>NC_136261.1:362500-764391 GCF_964187855.1 Myxine glutinosa | reverse complement strand
CCTCCCCCTGCCCCTTTTCTCTGTACATCTCCCCTCCCCCTGCCCTTTTCTCTGTCCATGTCCCCCCCCCCCGCCCATCTCCCCCTCGCCCCTTTTCTCTGTCCATCTCCCCCCCTCACCCCTTTTCTCTGTCCATCTCCCCTCCCCCTGCCCCTTTTCTCTGTCCATCTCCCTCCGCCCCTTTCTCTGTCCATCTCCCCCCCCCCGGCCCCTTTTCTCTGTCCATCTCCCCCCCCCCACGTCTTTTCTCTGTCCATCTACCCCCGCCCCTTTTCTCTTTCCATCTTCCCCCCCCGCCCCTTTTCTCTGTTCATCTCACCCCCGCCCCTTTTCTCTGTCCATCTCCCCCCCCGCCCCTTTTCTCTGTCCATCTCCCACCCCTTTTCTCTCGTCCATCTCCCCCCCGGCCCTTTTCTCTGCCCATCTGCCCCCTGCCCCTTTTCTCTGTCCATCTGCCCCCTGCCCCTTTTCTCTGTCCATCTCTCTCCACGCCCCTTTTCTCTATCCATCTCTCTCCCCGCCCCTTTTCTCTGTCCATCTCCCCCCCCCGGCCCCTTTTCTCTGTACATCTCCCCCCGCCATTTTCTCTGTCCATCTCACCCCCGCCCTTTTCTCTTCCATCTTCCTGCCGCCCTTTCTCTGTCCATCTCCCTCCGCCCCTTTTCTCTGTCCATCTCCTCCCCGCCCCTTTTCTCTGTCCATCTCACCCCCGCCCCTGTTCTCTGTCCATCTTCCTGCCACCCCTTTTCTCTGTCCATCTCCCTCCCGCCCCTTTTCTGTCAATCTCCCTCCCGCACCTTTTCTCTGTCCATCTCCCCCACCCCACCCCTTTTCTCTGTCCATCTCCCCCCCCGCCCCTTTTCTCTGTCCATCTCCCCCCCCCGCCCCTTTAATCTGTCCATCTCCCCCCCCGCCCTTTTCTCTGTCCATCTTCCCCCCCCGCCCCTTTTCTCTGTCCATCTCCTCCTCGCCCCTTGTCTCTGTCCATCTCCTCCCCGCCCCTTTTCTCTGTCCTTCTCCTCCCCGCCCCTTTTCTCTGTCATCTCACCCCCGCCCCTGTTCTCTGTCCATCTTCCTGCCGCCCCTTTTCTCTGTCCATCTCCCCCCTGCCCCTTTCTCTGTCCATCTCCCCCCGGCCCCTTTTCTCTGCCCATCTGCCCCTGCCCTTTTCTCTGCCCATCTGCCCCCTGCCCCTTTTCTCTGTCCATCTGCCCATTTTCTCTGTCCATCTCTCTCCCCGCCCCTTTTCTCTGTCCATCTCCCCCCCCGCCCCTTTTCTCTGTCCATCTTCCTGCCGCCCCTCTTCTCTGTCCAATCTCCCCCCGCCCCTTTTCCGTGTCCATCTCCTCCCCGCCCCTTTTCTCTGTCCATCTCTCTCCCCGCCCCATTTCTCTGTCCATCTCACCCCCAACCCTTTTCTCTGTCCATCTCCTCCCCGCCCCTTTTCCTCTGTCCATCTCCCCCCCCCAACCCCCGCCCCTTTCTCTGTCCATCTACCTCCTCGCCCCCTTTTCTCTGTCCATCTTCCCCCCGCCCCCTTTTCTCTGTCCATCTTCCCCCCGCTCCTTTTCCCTGTCCATCTCCTCCTTGCCCCTTTTCTCTGTCCATCTCCCTCCTCGCCCCGTTTCTTTGTCATCTCCCTCCTCGCCCCTTTTCTCTGTCCATCTCACCCCCACCCCTTTTCTCTGTCCATCTCTCTCCCCGCCCCTTTTCTCTGTCCATCTCACCCCCGCCCCTTTTCTCTGTCCATCTCTCTCCCCGCCCCTTTTCTCTGTCAATCTCCCTCCCGCCCCTTTTCTGTCCATCTCCCTCCCGCACCTTTTCTCTGTCCATCTTCGCCCTTTTCTCTGTCCATCTCTCTCCCCGCCCCTTTTCTCTGTCCATCTCACCCCGCCCCCTTTTCTCTGTCCACTCTCTCTCCCCGCCCCTTTTCTCTGTCCATCTCCCTCCCACCCCTTTTCTGTCCATCTCCCTCCCGCACCTTTTCTCTGTCCATCTTCGCCCCTTTTCTCTGTCCATCTCCTCCTCGCCCCTTTTCTCTGTCCATCTCCCCCGCCCCTTTTCGTGTCCATCTCCTCCTCACCCCTTTTCCATTTCCATCTTTACCTCACCCCTTTTCCCTTTCCATCTTTCCCTCACCCCCTTTTCCATTTCCAACTTTCCCTCACCCCTTTTCCCTTTCCATCTTTCCCTCACCCCTTTTCCATTTCCATCTTTCCCTCACCCCTTTTCCATTTCCATCTTTACCTCACCCCTTTTCCATTTCCATCTGTTCCTCACCCCTTTTCAATTTCCAACTTTCCCTCACCCCTTTTCTCTGTCCATCTTCCCCCCGCCCCTTTTCTCTGTCTATCTCCTCCTCGCCCTTTTCTCTGTCCATCTTCCCCCCGCCCCTTTTCTCTGTCCATCTCCTCCTCGCCCCTTTTCTCTGTCCATCTTCCCCCCGCCCCTTTTTCTCTGTCCATTTCCTCCTCGCCCTCCTTTCTCTGTCCATCTCCCTCCTCACCCCTTTTCTCTGTCCATCTCCCCCCCCCCGCCCCTTTTCTCTGTCCATCTCCCCCACCCCTTTTCTCTGTCAGCTCCCCCCGCCCCTTTTCTCTGTCCATCTCCCTCCCCGCCCCTTTTCTCTGTCCATCTCCCTCCCGCACCTTTTCTCTGTCCATCTTCGCCCCTTTTCTCTGTCCATCTCTCTCCCCGCCCCTTTTCTCTGTCCATCTCACCCCCGCCCCTTTTCTCTGTCCATCTCTCTCCCCGCCCCTTTTCTCTGTCCATCTCCCTCCCGCCCCTTTCTGTCCATCTCCCTCCCCGCACCTTTTCCTCTGTCCATCTTCGCCCCTTTTCTCTGTCCATCTCCTCCTCGCCCCTTTTTCTCTGTCCATCTCCCCCCGCCCCTTTTCGTGTCCATCTCCTCCTCGCCCCTTTTCTCTGTCCATCTCCCTCCCCCGCCCCCTTTTCTCTGTCCATCTCCCTCCTCGCCCCCTTTTCTCTGTCCATCTCCCCCCTCACCCCTTTCTCTGTCCATCTCCCCCTCGCCCCTTTTCTCTGTCCATCTCCCCCCTGCCCTTTTCTCTGTCCATCTTCCCCCCCGCCCCTTTTCTCTGTCCATCTGCCCCACGCCCCTTTTCTCTGTCCATCTCCCCCCGCCCCTTTTCTCTGTCCATCTCACCCCGCCCCTTTTCTCTGTCCATCTTCTCCTCGCCCCTTTTCTCTGTCCATCTGCCCCCTCCCCTTTCTCTGTCCATCTCCCCCTCGCCCCTTTTCTCTGTCCATCTCCCTCCTCGCCCCTTTTCTCTGTCCATCTCCCCTCCCCCTGCCCCTTTTCTCTGTACATCTCCCCTCCCCCTGCCCCCTTTTCTCTGTCCATGTCCCCCCCCCCGCCCATCTCCCCCTCGCCCCTTTTCTCTGTCCATCTCCCCCCCTCACCCCTTTTCTCTGTCCATCTCCCCTCCCCCTGCCCCTTTTCTCTGTCCATCTCCCTCCGCCCCTTTCTCTGTCCATCTCCCCCCCCCGGCCCCTTTTCTCTGTCCATCTCCCCCCCCCCCCCACGTCTTTTCTCTGTCCATCTACCCCCCCGCCCCTTTTCTCTTTCCATCTTCCCCCCCCGCCCCTTTTCTCTGTTCATCTCACCCCCGCCCCTTTTCTCTGTCCATCTCCCCCCCGCCCCTTTTCTCTGTCCATCTCCCCCCCCCCCCCCCCCACCCCTTTTCTCTGTCCATCTCCCCCCGGCCCCTTTTCTCTGCCCATCTGCCCCTGCCCCTTTTTCTCTGTCCATCTGCCCCCTGCCCCTTTTCTCTGTCCATCTCTCTCCACGCCCCTTTTCTCTATCCATCTCTCTCTCCCGCCCCTTTTCTCTGTCCATCTCCCCCCCCCCCGCCCCTTTTCTCTGTACATCTCCCCCCCGCCCATTTTCTCTGTCCATCTCACCCCGCCCCTTTTCTCTGTCCATCTTCCTGCCGCCCCTTTTCTCTGTCCATCCTCCCTCCCGCCCCCTTTTCTCTGTCCATCTCCTCCCCGCCCCTTTTCTCTGTCCATCTCACCCCCGCCCCTGTTCTCTGTCCATCTTCCTGCCACCCCTTTTCTCTGTCCATCTCCCTCCCGCCCCTTTTCTGTCAATCTCCCTCCCGCACCTTTTCTCTGTCCATCTCCCCCCCCCCACCCCTTTTCTCTGTCCATCTCCCCCCCCGCCCCTTTTCTCTGTCCATCTCCCCCCCCGCCCCTTTAATCTGTCCATCTCCCCCCCGCCCCTTTTCTCTGTCCATCTTCCCCCCCGCCCCTTTTCTCTGTCCATCTCCTCCTCGCCCCTTGTCTCTGTCCATCTCCCCCCGCCCCTTTTCGTGTCCATCTCCCTCCCGCACCTTTTCTCTGTCCATCTTCGCCCCTTTTCTCTGTCCATCTCTCTCCCCGCCCCTTTTCTCTGTCCATCTCACCCCGCCCCTTTTTCTCTGTCCATCTCTCTCCCCGCCCCTTTTCTCTGTCCATCTCCCTCCCACCCCTTTATCTGTCCATCTCCCTCCCGCACCTTTTCTCTGTCCATCTTCGCCCCTTTTCTCTGTCCATCTCCTCCTCGCCCCTTTTCTCTGTCCATCTCCCCCCCGCCCCTTTTCGTGTCCATCTCCTCCTCACCCCCTTTTCCATTTCCATCTTTACCTCACCCTTTTCCCTTTCCATCTTTCCCTCACCCCCTTTTCCATTTCCAACTTTCCCTCACCCCTTTTCCCTTTCCATCTTTCCCTCACCCCTTTTCCATTTCCATCTTTCCCTCACCCCTTTTCCCTTTCCATCTTTCCCTCACCCCTTTTCCATTTCCAACTTTCCCTCACCCCTTTTCCCTTTCCATCTTTCCCTCACCCCCTTTTCCATTTCCATCTGTTCCTCACCCCTTTTCAATTTTCCAACTTTCCCTCACCCCTTTTCTCTGTCCATCTTCCCCCCGCCCCTTTTTCTCTGTCCATTTCCTCCTCGCCCCTTTTCTCTGTCCATCTCCCTCCTCACCCCTTTTCTCTGTCCATCTCCCCCCCCCCGCCCCTTTTCTCTGTCCATCTGCCCCCTGCCCCTTTTCTCTGTCCATCTGCCCCCTGCCCCTTTTCTCTGTCCATCTCTCTCCACGCCCCTTTTCCTCTATCCATCTCTCTCCCCGCCCCTTTTCTCTGTCCATCTCCCCCCCCGCCCCTTTTCTCTGTACATCCCCCCCCCGCCCATTTTCTCTGTCCATCTCACCCCGCCCCTTTTCTCTGTCCATCTTCCTGCCGCCCCTTTTCTCTGTCCATCTCCCTCCCGCCCCTTTTCTCTGTCCATCTCCTCCCCGCCCCTTTTCTCTGTCCATCTCACCCCCGCCCTGTTCTCTGTCCATCTTCCTGCCACCCCTTTTCTCTGTCCATCTCCCTCCCGCCCCTTTTCTGTCAATCTCCCTCCTGCACCTTTTCTCTGTCCATCTCCCCCCCCCGCCCCTTTTCTCTGTCCATCTCCCCCCCCGCCCCTTTTCTCTGTCCATCTCCCCCCCCCGCCCCTTTAATCTGTCCATCTCCCCCCGCCCCTTTTCTCTGTCTATCTTCCCCCCGCCCCTTTTCTCTGTCCATCTCCTCCTCGCCCCTTGTCTCTGTCCATCTCCCCCCGCCCCTTTTCGTGTCCATCTCCTCCTCACCCCTTTTCTCTGTCCATCTTCCCCCTGCCCATTTTCTCTGTCCATCTCCCCCCGCCCCTTTTCGTGTCCATCTCCTCCCCGCCCCTTTTCTCTGTCCATCTCCTCCCCGCCCCTTTTCTCTGTCCATCTCACCCCCGCCCCTGTTCGTGTCCATCTCCTCCTCACCCCTTTTCTCTGTCCATCTTCCCCCTGCCCCCTTTTCTCTGTCCATCTCCCCCCTCCCTTTTCGTGTCCATCTCCTCCCCGCCCCTTTTCTCTGTCCTTCTCCTCCCCGCCCCTTTTCTCTGTCCATCTCACCCCCGCCCCTGTTCTCTGTCCATCTTCCTGCCGCCCCTTTTTCTCTGTCCATCTCCCCCCTGCCCCTTTCTCTGTCCATCTCCCCCCCCGCCCCTTTTCTCTGTCCATCTCCCACCCGCCCCTTTTCTCTGTGGATCTACCCCCCGCCCCTTTTCTCTTTCCATCTTCCCCCCGCCCCTTTTCTCTGTCCATCTCACCCCCGCCCCTTTTCTCTGTCCATCTCCCCCCCCGGCCCCTTTTCTCTGCCCATCTGCCCCCTGCCCCTTTTCTCTGTCCATCTGCCCCCTGACCCTTTTCTCTGTCCATCTGCCCATTTTCTCTGTCCATCTCTCTCCCCGCCCCTTTTCTCTGTCCATCTCCCCCCCGCCCCTTTTCTCTGTCCATCTTTCTGCCGCCCCTCTTCTCTGTCCATCTCCCCCCGCCCCTTTTCGTGTCCATCTCCTCCCCGCCCCTTTTCTCTGTCCATCTCTCTCCCCGCCCCATTTCTCTGTCCATCTCACCCCCAACCCTTTTCTCTGTCCATCTCCTCCCCGCCCTTTTCTCTGTCCATCTCCCCCCCCAACCCCCGCCCCTTTTCTCTGTCCATCTACCTCCTCGCCCCTTTTCTCTGTCCATCTTCCCCCCGCCCCTTTTCTCTGTCCATCTTCCCCCCGCCCCTTTTCTCTGTCCATCTTCCCCTTGCCCCTTTTCTCTGTCCATCTTCCCCCCGCTCCTTTTCCCCTGTCCATCTCCTCCTTGCCCCTTTTCTCTGTCCATCTCCCTCCTCGCCCCGTTTCTTTGTCCATCTCCCTCCTCGCCACCTTTTCCCTGTCCATCTCACCCCCACCCCCTTTTCTCTGTCCATCCTCTCTCCCCGCCCCTTTTCTCTGTCCATCTCACCCCTGCCCCTTTTCTCTGTCCATCTCTCTCCCCGCCCCTTTTCTCTGTCCATCTCCCTCCCGCCCCTTTTCTGTCCATCTCCCTCCCGCACCTTTTCTCTGTCCATCTTCGCCCCTTTTCTCTGTCCATCTCTCTCCCCGCCCATTTTCTCTGTCCATCTCACCCCGCCCCTTTTCTCTGTCCATCTCTCTCCCCGCCCCTTTTCTCTGTCCATCTCCCTCCCACCCTTTTCTGTCCATCTCCCTCCGCACCTTTTCTCTGTCCATCTTCGCCCCTTTTCTCTGTCCATCTTCCTCCTCGCCCCTTTTCTCTGTCCATCTCCCCCCGCCCCCTTTTCGTGTCCATCTCCTCCTCACCCCTTTTCCATTTCCATCTTTACCTCACCCCTTTTCCCTTTCCATCTTTCCCTCACCCCTTTTCCATTTCCAACTTTCCCTCACCCCTTTTCCCTTTCCATCTTTCCCTCACCCCTTTTCCATTTCCATCTTTCCCTCACCCCTTTCTCCCTTTCCATCTTTCCCTCACCCCTTTTCCATTTCCAACTTTCCCTCACCCCTTTTCCCTTTTCCATCTTTCCCTCACCCCTTTTCCTTTCCATCTTTCCTCACCCCTTTTCCATTTCCAACTTTCCCTCACCCCTTTTTCCCTTTCCATCTTTCCCTCACCCCTTTTCCATTTCCCATCTTTCCTCACCCCTTTTCCATTTCCATCTGTTCCTCACCCCTTTTCAATTTCCAACTTTCCCTCACCCCTTTTCTCTGTCCATCTTCCCCCCGCCCCTTTTCTCTGTCTATCTCCTCCTCGCCCCTTTTCTCTGTCCATCTTCCCCCCGCCCCTTTTCTCTGTCCATCTCCTCCTCGCCCCTTTTCTCTGTCCATCTTCCCCCCGCCCCTTTTTCTCTGTCCATTTCCTCCTCGCCCCTTTTCTCTGTCCATCTCCCTCCTCACCCCTTTTCTCTGTCCATCTCCCCCCTCCCCGCCCCTTTTCTCTGTCCATCTCCCCCGCCCCTTTTCTCTGTCCAGCTCCCCCCCCGCCCCTTTTTCTCTGTCCATCTCCCTCCCTGCCCCTTTTCTCTGTCCATCTCCCTCCCGCACCTTTTCTCTGTCCATCTCCCCCCCCCCCTGCCCATCTCCCCCCCGCCCCTTTTCTCTGTCCAGCTCCCCCCCCGCCCCTTTTCTCTGTCCATCTCCCTCCCGCACCTTTTCTCTGCCCATCTCCCCCCCCTGCCCATCTCCCCCCCGCCCCTTTTCTCTGCCCATCTCCCCCCCCCCCTGCGCCTTTTCTCTGTCCAACTCCCTCCTCGCCCATTTTCTCTGTCCATCTCCCCTCTCCCTGCGCCTTTTCTCTGTCCAACTCCCTCCTCGCCCATTTTCCTCTGTCCATCTCCCTCTCGCACCTTTTCTCTGTCCATCTTCGCCCCTTTTCTCTGTCCATCTCCTCCTCGCCCCTTTTCTCTGTCCATCTCCCCCCGCCCCTTTTCGTGTCCATCTCCTCCTCACCCCCTTTTCCATTTCCATCTTTACCTCACCCTTTTCCCTTTCCATCTTTCCCTCACCCCTTTTCCATTTCCAACTTTCCCTCACCCCTTTTCCCTTTCCATCTTTCCCTCACCCCTTTTCCATTTCCATCTTTCCCTCACCCCTTTTCCATTTCCATCTTTACCTCACCCCTTTTCCATTTCCATCTGTTCCTCACCCCTTTTCAATTTCCAACTTTCCCCCACCCCTTTTCTCTGTCCATCTTCCCCCCCGCCCCTTTTCTCTGTCCATCTGCCCACGCCCCTTTTCTCTGTCCATCTCCCCCCCCGCCCCTTTTCTCTGTCCATCTCACCCCGCCCCTTTTCTCTGTCCATCTTCTCCCCGCCCCTTTTCTCTGTCCATCTCCCCCACGCCCCTTTTCCCTGTCCATCTCCCCACGCCCCTTTTCTCTGTCCATCTCCCTCCCCCGCCCCTTTTCTCTGTCTATCTCCCTCCTCGCCCCTTTTCTCTGTCCATCTCCCCCCTCACCCCTTTCTCTGTCCATCTCCCCCTCGCCCTTTTCTCTTTCCATCTCCCTCCTCGCCCCTTTTCTCTTTCCATCTCCCTCCTCGCCCTTTTCTCTGTCCATCTCCCCTCCCCCTGCCCCTTTTCTCTGTACATCTCCCCTCCCCCTGCCCCTTTTTCTCTGTCCAAGTCCCCCCCCCCGCCCATCTCCCCCTCGCCCCTTTTCTCTATCCATCTCCCCCCTCACCCCTTTTCTCGGTCCATCTCCCCTCCCCCTGCCCTTTTCTCTGTCCATCTCCCTCCGCCCCTTTTCTCTGTCCATCTCCCCCCCCCCGCCTCTTTTCTCTGTCCATCTACCCCCCGCCCCTTTTCTCTTTCCATCTTCCCTCCCGCCCCTTTTCTCTGTTCATCTCACCCCCGCCCCTTTTCTCTGTCCATCTCCCCCCCCACGCCCTTTTCTCTGTCCATCTCTCCCTCCCCACACCCCTTTTCTCTGTCCATCTCCCCCCCAGCCCCTTTTCTCTGCCCATCTGCCCCCTGCCCCTTTTCTCTGTCAACTGCCCCCTGCCCCTTTTCTCTGTCCATCTCTCTCCCCGCCCTTTTCTCTATCAATCTCTCTCCCCGCCCCTTTTCTCTGTCCATCTCCCGCCCCGCCTCTTTCTCTGTACATCTCCCCCCGCCCATTTTCTCTGTCCATCTCACCCCGCCCCTTTTCTCTGTCCATCTTCCTGCCGCCCCTTTTCTCTGTCCATCTCCCTCCCACCCTTTTCTCTGTCCATCTCCTCCCGCCCCTTTTCTCTGTCCATCTCACCCCCGCCCCTGTTCTCTGTCCATCTTCCTGCCACCCCTTTTCTCTGTCCATCTCCCTCCCACCCCTTTTCTGTCAATCTCCCTCCCGCACCTTTTCTCTGTCCATCTCCCCCCCCCCCGCCCCTTTT
Organism: Myxine glutinosa; assembly: GCF_964187855.1. NCBI lineage: Eukaryota > Metazoa > Chordata > Myxini > Myxiniformes > Myxinidae > Myxine > Myxine glutinosa. The sequence goes on along the minus strand of NC_136261.1, from coordinate 754,654 downwards.
CTCTGTCCATCTCCCCCCGCCCCTTTCTCTGTCCATCTCCCCCCCCGCCCCTTTAATCTGTCCATCTCCCCCCCGCCCCTTTTCTCTGTCCATCTTCCCCCCCGCCCCTTTTCTCTGTCCATCTTCCCCCCGCCCCTTTTCTCTGTCCATCTCCCCCACCCCTTTTCGTGTCCATTCCTCCTCCTCCCCTTTTCTCTGTCCATCTTCCCCCCGCCCTCTTTCTCTGTCCATCTCCCCCCGCCCCTTTTCGTGTCCATCTCCTCCCCGCCCCTTTTCTCTGTCCATCTCCTCCCCGCCTCTTTTCTCTGTCCATCTCACCCCCGCCCCTGTTCTCTGTCCATCTTCCTGCCGCCCCTTTTCTCTGTCCATCTCCCCCCTGCCCCTTTCTCTGTCCATCTCCCCCCACCCGCCCCTTTTCTCTGTCCATCTCCCCCGCCCCTTTTCTCTGTGCATCTACCCCCCGCCCCTTTTCTCTTTCCATCGTCCCCCCGGCCCCTTTTCTCTGTCCATCTCACCCCCGCCCTTTTCTCTGTCCATCTCCCCCCCGGCCCCTTTTCTCTGCCATCTGCATCTTTTCCTCACCCCTTTTCTCTGTCCATCTTCCCCCCCGCCCCTTTTCTCTGTCTATCTCCTCCTCGCCCCTTTTCTCTGTCCATCTTCCCCCCGCCCCTTTTTCTCTGTCCATCTCCTCCTCGCCCCTTTTCTCTGTCCATCTTCCCCCCGTCCCGGTGAGGGGAAACGAGGGGGGAGGGTGAGGGATGGGAGGGTGAGGGGGTGGGGGGGGGGAGGGGGGAGAGGGGAAACGAAACGAGGGGGGGAGGGTGAGGGATGGGAGGGTGAGGGGGTGGGGGGAGGGGGGAGAGGGGAAACGAGGATGAGGGATGGGAGGGGGAGGGGTGGGGGGGAGGGGGAGGGGATAAGAGGGGGAGGGGGAGGGGAGAAGAGGGGGATGAGAGTGGAACAGATTTTGGAACACAGCCAGGGGTAAAAGGACACATTGCACCAACTTGCCTCCAGGTTCCCAGCACAGCACCTTCACAATTCATAACAGCATTGGTGATCACAACATCTCCTATCTTTAGATGACAGTCAAAATGAACATATGTCACCCACAGGGTGAACCGTATCTTGCCATTTGACCTTGACCTTAATAATTTCGTCTGGTGAATAGTATGTCTTCATGACCAACGCACATGAAATATTGAAAGATTTTGATGAGAACTGAGGAAATAATTTTTTCATGAAAATTCCGTTTTTTCGTCATGACGTCATCAAATGACGTCATAGCGTCAAACTGTTTACAGATCTGGGAAGCACTCATCAAGGGCATTCATATGAGGTATTACTCGATATGGTACCTACGATTTCAAAATTTGACCTTGGGGTCAATAATTTTCGACCTCCAGCGCTAACCATGAAGGTCAAGGCCGATCGCCACCAAAAACTAATCAGCTGAGCGCCGGACCATATACTAGATTCCCATGAAGTTTGGAGACGATCCGATCAAAGTTACTCAAAAAATAAGGGTTTCGTCGACCTCCATGATTGGCCGCAAAGTGACCTTGACCTTTGACCTTGACCTTCATAATTTTGTGTGCTAAAGGGTATCTCTAAAAGACTCTGATATGCGAACTTACAAGAGTTTCCAAAGGGAACTGTGCTCTACAGAGTGACCTAAACAATGCGAACTAAAGCAATACAATATACATGAAAAGTGCAGTTTTTTCGTCATAACGCCGTCAAATGACGTCACATTGTCAAACTAGTTATATGTTTGGAAAGCACTCAACAAGGGCTTCAATTTGAGGTACTACTCGATATGGTAACTGAAACTTGAAAATTTTACCTTTTGGTCAAAATTGAATGACCTTCAAAATGACCTTGAAGGTCAAGGCCGATCGACACCAAAAACTAATCAGCTGAGCGCCATACCACACCCTATATACCCACCAAGTTTGGAGATCATAAGATCAAAGTTACTCAAAAAATAAGGGTTTCGTTGACGTCCATGATTGACCGCAAAGTGACCTTGACCTTTGACCTTGACCTTCAAAATTTTGTGTGCTGAAGGGTATCTCTATAGGACTCTGATATGCGAAGTTACAGGAGTTTCCAATAATAACTGTGGTCTACAGAGTGACCTAAACAATGCGAACTAAAGCAATACAATATACATGAAAAGTGCAGTTTTTTCGTCATAACGCCGTCAAATGACGTCACATTGTCAAACTAGTTATATGTTTGGAAAGCACTCAACAAGGGCTTCAATTTGAGGTACTACTCGATATGGTAACTGAAACTTGAAAATTTTACCTTTTGGTCAAAATTGAATGACCTTCAAAATGACCTTGAAGGTCAAGGCCGATCGACACCAAAAACTAATCAGCTGAGCGCCATACCACACCCTATATACCCACCAAGTTTGGAGATCATAAGATCAAAGTTACTCAAAAAATAAGGGTTTCGTTGACCTCCATGATTGACCGCAAAGTGACCTTGACCTTTGACCTTGACCTTCAACATTTTGTGTGCTAAAGGGTATCTCTAAAAGACTCTGATATGCGAACTTACAAGAGTTTCCAAAGGGAACTGTGCTCTACAGAGTGACCTAAACAATGCGAACTAAAGCAATACAATATACATGAAAAGTGCAGTTTTTTCGTCATAACGCCGTCAAATGACGTCACATTGTCAAACTAGTTATATGTTTGGAAAGCACTCAACAAGGGCTTCAATTTGAGGTACTACTCGATATGGTAACTGAAACTTGAAAATTTTACCTTTTGGTCAAAATTGAATGACCTTCAAAATGACCTTGAAGGTCAAGGCCGATCGACACCAAAAACTAATCAGCTGAGCGCCATACCACACCCTATATACCCACCAAGTTTGGAGATCATAAGATCAAAGTTACTCAAAAAATAAACATATGTCACCCACAGGGTGAACCGTATCTTGCCAAGTGACCTTGACCTTTGACCTTGACCTTAATAATTTCGTATGGTGAATAGTATGTCTTCATGACCAACGCACATGAAATATTGAAAGATTTTGATGAGAACTGAGGAAATAATTTTTTCATGAAAATTCCGTTTTTTCGTCATGACGTCATCAAATGACGTCATAGCGTCAAACTGTTTACAGATCTGGGAAGCACTCATCAAGGGCATTCATATGAGGTATTACTCGATATGGTACCTACGATTTCAAAATTTGACCTTGGGGTCAATAATTTTCGACCTCCAGCGCTAACCATGAAGGTCAAGGCCGATCGCCACCAAAAACTAATCAGCTGAGCGCCGGACCATATACTAGATTCCCATGAAGTTTGGAGACGATCCGATCAAAGTTACTCAAACAATTAGTGTTTCGTCGACCTCCATGATTGGCCGCAAAGTGACCTTGACCTTTGACCTTGACCTTCATAATTTTGTGTGCTAAAGGGTATCTCTAAAAGACTCTGATATGCGAACTTACAAGAGTTTCCAAAGGGAACTGTGCTCTACAGAGTGACCTAAACAATGCGAACTAAAGCAATACAATATACATGAAAAGTGCAGTTTTTTCGTCATAACGCCGTCAAATGACGTCACATTGTCAAACTAGTTATATGTTTGGAAAGCACTCAACAAGGGCTTCAATTTGAGGTACTACTCGATATGGTAACTGAAACTTGAAAATTTTACCTTTTGGTCAAAATTGAATGACCTTCAAAATGACCTTGAAGGTCAAGGCCGATCGACACCAAAAACTAATCAGCTGAGCGCCATACCACACCCTATATACCCACCAAGTTTGGAGATCATAAGATCAAAGTTACTCAAAAAATAAGGGTTTCGTAATTTGACCTTGGGGTCAATAATTTTCGACCTCCAGCGCTAACCATGAAGGTCAAGGCCGATCGCCACCAAAAACTAATCAGCTGAGCGCCGGACCATATACTAGATTCCCATGAAGTTTGGAGACGATCCGATCAAAGTTACTCAAAAAATAAGGGTTTCGTTGACCTCCATGATTGACCGCAAAGTGACCTTGACCTTTGACCTTGACCTTCAAAATTTTGTGTGCTGAAGGGTATCTCTATAGGACTCTGATATGCGAAGTTACAGGAGTTTCCAATAATAACTGTGGTCTACAGAGTGATCTAAACGTGAAAAAAAAAAGATTAACCACAAACAAAAAAACAAAAAAACAAAATAAACATATGTCACCCACAGGGTGAACCGTATCTTGCCAAGTGACCTTGACCTTTGACCTTGACCTTAATAATTTCGTATGGTGAATAGTATGTCTTCATGACCAACGCACATGAAATATTGAAAGATTTTGATGAGAACTGAGGAAATAATTTTTTCATGAAAATTCCGTTTTTTCGTCATGACGTCATCAAATGACGTCATAGCGTCAAACTGTTTACAGATCTGGGAAGCACTCATCAAGGGCATTCATATGAGGTATTACTCGATATGGTACCTACGATTTCAAAATTTGACCTTGGGGTCAATAATTTTCGACCTCCAGCGCTAACCATGAAGGTCAAGGCCGATCGCCACCAAAAACTAATCAGCTGAGCGCCGGACCATATACTAGATTCCCATGAAGTTTGGAGACGATCCGATCAAAGTTACTCAAACAATTAGTGTTTCGTCGACCTCCATGATTGGCCGCAAAGTGACCTTGACCTTTGACCTTGACCTTCATAATTTTGTGTGCTAAAGGGTATCTCTAAAAGACTCTGATATGCGAACTTACAAGAGTTTCCAAAGGGAACTGTGCTCTACAGAGTGACCTAAACAATGCGAACTAAAGCAATACAATATACATGAAAAGTGCAGTTTTTTCGTCATAACGCCGTCAAATGACGTCACATTGTCAAACTAGTTATATGTTTGGAAAGCACTCAACAAGGGCTTCAATTTGAGGTACTACTCGATATGGTAACTGAAACTTGAAAATTTTACCTTTTGGTCAAAATTGAATGACCTTCAAAATGACCTTGAAGGTCAAGGCCGATCGACACCAAAAACTAATCAGCTGAGCGCCATACCACACCCTATATACCCACCAACTTTGGAGATCATAAGATCAAAGTTACTCAAAAAATAAGGGTTTCGTAATTTTTACCTTGGGGTCAATAATTTCCACCTCCAGCGCTAACCATGAAGGTCAAGGCCGATCGCCACCAAAAACTAATCAGCTGAGCGCCGGACCATATACTAGATTCCCATGAAGTTTGGAGACGATCCGATCAAAGTTACTCAAAAAATAAGGGTTTCGTTGACCTCCATGATTGACCGCAAAGTGACCTTGACCTTTGACCTTGACCTTCAAAATTTTGTGTGCTGAAGGGTATCTCTATAGGACTCTGATATGCGAAGTTACAGGAGTTTCCAATAATAACTGTGGTCTACAGAGTGATCTACACATGAAAAAAAAAAGATTAACCACAAACAAAAAAATAAACATATGTCACCCACAGGGTGAACCGTATCTTGCCAATTATATGTTTGGAAAGCACTCAACAAGGGCTTCAATTTGAGGTACTACTCGATATGGTAACTGAAACTTGAAAATTTTACCTTTTGGTCAAAATTGAATGACCTTCAAAATGACCTTGAAGGTCAAGGCCGATCGACACCAAAAACTAATCAACTGAGCGCCATACCACACCCTATATACCCACCAAGTTTGGAGATCATAAGATCAAAGTTACTCAAAAAATAAGGGTTTCGTAATTTGACCTTGGGGTCAATAATTTTCGACCTCCAGCGCTAACCATGAAGGTCAAGGCCGATCGCCACCAAAAACTAATCAGCTGAGGGCCAGACCATATACTAGATTCCCATGAAGATTGGAGACGATCCGATCAAAGTTACTCAAAAAATAAGGGTTTCGTCGACCTCCATGATTGACCACAAAGTGACCTTGACCTTTGACCTTGACCTTCAAAATTTTGTGTGCTGAAGGGTATCTCTATAGGACTCTGATATGCGAAGTTACAGGAGTTTCCAATGACTCGATATGGTAACTGAAACTTGAAAATTTTACCTTTTGGTCAAAATTGAATGACCTTCAAAATGACCTTGAAGGTCAAGGCCGATCGACACCAAAAACTAACCAACTGAGCGCCATACCACACCCTATATACCCACCAAGTTTGGAGATCATAAGATCAAAGTTACTCAAAAAATAAGGGTTTCGTAATTTGACATTGGGGTCAATAATTTTCGACCTCCAGCGCTAACCATGAAGGTCAAGGCCGATCGCCACCAAAAACTAATCAGCTGAGCGCCGGACCATATACTAGATTCCCATGAAGTTTGGAGACGATCCGATCAAAGTTACTCAAAAAATAAGGGTTTCGTCGACCTCCATGATTGACCACAAAGTGACCTTGACCTTTGACCTTGACCTTCAAAATTTTGTGTGCTGAAGGGTATCTCTATAGGACTCTGATATGCGAAGTTACAGGAGTTTCCAATAATAACTGTGGTCTACAGAGTGATCTAAACGTGGAAAAAAAATGATTAACCACAAACAAAAAAACAAAAAAACAAAAAAACAAAAAAATAAACATATGTCACCCACAGGGTGAACCGTATCTTGCCAAGTGACCTTGACCTTTGACCTTGACCTTCATAATTTTGTGTGCTAAAGGGTATCTCTAAAAGACTCTGATATGCGAACTTACAAGAGTTTCCAAAGGGAACTGTGCTCTACAGAGTGACCTAAACAATGCGAACTAAAGCAATACAATATACATGAAAAGTGCAGTTTTTTCGTCATAACGCCGTCAAATGACGTCACATTGTCAAACTAGTTATATGTTTGGAAAGCACTCAACAAGGGCTTCAATTTGAGGTACTACTCGATATGGTAACTGAAACTTGAAAATTTTACCTTTTGGTCAAAATTGAATGACCTTCAAAATGACCTTGAAGGTCAAGGCCGATCGACACCAAAAACTAATCAGCTGAGCGCCATACCACACCCTATATACCCACCAAGTTTGGAGATCATAAGATCAAAGTTACTCAAAAAATAAGGGTTTCGTTGACCTCCATGATTGACCGCAAAGTGACCTTGACCTTTGACCTTGACCTTCAAAATTTTGTGTGCTGAAGGGTATCTCTATAGGACTCTGATATGCGAAGTTACAGGAGTTTCCAATAATAACTGTGGTAAATATGGTAACTGAAACTTGAAAATTTTACCTTTTGGTCAAAATTGAATGACCTTCAAAATGACCTTGAAGGTCAAGGCCGATCGACACCAAAAACTAATCAGCTGAGCGCCGGACCATATACTAGATTCCCACCAAGTTTGGAGACGATCCGATCAAAGTTACTCAAAAAATTAGTGTTTCGTCGACCTCCATGATTGACCCAATTGAATGACCTTCAAAATGACCTTGAAGGTCAAGGCCGATCGCCACCAAAAACTAATCAGCTGAGCGCCGGACCATATACTAGATTCCCATGAAGTTTGGAGACGATCCGATCAAAGTTACTCAAAAAATAAGGGTTTCGTTGACCTCCATGATTGACCGCAAAGTGACCTTGACCTTTGACCTTGACCTTCAAAATTTTGTGTGCTGAAGGGTATCTCTATAGGACTCTGATATGCGAAGTTACAGGAGTTTCCAATAATAACTGTGGTCTACAGAGTGATCTAAACGTGAAAAAAAAATGATTAACCACAAACAAAAAAACAAACAAACAAACAAACATACAAGCTGACTGATACATCTAGCAAAAACTTCGTTTTGGCAAGATAACAAAAAAACAAAATAAACATATGTCACCCACAGGGTGAACCGTATCTTGCCAAGTGACCTTGACCTTTGACCTTGACCTTAATAATTTCGTATGGTGAATAGTATGTCTTCATGACCAACGCACATGAAATATTGAAAGATTTTGATGAGAACTGAGGAAATAATTTTTTCATGAAAATTCCGTTTTTTCGTCATGACGTCATCAAATGACGTCATAGCGTCAAACTGTTTACAGATCTGGGAAGCACTCATCAAGGGCATTCATATGAGGTATTACTCGATATGGTACCTACGATTTCAAAATTTGACCTTGGGGTCAATAATTTTCGACCTCCAGCGCTAACCATGAAGGTCAAGGCCGATCGCCACCAAAAACTAATCAGCTGAGCGCCGGACCATATACTAGATTCCCATGAAGTTTGGAGACGATCCGATCAAAGTTACTCAAACAATTAGTGTTTCGTCGACCTCCATGATTGGCCGCAAAGTGACCTTGACCTTTGACCTTGACCTTCATAATTTTGTGTGCTAAAGGGTATCTCTAAAAGACTCTGATATGCGAACTTACAAGAGTTTCCAAAGGGAACTGTGCTCTACAGAGTGACCTAAACAATGCGAACTAAAGCAATACAATATACATGAAAAGTGCAGTTTTTTCGTCATAACGCCGTCAAATGACGTCACATTGTCAAACTAGTTATATGTTTGGAAAGCACTCAACAAGGGCTTCAATTTGAGGTACTACTCGATATGGTAACTGAAACTTGAAAATTTTACCTTTTGGTCAAAATTGAATGACCTTCAAAATGACCTTGAAGGTCAAGGCCGATCGACACCAAAAACTAATCAGCTGAGCGCCATACCACACCCTATATACCCACCAAGTTTGGAGATCATAAGATCAAAGTTACTCAAAAAATAAGGGTTTCGTAATTTGACCTTGGGGTCAATAATTTTCGACCTCCAGTGCTAACCATGAAGGTCAAGGCCGATCGCCACCAAAAACTAATCAGCTGAGCGCCGGACCATATACTAGATTCCCATGAAGTTTGGCGACGATCCGATCAAAGTTACTCAAAAAATAAGGGTTCCGTTGACCTCCATGATTGACCGCAAAGTGACCTTGACCTTTGACCTTGACCTTCAAAATTTTGTGTGCTGAAGGGTATCTCTATAGGACTCTGATATGCGAAGTTACAGGAGTTTCCAATAATAACTGTGGTCTACAGAGTGATCTAAACGTGAAAAAAAAATGATTAACCACAAACAAAAAAACAAAAAAACAAAATAAACATATGTCACCCACAGGGTGAACCGTATCTTGCCAAGTGACCTTGACCTTTGACCTTGACCTTAATAATTTCGTATGGTGAATAGTATGTCTTCATGACCAACGCACATGAAATATTGAAAGATTTTGATGAGAACTGAGGAAATAATTTTTTCATGAAAATTCCGTTTTTTCGTCATGACGTCATCAAATGACGTCATAGCGTCAAACTGTTTACAGATCTGGGAAGCACTCATCAAGGGCATTCATATGAGGTATTACTCGATATGGTACCTACGATTTCAAAATTTGACCTTGGGGTCAATAATTTTCGACCTCCAGCGCTAACCATGAAGGTCAAGGCCGATCGCCACCAAAAACTAATCAGCTGAGCGCCGGACCATATACTAGATTCCCATGAAGTTTGGAGACGATCCGATCAAAGTTACTCAAAAAATTAGTGTTTCGTCGACCTCCATGATTGGCCGCAAAGTGACCTTGACCTTTGACCTTGACCTTCATAATTTTGTGTGCTAAAGGGTATCTCTAAAAGACTCTGATATGCGAACTTACAAGAGTTTCCAAAGGGAACTGTGCTCTACAGAGTGACCTAAACAATGCGAACTAAAGCAATACAATATACATGAAAAGTGCAGTTTTTTCGTCATAACGCCGTCAAATGACGTCACATTGTCAAACTAGTTATATGTTTGGAAAGCACTCAACAAGGGCTTCAATTTGAGGTACTACTCGATATGGTAACTGAAACTTGAAAATTTTACCTTTTGGTCAAAATTGAATGACCTTCAAAATGACCTTGAAGGTCAAGGCCGATCGACACCAAAAACTAATCAGCTGAGCGCCATACCACACGCTATATACCCACCAAGTTTGGAGATCATAAGATCAAAGTTACTCAAAAAATAAGGGTTTCGTAATTTGACCTTGGGGTCAATAATTTTCGACCTCCAGCGCTAACCATGAAGGTCAAGGCTGATCGCCACCAAAAACTAATCAGCTGAGCGCCGGACCATATACTAGATTCCCATGAAGTTTGGAGACGATCCGATCAAAGTTACTCAAAAAATAAGGGTTCCGTTGACCTCCATGATTGACCGCAAAGTGACCTTGACCTTTGACCTTGACCTTCAAAATGTTGTGTGCTGAAGGGTATCTCTATAGGACTCTGATATGCGAAGTTACAGGAGTTTCCAATAATAACTGTGGTCTACAGAGTGATCTAAACATGAAAATTTTTACCTTTTGGTCAAAATTGAATGACCTTCAAAATGACCTTGAAGGTCAAGGCCGATCGACACCAAAAACTAATCAACTGAGCGCCATACCACACCCTATATACCCACCAAGTTTGGAGATCATAAGATCAAAGTTACTCAAAAAATAAGGGTTTCGTAATTTGACCTTGGGGTCAATAATTTTCGACCTCCAGCGCTAACCATGAAGGTCAAGGCCGATCGCCACCAAAAACTAATCAGCTGAGCGCCGGACCATATACTAGATTCCCATGAAGTTTGGAGACGATCCGATCAAAGTTACTCAAAAAATAAGGGTTTCGTTGACCTCCACGATTGACCGCAAAGTGACCTTGACCTTTGACCTTGACCTTCAAAATTGTGTGTGCTGAAGGGTATCTCTATAGGACTCTGATATGCGAAGTTACAGGAGTTTACAATAATAACTGTGGTCTACAGAGTGATCTAAACGTGAAAAAAAAAGATTAACCACAAACAAAAAAACAAAAAAACAAAAAAATGAACATATGTCACCCACAGGGTGAACCGTATCTTGCCATTTGACCTTGACCTTAATAATTTCGTATGGTGAATAGTATGTCTTCATGACCAACGCACATGAAATATTGAAAGATTTTGTTGAGAACTGAGGAAATAATTTTTTCATGAAAATTCCGTTTTTTCGTCATGACGTCATCAAATGACGTCATAGCGTCAAACTGTTTACAGATCTGGGAAGCACTCATCAAGGGCATTCATATGAGGTATTACTCGATATGGTACCTACGATTTCAAAATTTGACCTTGGGGTCAATAATTTTCGACCTCCAGCGCTAACCATGAAGGTCAAGGCCGATCGCCACCAAAAACTAATCAGCTGAGCGCCGGACCATATACTAGATTCCCATGAAGTTTGGAGACGATCCGATCAAAGTTACTCAAAAAATTAGTGTTTCGTCGACCTCCATGATTGGCCGCAAAGTGACCTTGACCTTTGACCTTGACCTTCATAATTTTGTGTGCTAAAGGGTATCTCTAAAAGACTCTGATATGCGAACTTACAAGAGTTTCCAAAGGGAACTGTGCTCTACAGAGTGACCTAAACAATGCGAACTAAAGCAATACAATATACATGAAAAGTGCAGTTTTTTCGTCATAACGCCGTCAAATGACGTCACATTGTCAAACTAGTTATATGTTTGGAAAGCACTCAACAAGGGCTTCAATTTGAGGTACTACTCGATATGGTAACTGAAACTTGAAAATTTTACCTTTTGGTCAAAATTGAATGACCTTCAAAATGACCTTGAAGGTCAAGGCCGATCGACACCAAAAACTAATCAGCTGAGCGCCATACCACACCCTATATACCCACCAAGTTTGGAGATCATAAGATCAAAGTTACTCAAAAAATAAGGGTTTCGTAATTTGACCTTGGGGTCAATAATTTTCGACCTCCAGCGCTAACCATGAAGGTCAAGGCCGATCGCCACCAAAAACTAATCAGCTGAGCGCCGGACCATATACTAGATTCCCATGAAGTTTGGAGACGATCCGATCAAAGTTACTCAAAAAATAAGGGTTTCGTTGACCTCCATGATTGACCGCAAAGTGACCTTGACCTTTGACCTTGACCTTCGAAATTTTGTGTGCTGAAGGGTATCTCTATAGGACTCTGATATGCGAAGTTACAGGAGTTTCCAATAATAACTGTGGTCTACAGAGTGATCTAAACGTGAAAATTTTTACCTTTTGGTCAAAATTGAATGACCTTCAAAATGACCTTGAAGGTCAAGGCCGATCGACACCAAAAACTAATCAACTGAGCGCCATACCACACCCTATATACCCACCAAGTTTGGAGATCATAAGATCAAAGTTACTCAAAAAATAAGGGTTTCGTAATTTGACCTTGGGGTCAATAATTTTCGACCTCCAGCGCTAACCATGAAGGTCAAGGCCGATCGCCACCAAAAACTAATCAGCTGAGCGCCGGACCATATACTAGATTCCCATGAAGTTTGGAGACGATCCGATCAAAGTTACTCAAAAAATAAGGGTTTCGTTGACCTCCATGATTGACCGCAAAGTGACCTTGACCTTTGACCTTGACCTTCAAAATTTTGTGTGCTGAAGGGTATCTCTATAGGACTCTGATATGCGAAGTTACAGGAGTTTCCAATAATAACTGTGGTCTACAGAGTGATCTAAACGTGAAAAAAAAATGATTAACCACAAACAAAAAAACAAAAAAACAAAAAAACAAATAAAAATCACCCACAGGGTGAACCGTATCTTGCCAAAATGTGAACATGAGTGACTTGCTTCAGGTCACACTGAGGTGAACAGAACTGCTATCCACTAGAAGCGACTCTTTGAGGAATGTCTGGAGCGGCTATCTCTAAAAGACTCTGATATGCGAACTTACAAGAGTTTCCAAAGGGAACTGTGCTCTACAGAGTGACCTAAACAATGCGAACTAAAGCAATACAATATACATGAAAAGTGCCGTTTTTTCGTCATGACGTCATCAAATGACGTCATAGCGTCAAACTGTTTACATATCTGGGAAGCACTCATCAAGGGCATTCATATGAGGTATTACTCGATATGGTACCTACGATTTCAACATTTGACCTTGGGGTCAATAATTTTCGACCTCCAGCGCTAACCATGAAGGTCAAGGCCGATCGCCACCAAAAACTAATCAGCTGAGCGCCGGACCATATACTAGATTCCCATGAAGTTTGGAGACGATCCGATCAAAGTTACTCAAAAAATAAGGGTTTCAACATTTGACCTTGGGGTCAATAATTTTCGACCTCCAGCGCTAACCATGAAGGTCAAGGCCGATCGCCACCAAAAACTAATCAGCTGAGCGCCGGACCATATACTAGATTCCCATGAAGTTTGGAGACGATCCGATCAAAGTTACTCAAAAAATAAGGGTTTCGTCGACCTCCATGATTGACCACAAAGTGACCTTGACCTTTGACCTTGACCTTCAAAATTTTGTGTGCTGAAGGGTATCTCTATAGGACTCTGATATGCGAAGTTACATGCGAAGATATGCGAAGATATGGTACCTACGATTTCAACATTTGACCTTGGGGTCAATAATTTTCGACCTCCAGCGCTAACCATGAAGGTCAAGGCCGATCGCCACCAAAAACTAATCAGCTGAGCGCCGGACCATATACTAGATTCCCATGAAGTTTGGAGACGATCCGATCAAAGTTACTCAAAAAATAAGGGTTTCAACATTTGACCTTGGGGTCAATAATTTTCGACCTCCAGCGCTAACCATGAAGGTCAAGGCCGATCGCCACCAAAAACTAATCAGCTGAGCGCCGGACCATATACTAGATTCCCATGAAGTTTGGAGACGATCCGATCAAAGTTACTCAAAAAATAAGGGTTTCGTCGACCTCCATGATTGACCACAAAGTGACCTTGACCTTTGACCTTGACCTTCAAAATTTTGTGTGCTGAAGGGTATCTCTATAGGACTCTGATATGCGAAGTTACAGGAGTTTCCAATAATAACTGTGGTCTACAGAGTGATCTAAACGTGGAAATAAATGATTAACCACAAACAAAAAAACAAAAAAACAAAAAAACAAAAAAATAAACCTATGTCACCCACAGGGTGAACCGTATCTTGCCAAAATGTGAACATGAGTGACTTGCTTCAGGTCACACTGAGGTGAACAGAACTGCTATCCACTAGAAGCGACTCTTTGAGGAATGTCTGCCCACGAGATATTGAAAGATTTTGATGAGAACTGAGGAAATAATTTTTTCATGAAAATTCCGTTTTTTCGTCATGACGTCATCAAATGACGTCATAGCGTCAAACTGTTTACAGATCTGGGAAGCACTCATCAAGGGCATTCATATGAGGTATTACTCGATATGGTACCTACGATTTCAAAATTTGACCTTGGGGTCAATAATTTTCGACCTCCAGCGCTAACCATGAAGGTCAAGGCCGATCGCCACCAAAAACTAATCAGCTGAGCGCCGGACCATATACTAGATTCCCATGAAGTTTGGAGACGATCCGATCAAAGTTACTCAAAAAATAACGATTTCAACATTTGACCTTGGGGTCAATAATTTTCGACCTCCAGCGCTAACCATGAAGGTCAAGGCCGATCGCCACCAAAAACTAATCAGCTGAGCGCCGGACCATATACTAGATTCCCATGAAGTTTGGAGACGATCCGATCAAAGTTACTCAAAAAATAAGGGTTTCGTCGACCTCCATGATTGACCACAAAGTGACCTTGACCTTTGACCTTGACCTTCAAAATTTTGTGTGCTGAAGGGTATCTCTATAGGACTCTGATATGCGAAGTTACAGGAGTTTCCAATAATAACTGTGGTCTACAGAGTGATCTGAAGGTCAAGGTCAAAGGTCAAGGTCGACCTCCAGCGCTAACCATGAAGGTCAAGGCCGATCGCCACAAAAAACTAATCAGCTGAGCGCCGGACCATATACTAGATTCCCATGAAGTTTGGAGACGATCCGATCAAAGTTACTCAAAAAATAACGATTTCAACATTTGACCTTGGGGTCAATAATTTTCGACCTCCAGCGCTAACCATGAAGGTCAAGGCCGATCGCCACCAAAAACTAATCAGCTGAGCGCCGGACCATATACTAGATTCCCATGAAGTTTGGAGACGATCCGATCAAAGTTACTCAAAAAATAAGGGTTTCGTCGACCTCCATGATTGACCACAAAGTGACCTTGACCTTTGACCTTGACCTTCAAAATTTTGGGTGCTGAAGGGTATCTCTATAGGACTCTGATATGCGAAGTTACAGGAGTTTCCAATAATAACTGTGGTCTACAGAGTGATCTAAACGTGGAAAAAAAATGATTAACCACAAACAAAAAAACAAAAAAAAAAACAAACAAAAAAACAAACATACAAGCTGACTAATACATCTTGCAAAAACTTCGTTTTGGCAAGATAACAAACAAAAAAACAAACATACAAGCTGACTAATACATCTTGCAAAAACTTCGTTTTGGCAAGATAACAAACAAACATACAAGCTGACTGATACATCTTGCAAAAACTTCGTTTTGGCAAGATAATAAGGGTTTCGTTGACCTCCATGATTGACCGCAAAGTGACCTTGACCTTTGACCTTTGACCTTCAAAATTTTGTGTGCTGAAGGGTATCTCTATAGGACTCTGATCTGCGAAGTTACAGGAGTTTCCAATAATAACTGTGGTCTACAGAGTGATCTAAACGTGAAAAAAAAATGATTAACCACAAACAAAAAAACAAACAAAAAAACAAACAAACAAACATACAAGCTGACTGATACATCTTGCAAAAACTTAGTTTTGGCAAGATAATGATGACATCAAACAACAATATACAATATGCATGGCAATGAAGGAAATTCATGAGACACATGGGGGAGCGGGAGGGTGATGGGAGGGTGATGAGAGGGTGATGGGAGGGGGATGGGAGGGTGATGGCAGGGTGATGGGAGGGTGATGGCAGGGTGATGGCAGGGGTTGTTAGGGTTCTTGGTCTTCGTTCAGGGTCGACCCTAACCCTAACCCTAACGACCCGAACCCTAACAACCCGAACCCTAACCCGAACAACCCTAACAGGAAGGTAGGGGAACGGGGGAGAGGGGAAAAGAGGGGGGATGGGGAGGGGGAGGGTGAGGGTGAGGGGGAGAGGGGAAAAGAGGGGGGATGGGGAGGGTGATGGGAGGGTGAGGGATGGGAGGGGTGAGGGTGATCAGGGTGAGGGAGGGGTGAGGTCGTGCTGTGCAAGCGGCAAGCTCGGAGAGGGTCGCGCTGCACGATTCATAGGGCGACCCTCGAAACTGATGCCGTGCGGAGGACCGCGCCGGAGGCCGCCCTCGGAGGGGGCCACCGGCTCGAAAGAGTTACGCTGTCCCGGCCGAAGCCCCACGCGCAACAGTATCGCCGTGCCCAAGGAGGGATTCTGACTTAGAGGCGTTCAGCCATAATCCCTCAGAGGGTAGCTTCGCGCCGCTGGCTGCTCAGCCAGATGCACGCGCCAAGTGTCTGAACCCGCGGTTCCTCTCGTACTGAGCGGGGTTGCTGTCCCGGCGACAATAGCATCAGTAGGGTAAAACTAACCTGTCCCACGACGGTCTAAACCCAGCTCACGTTCCCTGTTAGTGGGTGAACAATCCAACGCTTGGCGAATTCTGCTTCGACATCGAAGGATCAAAAAGCGATGTCGCTATGGACGCTTGGCCGCCACAAGCCAGTTATCCCTGTGGTAACTTTTCTGACACCTCTTGCTTAAAACCCAAAAAGTCAAAAGGATCGCGAGTCCACGCTTTCACGGTCTGTATTCGTACTGAAAATCAAGATCAAGCGAGCTTTCGCCCTTCTGCTCCACGGGAGGTTTCCGTCCTCCCTGAGCTCGCCTTAGGACACCTGCGTTACCGTTTGACAGGCGTACCGCCCCAGTCAAACTCCCCGCCCGGAACTGTCCCCGGAGCGGGTCACCCGGGTCGCTGTCCGACGTGACGCGCGCCGGTTAAGACGCGCGCCTCGCGCGGCCGACCCCTGGGCTTCGCACCAGAAACGCGGGACCCCCCGACCAGGGGCCCCGCACTTCCCGTCTCACCGGGTTAGTAAAGGAACGGTAAGAGTAGTGGTATTTCACCGGCGGCTCCGCATCGGCGACGCCGCGCGCCAAGCACCGCTCGCGGGGCCGGACGTCGCGGGCCCCGGCGGGCCTCCCACTTATTCTACGCCTCTCAAGTCCCTTCACAGAGTCGGGCTAGAGTCAAGCTCAAAAGGGTCTTCTTTCCCCGCTGATTCCGCCAAGCCCGTTCCCTTGGCTGTGGTTTCGCTGGATAGTAGATAGGGACAGTGGGAATCTCGTTCATCCATTCATGCACGTCACTAGTTAGATGACGAGGCATTTGGCTATTTTCAGGGTGGCATAGTTACGACCCCTCCTGGGTATGCGCAACCGACACAATCTCGGTCTTCGAGGCCGACCGATAGGCACCGCGTGACCGGCCAATTGGTGGAGTTTGTCCGCACAATGTGGGCGCGTGTCTGGATGAACTTTAGCCGGGGAGCGTTTGGGCGCCCCGGTCTGATACTGCCGCCCACGCGCAGAACAACTTGTGAGTGCACGCGGGTCCCGGCGGTCTTCCTGGCCTAGCGCTACCATGTTTAGACAGCGAAATCCGTCCCCGGGCACCACGTCTTGACTCTCTTTATTCAGTGAGACATGGCGACGTGGGCACGGTAGGACACCCGCGGAGCCCCGGGAACGCGCGAGCCTACGCGTTAGCGTGCTACGGCGGAATCAACGGCTCCGGCCACAGCCAGGCCGATACTCGGCCCGGTCGCACCGGAAATGAACTGGTTCGATGCCCGCGCTAGAGAGGTCGTGGGCGACTGAGATGTATTAACAAATTAGTTAATTAATTTGAGACGTCCGATTCCTAGTGTTTGGAAATTTGGAAGAGCTTGACCCTAGCCTTTCCCTTGCGAGGGCAAGGAGGAACTTAACGCTTAACACTTAAGCTTAGTTTGAAGTACACCCTGACCAGCACTCACGGTGGGACGGCAAGGCAACCAAAAGGGACGAGGTTCTCCTGACCACGTGGCCCTCAATCTGGGAAGCGAGAGGCGTTCCATTAGTGGACGCGCCCCTCACGCCCGACTTTTGGGCGGCCCCGGCAGGCCGTTGGTTTTGACGTTCCGTGACAAGTCCTGCACCCCCACCTCCGGGCCGACCGAAATGAATCCCGGTGTCCCGATCCGAGCCTTCAGAGCGGGCCGGCTTGCGAGAGTGATTGGCACCCCGAACCTGCACTTTCCGTCCCTGCGGTCCCAAATACCGGAACCCCCCGATAGTGGGTTTCGATGTGGTGTGATTTGGTAGGTCTCGATGGGCGATGAGAGGCGCGTGCGGGTGACGCCGTCGCCACGGCCGACCCGGAACGTCGGGAAACAGTTCCCTCTGGCGGGCCGGCCGCACCCGTTGTGGGCTGCGACGCGCGCCCTTACCGCACACTCCTGAAATTTTGGCTTGTCCAAACAAGGCTGTCCGTATTGCCAAACTCGTTCCCAAGACTTGCCCCTTATGCTAGTGACCTGAGGGAGGGAGGGTTTTTGTCTTTACCTGGAGGTGATCAGATCCGTTTCCCTTTCGAGATGGGGGTGAGGCCAATTTTGTTGACGGCGCGTGCCGTGCGTAGGTCGGATACGCACGTGCGCTGGCACGTCATGCGGCACAACGAGTGTGATTGGTGTCCGAATAGTGTGGACAATGTAGCGAGTGTGCTTCTTTTTAGGGGAACTGAGGACCGGCCGAACGTGGCCGCGATGGGATCGGCCGAGGTCACGCGGCCGACCCCGTGTCTTAATTGTGGCTCCTGAACGAGGCGATGATAATTAGGGGGGAAGCGGCGACGAGAGCGCGCGGTCGGCGGCCCCATGGTCGCCTTGCGTGCTCTCGGCGAACCGCCTGTTATTACTATCGGGGTTATTGCCCACCTATTGTATCAGACTAAGTCCCTACATAAACAGGGATGGGGATGGGGAAGAGGGGTCCACCCCATCACGCCGTCTTAGACACCCGAAGGTGCGGCGGCCCGATGCTGGTATTTCCCTTGGTGAGACGGATGACAAGGAGCCGCGTCCGCCCCTGCCCGACTTACCCCAGTGCCCCCTATCAAGCGGGCGCTGGTGCGAGCGGGGTTGCGGACGCCGAACCTCGGGTGGTACGAGACGATACGATGGCGCCGTGGCGCCATACTACGACGGCCTACCTACAGGTGTCCAAAGGCGAGCAACAGGGTTGGCGATTGTTCCCCCCCAAGAAGACGGTCGGGCTGTGGGCATGCAAAATCATACAAATGGGAATGCGTACATGAGTAACGGAGGGGAGGGCGGAACACCGAGCGTGCGTGTGCATCATAAGTCATAACATTTCTACCTATACATCGTCACACCGGGCATGTGTGGTGCATTGTTATCTGAGACCGGGGAGGGATGAGAGAGTGCACGTAAACATTCATTTACATTCAGGGAGGTCAGGGAGGGTGCACTTAGACATACATTCGTGTCACCTAATGCCCTCACTGTGAAGTGCATACATGCCTGAGTGGTTGTGCTTATGCTAGGTGACGGCCCCTATCATTATTGTGATAAGCGCCGGGCAGCGAGCGCGGAGAATAAATTGCCTGAGACCGATTTGAGCCGAACCTGGAAAAGAAGGGGGGAACACTTATACCCAGGGTGTGCCTCAGGAATTAACTCTGCCCCTCATTACCCGCATGAGAGACGCGTGCCCTAAAACGAGGCACACACCCAACATTGTCCGATGCCCTAACGGAGGAAGGAAGAAGGTGTAGCGTCACATAACCGTGGGGAGTGAGTGCGGGAATAATCATGTGGGGTGGGAGGGTGGGATAGCCCGAACTGCTTTTGCACCGCTTGCTGAGCCGGCCCGAAAAACTAGACGGCCCGTCGCTCGGCTTCGCGTTACGGCCCACGTGTACGTCAGGTTGGTAGTCTGGCGGACGGTCTTTGTCGCCTTGGCTGGCCGTCAGGTTGGTAGTCCGGGTGGATGGCCTTTGTCGCCTCGGTTGGCCTGTACGAGGGAAAGAGGAGGGGTGGGGTAGAGACTCCCGTCGGCAGACCAAGTGTCTCTCGGCGGGTCACGAGAGAGAGAGATATAGAGTATCAGCAAAGGGGCAATAGGCCATCCCGATCAGGAGAGATGGGGATAGATCGGGAAAGATGGAGAGAGTTTGAGAAAGATCCGGCCAGATCGAGAAGGATCAGGAGAGCATCGAGAGAGAATCGAGAGACGATCGAGAAGGGATCGAGAAGGGATCAAGACAGGATCAGGAAAGGATCGAGAGGGATCAAGAAGGATCAAGAAGGACCGAGAAGGATCACGAAAGATCGAGAGGGATCGAGGAAGGTCGAGAGGGATCAGAGAGACCGGGGGAGATCGAGAAGGACCAAGAAGGGCCGAGAAGGATCGAGAAGGACCGAGGAGGACCAAGAGGGATCGAGAGGGACCGAGAGAGACCGAGAATGATCGAGAAGGACCGAGGAGGACCAAGAGGGATCGAGAGGGACCGAGAGAGACCGAGAATGATCGAGAAGGACCGGGAAGGGTCGAGAATGATCGAGAGGGGCCAAGAGAGGTCGAGAAGGATCGAGAAGGATCGACAGATATCGGGGATAATCGAGAAGGATGGAGAAGGATCGAGAGAGAGCGAGAGAGATCGAGAAGGGTCGAGAAGGATGGAGAAGGACCGAGGCGGACCAAGAGGGATCGAGAGGGATGGAGAAGGCCCGAGAGAGACGGAGAA
Source organism: Myxine glutinosa (assembly GCF_964187855.1). Classification (NCBI taxonomy): domain Eukaryota; kingdom Metazoa; phylum Chordata; class Myxini; order Myxiniformes; family Myxinidae; genus Myxine; species Myxine glutinosa. Next base: position 733,987 of record NC_136261.1, on the reverse strand, counting down.
TGATCGAGAGAGACCGAGAAGGGCCGAGAAGGATCGAGAAGGGCCAGGAGAGGTCGAGAAGGATCGAGAAGGGTCGAGAAGGATCGAGAAGGATCAAGAAGGGCCAGGAAAGGTCAAGAAGGATCGAGAACGGTCGAGGAGGATCGAGACTAATCGAGAAGGGTGGAGAAGGGTCGAGAGAGAGCGAGAGAGGTCGAGAAGGGTCGAGAAGGATGGAGAAGGACCGAGGAGGACCGACAGGGATCGAGAGAGATGGAGAAGGACCGAGAGAGACGGAGAATGATCGAGAGAGACCGAGAAGGGTCGAGAAGGATCAAGAATGATCGAGAAGGGCCAAGAGAAATCGAGAAGGATCGAGAAGGGTCGAGAAGGATGGAGAAGGACCGAGGCGGACCAAGAGGGATCGAGAGGGATGGAGAAGGCCCGAGAGAGACGGAGAATGATCGACAGAGACCGAGAAGGGTCGAGAAGGATCGAGAAGGGCCAGGAGAGGTCGAGAATGATCGAGAAGGACCGGGAAGGGTCGAGAATGATCGAGAGGGGCCAAGAGAGGTCGAGAAGGATCGAGAAGGATCGACAGATATCGGGGATAATCGAGAAGGATGGAGAAGGATCGAGAGAGAGCGAGAGAGATCGAGAAGGGTCGAGAAGGATGGAGAAGGACCGAGGCGGACCAAGAGGGATCGAGAGGGATGGAGAAGGCCCGAGAGAGACGGAGAATGATCGAGAGAGACCGAGAAGGGTCGAGAATGATCGAGAGAGACCGAGAAGGGTCGAGAAGGATCGAGAATGATCGAGAAGGGCCAGGAGAGGTCGAGAAGGATCGAGAAGGATCGAGAAGGGCCAGGAAAGGTCAAGAAGGATCGAGAAGGGTCGAGGAGGATCGAGACTAATCGAGAAGGGTGGAGAAGGGTCGCGAGAGAGCGAGAGAGGTTGAGAGGGGTCGAGGGGAGCCGAGAAGGATCGGGAGAGCCCGGGGGAGACCAAAAAGGATCGAGGGGGATCGAGGGAGATCGAGAGTGACCGAGAAGGACCGAGAAAGATCGAGAGGGATGGAAAAGGAAGGAGAAGGGCTGAGAGCGTGCGAGACGGATCGAGAAGGGTCGAGAAGGATCCAGAGGGGACCCCCCCAGGGATCGAGGAAGGATCGGGAGAGGACCGCGAAAGGACCGAGAATGGATCGAGAAAGGGCCGAGGGAGGGCCAAGAAGGGTCGAGCGGGAGCGCGAGAGGCCAAGAAGGATCGAGCGGGAGCGCGAGAGGTCAAGAAAGATCAAGAAGGGTTGAGAGGGGTCGAGAAGGATCGGGGAAGGTCGAGAAGGGTGGAGGAGGCTCACGAAAAGGAGAAAGGTCAAGGAAGGTGGAGAAGGATCAGGAAGGATCGAGAGAAAGTGAGAAAGGTCGAGAGGGATGGAGGAGGATGGAGAAGGATCGAGAGAGTTTGCTCTCGTCCTTGAGGAGTGTGGATGTGTATATGGACCATTTGGTGGTCTTACCTGTTGTAGTTGTGCATGTGCAATGTACCACCTGCTTCCTTGGGGTGTCCTTGCCCGGTTTCATCTTTGGGAAGTGTGGAGAACGTCTTTTCGGCCACGTTGCTCACCTCCTCTGTGTACCTCCCCTCCGCCCTATAACTTGTAACCTGCTTACTGTGACGCCATAAGACATCATGAGTGGGGCATCCTAAAGTTAAACAGAGTTACCGAGGCCACTGTTACGGGACTAAGCCCCGTGCCGTACGATCTTCTAGGCAGCAGACATCAATCATAATCAGCCCAAACTACCTCAACCACCGAAGAGAGGGAGAGGGATATCGTGTGTGTGGGCGGGGCGTTGTTGCTGGGGGTTATTTATTATTATATATTATTTTTATTATATATATATATATATATATATATATATATATATATATTTGTTTATTTGTTTATTTATTTATTTATTTTATTTTCCCCCCCCCCCCTCCCCCTTTCTTTGTTGAGAGATGGAGATAAGACCCCCAATGGATTAATATATATGGGAAGATATGTTCGTCTCGGTATTTTACATACCGGCATGTGTTCACGGCCGGCCGAGCACAACACGATGCATCACAGGCCATCAGGCATACGTTACCCCATACCCGGCACACTGCCCCCGGCATCTGGTACATACTATCCCTCATGCTCTCCGCATCCCCCCCTCCCTCATCACACACATCACATATCAGGTAGGTGCGTCCCTGACTCCAACCCGGGTGTCCATGCCAAATGTGACAAGCATGTCGAGTGTGAAGAGGAGTGTTGCCCGTACCATCCTCTGCGCCACCGCCTTAGGATTGGGCACGCCGATGAGTTGGAGCACGTCAGAGTTATTGGGGAACCATTTCCCTCTTGCCCCTAGTGGGAACCCAAAGAGCCGCACCTCAGGAACCTGACGCTCAGTACATATCAGCTGTTTCAGGATCCTATATTTCTTGATCTTTGCCAGGTAGGCGAGCTCCAAGCTCCTTGGGCCTTTCTCGAATACCACCGTCACGTCCAGGATGACTGGTGGAAAGCCATCCTTTGTCAAGACGAGATCCGGTCTGTAGCTTTGGCCATCTCCCACGACGAATGTTCGCTCCTGGGTGGCTGTCCACCCCCGACCCTCGGCAAGGCTTGCCACCATCCCACAGAGTCTGTGGTGCCTCCTCGTTCTTGCTTCCCTTATCGCAGGGCAGCAGGATAGGATGTGGACAAGGGTCTCGACCTCCTCTCCACACCTTCGACATTGCACGTCCATTTCCGGCCTACCCCTGGCCAGTGCCGCTCTGGTCGGGAATGTGTTAGAGCGCAACTGCAGGGCTGCGATGGTGTGGCGGGTCCTGCCCAGCCTCAGCTCGTAGAGCCAGTTGTTACTGATGGGGTCGTTGCAGAACACCGAGACCCCGAGCCCATAAACCGGCCGCGCACACCACTGGTGAAAGACAGTCGTCCTCCAGCCGCTCGTCGCAATGCCCCCAGCGGGGGTGACCTCCAGGCCGAGCTCGGTAAAGCGGGACTGTAGGGAAGTACCCGCGCGCGTCCCGATTGCAATGGCACGGGTCACGTGGTCGCGAGAGTGCATCAGCATCCAGTCCCGGGCCGCTACCATCCTTGGAACGGCACTCACGAGCTCCGTGAGACCGATTCCTCCGTCTCTGCATCTTGAATAGAGGAGCCCGTTGGGTGTCATTTCCGGAAGATGAAGGGCTCGCTTTACTGCCGCCCGTATGGCCCGGTCCATCACGATCAGCCTGCCTTTGGACGCTTTGCCACACACCAGCTCGTGGAGCATCCGGGGAATGACATGGTTTTTGATCAAGGCCACCCGGATCCTCGCGCGGACCTGAGCGTCCCTAACTCTGCCCAGCCACAGCATGAGCCTGCCCTGAACTTCATCAAGGCAAGTGTAGCCGGACGGGCGGATGGTGACGCCCAGGTATCTGAACTGGTCATCCAGACGCAGCATCCTGATAACGTCATCCCCGAAAGTCCACTCGGTGCAGTTGTTGTAGACCGGGGCCCCCCCCCGGCCGTGTGGTCCAGGTAGAACCCCTTGGTCTTGGCCAGGTTCAGGGAGAGCCCGGAGCCCTGGCAGAATCTGTTGACCACCATTAGATTGCGTTGCATCCCCTCCCAGGAGGAGCTGACCAGGGTCACGTCGTCCGCGTACATGAGACCGCACACCTGCACCGTGCACGTCCATTCCCCTCGCTCCCGTTCACGCCTCCTTTCGTCTGCCACTCCTGTTTCCGCTTCTTCCGCAGCTGCTGGGCTTTCATCCCGGGGCCCCCCCATCCCACCGTCATTCTCGGCAGCGGCGGCAGCACCCGCGTTCCTACCAGTGTCCTCCGTTTCTCCGTTCGGATGGAACCGAACTCGCCCACCCACTCGGGCCTCTCTCGCGGTCATCTCCAGTGCCACTCTGAGGTCTGAACCCCCAACTCCCGAGACCCTGAAGAAGTATGGCGCACCAGCCCTTTCCAATTCACAGATAAGATGATCGAGCGCCAGATTAAAAAGCAAAGGTGACAGTGGATCCCCCTGTTTGACGCCGACCTTCAACCCAATCGTCGGCTTGTCTTGCCCAATTTTTCCAAAGGTGGTGGTGGCCCCGACTAGGGTACTCATAATGAGATTGATTAGGTGCTTAGGGACCTCCTTGGTTAGAAGGGTGGTGTAAACGTGGGAGTGCGACACGGTGTCGAAGGCTTTAGCAAAATCCAATAGGACAACCGCGACCGCCTTTTTGTTGGTTTTGGCCTCGTCCAAAATGTTGATCAGTGTGCCTGCATTCTCGCTGCAGCCCGGTACCTCAATAAAACCCCGCTGCCGCGTGTTTAGCTGGCAGGCCTTACTTATTCTGTTTACCAAAACTCTGGAGAAGGTTCGACTTATCACCGATCCAATTGTCAGGGGTCTCCAGTTTCCCAGGTGACGTAGCTGCTCGGGGTCCGTGGCTTTGGGTATTAATCTAGACCGGCACGACTTAATCTGCCAAGGGATCGTTTCATCTGCAATCCAACTGTTGAAGAGATCTTTCAAGGAGGGGCGCTGCGATTCTATCCTGACCAGAGTGCTAGGCTTAATTCCATCTGGGCCCGCTGCAGAGTTGCTTTTTAACCTTAACAGGGCTACTTGAAACCTCCTTCTGGGAAATCTCTGCCTCTAGCCCCTCAACATTGGTCCCGCCCGTAGTTCCAAAACCCTCTAAGGATGCGAATTTGTCCTTTTCCTCCCATTTGGCCTTAAATTGCTGGTACACCATGTCCTCAGGGATCTCGCATTCCATACTCACCGAGCCGTCCAGGACCTCGATCGCAAGCCTCCTCCTGTCCTTTTTAGCCCATTCGGCTAGCCTTCTGAACCGTGCTGCCCCCTGCCGAGCCCTTGGTGCCGTTGGTCTTGTCCTGGCAGCTTCCCTTCTTCCGCCCCCCCCCCTGTGGAAACCAAGGCCATCTCCTCGGTTCCGATTCCTGTTACTCTGGGCCCTTCGCCCACTGCCCCCCACACCCGCCCTTGGCCTCCTTGGCCTTACTCCCCGGTTTCCCCAAGCATTGCATCTTATTAAGTCGCCCAGCAGCTGCGTACTTCTCTCGGAAGTGACCCCTACCACAAAGTTAACGGGTCCAAACACCGGAGCCGGGGGCACAAGCAACTGTTGCCTAGCAACTTGATCTTGACATGCACGCTCCAGAAGAAAGAACCAGTGCGCCGCGAGCGGAATTTTCAGCTGTCGCCGAGTCGCTGTGGCCTCCTTTATTTTCAGCTCGGATCGTTTATCCCTAATTTGTTTTAGCGTCTTCCCTGGAAGCTTACTGGCCAGCAGTTTGTTGATGTCGGGCCTATCCCCATCTGTCGTCGTCCACCGAACCAGTGTGGCAATTTGTTCCGGTGTCCAGGTCAATACCCGACCCATTCCCCCTCCACCAGTCTTAGTATTACCTCCGAGGTTCCTGGGCCGTCCAGTGCTGGCCCGTGCGCCCGCTATCCTGTCCCTGTTCCTATGGTCGGGGTGTTTTTGCCTGTCGTGCTGGGAGCGTCCTCGAGCCGTGGTGAAGCCATTGGGGCACAAGGAACACGGGAACGGGAGTGACGAGGTTGAAGCTGACGCGCTGTTTGAGGGGCCGCCCTTGTTACATTTAGGGATGTGGCACAGCAGCGCATGGAGGGACTGGGACGCAAATGTGCAGAAGGAACAGCGGCAAAGCAGGGGGCTACGCGGGTGCGCCCTGATGATGTGATGACGCATTTCTCTGAGGTTGTCGAATTTCGCGCCACAGATGCAGAGATACATGCTGGTAGGGTAGATGATGAGGAGGCTTGTGGGACGGCCGGGTCGGACAGGCGACACAGGAGGCGGCCCGGAGACAGGGGATGATGTTGACGCGGACGGAGAAGTCGCGCTGGGGCCACCACGGTCGACGACCCTGCCCGGGCACTCAGGAATATGTAACAGCAGATTACGGGGCTGTTGTCTCGCATCATAACCGCATATCGAACAATGACATGTCAGTTTCTTATTCTTATGGTCGATGCCTATATGTCTTTCCATTTCCCCGAGCGCATCTATGGTCGCACCACACGGACATACAAACTGTTCACATGGATAAGTGAAGTCGATTTCTATGTATACAAAAGCAGCCCTCTCCATTTCCTCGTTTTCAGCCTTGGAGCACTCCGTCCACAGTCTTCCGTTCAGTATGACCCTATAGAATCTCCCCTTAATACTAGCGTCTGGAGGTGTTGCAGGCTTGACCGGACCCAGCTCTTCTGAGGCAGCGGTTGACTCCCGGGCCCTCATCTCCAACGCATCTGCCCCCACGGCCCCCTCTGTTGCCCGAGGGGGTGTCCGCCTTGCCATCGTCTCTCTTGCCTGAGGAGCATGCGGATGTTTGTCAGTGCCTCCTGGCCCCTTCGCACACCGGCGCTTGCGGTCCGATGGCCCTTTCATGCAGGCTTTGCCCTTCTCTCCTTTCATCCTCTTTGGGCTCTCCTGACTGTGTAAGCCGGTCGTGTCCCCTCCAGTGACGAACTCACCCCCATCCACCATCTGGTTCCACCTCGAGGGCCTACTCATTCCTACCCCTGCCGACTCTTCTCTCTCACTCTCCTCCACGGTATGGTCCCCTTCGTTGTCCGTATCGCTGTCCGGCCTCGTTCTGAAGCGGGAGCCCAGCGAGCAGTGGCCAATAGCTCCTGGGCTGATCGACTCGAGGGGTACCAGCTCGTGCCACACATCATTCGAGGATCCTGCCATCTGTCCGTCTCCAGAGGGGACATCCCGTCTCGGGGCATACACCGCACGTTCACCGTTGAGCCATCGGCAGTGCAGTGGGCGGGCCCGGCGGAAGATGGCAGTGCTGCAGTTCCGCAGCAGAAGCAAAGTTCTCGGGGCCTGCCGACCTCCGTTGTCGTAGTCGGGGGCCAAGCCGCAGTTCATAAATTTCGGTCTCGGACATTGTGGGGGCTCCTTTCTTAGGAGATGAGGACCCTTCCCTGATAGAGCTCTCACCTGTGTTGTTCTTGTCGAAAGTGCTTAGTCTCTTGAAACCGTGACCTCGGTAATGCCCCGTTGACTTTTCACTGTCTAAGACCTCCTAGTACTTACCCGCTACACACCGTAGTTCCGAGGGGGACTCCTCCTGGCTGGGTGCGGGGGAGGGAGGGGGGCAGAAAGAACATTAACATTCAGTAAGCCTGCGGATTCCCTGACCATATCCCACTTTGGCAGATAGAGGTGGAGAGGGAGAGGGAGGGGGTGAGGGGGAGAGAGGGCGAGCAACATAGCGAGAGTTAGAGAGGCAAGAAGAGAGAGGGAGGGGGAGGGAGAGAGAGGAAGAGAGAGAGAGCAAGAGAGAGAGGGAGAGAGGGAGAGGACGAGAGGGAGAGAGACGGGGAGAGACGGGGAGAGAGGGGGAGAGAGAGAGAGGGAGAGAGGGGGAGAGGGCGAGAGGAGAAAGAGGGTGAGTGAGGGGGAGAGAGAGGGAGAGGGAGAGAGAGGGAAAGGGAGAGAGGGAGGGAAAGGTAGAGAGCGAGAGAGAGAGAGAGGAAGAGAGAGGGAGAGAGAGGGAGAGAGAGGAAGGGAGAGGGAGGGAAAGGGGGTAAAGGAGGATGGCGATGCACAATGTACAGGTGATGTACGAAGGAGCGCGTTCAGCTGTGAGGATGAAGGCCAGGAACAACGGAGATCTCGCGAGATCTTGGAGACGGCGGCAGGGATTTTCGAAGCTCCACACGGTCTCCACGTTTTTCGAAGTTAAGTCTGTTCACAATTGTATTTTGTCGAAACTGTATTTATCTTTCGGTGTGTGAAGTTATTGTGTGCAACTTTGGTTGTTTCTCGGTGTTTATCTTTCATAAATTGATCGTCTGTTTGCCGTGTCGCGAGCAACGCCTTTGCCGCGTCGCGAACGATTTGAAATCGAAGTTAAGTGATTGTTCCCATTTGTATTTTCGTTAAAACTGTATTTATTTATGGTGTTGTACGTATATTGTGTCCCGACGAAGATTTTTCGGTGCAAATCTTTCATACCTGTATTGAAAATCGTGTTAATTCGTGTCGTGTCTTTAGGCCTTGTACAGTGTGCACTGTACAACCTTGAGGCTTTGTTTTTCTCAGCGGTCCGTCGTTTGTGATCCAATAACTTTCGTTCTCTGTATTCCCAGTCTTTTCACCCATAGCCTACTTCCTTGTGTAAATCTCAACTCAAAAAAAAAACAAAAACAAAAAAAACAAACAAACAACAACATTTCCTTCTCTGTTCTCATTCGTTTATTCATTCTTATTCGTTCGTTCGTTCTTCGACCACGTGTTTCTCCCCCATTTCCCCAGATAGTTTTCACTCATTAACCTTCAATGTTTACACTTTCCCCTCAAGTTATGTATTCCGTCATATTTTATAACACCTTTTTCTTCTTCTTCTTTAAAAGGCTGCTTTCGACTTGCTCACCAAATCAATTCATCCCCAAAAAAATATCCATCTCCTATAGTGCCTTTTTTCTACATTCCCTAAACTCTCCTGCACTCCATCCTCCATCCAGCGTCCTTAAACGTATTTTTAACTCAAAGGTCACAAGAAACTCATTTTGCAATAAATGTTCGTTTCCCATAAATCGTACACTTTCAAAAATCCAATCTCACCCCTCCCCTCCAAATCTTCCCCATCACCCCTCCCCTCCAAATCTTCCCCATCACCCCTCCCCTCCAAATCTTCCCCATCACCCATCCCTTTCAAATCTCCCCCCTTGCCCCCTCCCTCCTAAACTACCCCCTCACCCCTCCCCGCCAAGACGCCCCCTCGCCCCTCCCCTCCCAAACTCCTGCCTCACCCCTCCCCTCCAAATCTCCCCCATATCCCATCCCTTTCAAATCCCTCCCCTTGTCCCTTCCCTCCCAAACTCCCCCCTCACCCCTCCCCTTCAAATCTCCCCACCCTCATTGCTTCTCAATTTCCCCCCTCTCACTCCCCCTCCTCAAAGCATCCTCCCCGCTTCTTCCCCCTTCAAACTCTCACCTCCATCTCCCCCAACCTTCTGCCTCGCTCTTCCACCTCCTCAAATAACACCTCATTGTGGCTCACCCAATCACCATCAAACCTTTTGTCCGCCCCATCCTTCCCTTTCTCCGAGCTATTCTGAAATCTCTGACACACCTTCAACAGCTCTCCCTACCTCTTCCACCTCTTCCACATCTTACCCTACCCCTCCTCCCCGCTGTTCTGTATCTGATGCTCCCCCTTCCTCTTCATTAACGGTATGGACCTCAAACATCCGGGGCCTTAGTTCAAACTTAACTGATCTCTCCATACAGGTTGCTTCTGTCAAACCAGACGTGATCTGCTTAAACTTTCCTCCTTTATGATGTCTCTGATTCCATAGTATCTCTCCCGGGCTACTCCCTCCTCCGGTATGATAGACCTGAGCCTCGTCCTGGAGGCGGGGTTGCTATCTTTATCAAAAACTCTCTTCCTCACTCGCCCTGCACTGCACTCTCTCCACCTCACCCCCAGGAATACCTCTGGCTACAGCTTCCCCTTCGCTCCCACCTCTTGTTCATATGTGTGTTGTACCGTCCACCAAACAGTGATGACTCCATCTACATCTCGCTGTCTGATGATATGGACCAACTTCTATCTACTCATCCCAACTCTCTCTTCCTCATATGTGGTGATTTCAACTGTCATCATGCCAGTTGGCTGGGTGTGGGTACCTCTCTCACCAGCCATGGCTCCTCAGCAAAGGACTTCTGCGACTCACTGGGACTGACACAATCTGTCAATTTCCCGACCCGGATCTCAGTCAACGGAACATCTTCTCTTCTGGACTTGGTTATGACTAACTTCCCTGAAAATGTCTGCTGCTCTTCTTCTGCTCCGATCGGATCATCTGATCATGTCCTTGTTAAAGTGGACATCTCTCTGACCATCCTCAGGGAGCCTGCTCAGCGTCGACGAGTCTGGCATTTCACTCAGGCCAACTGGCACGGTCTTCAAGCAGCCATCAATCATCTGGACTGGTCTCCCATCTCTACCACCTCTGACATCAACTCATCCTGGGAATTCTTCCAAAGTAAATTGCTCTCTCTCATGCACAGATTTATCCCATCTCGTCTTCAGTTGTCATACCCTTCCTCCCGTCCATGGTACACGGAATCTTGTGGTGAGGCTGTTGCCCAGAAACAACTTGCCTTCGTCTCCTGGAAAGCAAATCCAACGGAAGGAAATCTCATTTCCTTTCACAAAGCCCGAAACAAGTGTGTGTCCACCCTCAGGAGAGCCAGGAAACAATATCTCTCCGTTCTCAAGACCGAACTCTCTTATCTGTCTCCCTCTTCCAAATCCTGGTGGCATCTGGTCAAATCCGTTTCTGGTGTTTGTTCCCCCTCCATCCCCTCCCTTACCTCAAACGGCTACACAGCTGACTCCGCACGTGAAAAAGCTGAATGCCTCAACTCTGTGTTTGCCTCTAAATCTTGTGTCCCAAACCCATCCCTCTCTGTACCCACCATACCCAGTTGTACCCTGCTGCTCCTGGACTCCGTGTCCTTTCCTCCTGACAAGGTGGAAAAGTTTCTGTCAACCCTCGACTCTGATTCTGCAACTGGACCCGACGGCATCAGCCCACGGGTCCTAAAATCCTGCTCTGCTGCTCTATCTCACCCTCTCTCTGTTCTCTTCACCCTCTCTTTTGCTCAAGGTCAACTGCCATCTGCTTGGAAATCAGCCAACATCACCGCTTTGCACAAAAAAGGTCAAAAACAGATCCTAGCAACTACAGACCAATCAGCCTTCTCCCAATTATCAGCAAAGTCATGGAATCCATCATTGCTTCGGATATGAAATCTTTCCTCTTCTCCAATGGCTTGATCTCTGATCATCAATTTGGTTTCAGACCAGGTCACTCTACTCTGGACATGCTGCTTCTGCTGTCTCAACAATGGATGGAGGTCCTCAATGCCAAACAGGAAATTAGAGCTGTCTCCCTCGACATATCACGTGCCTTCGACACGGTCTGGCACCCCGCTCTGCTCACCAAACTCTCCTCCTTTGGTATCCATGGAAATCTCCACGCATGGCTGGCAGACTTGCTCTCTAGTCGTCGTCAACGTGTGGCCCTGAATGGGTTTCTCTCATCTCCTCTTCCTGTTCAGGCTGGAGTTCCCCAAGGCAGTGTTCTGGGCCCTGTGCTTTTTCTGGTCTTCATCAATGATCTCTCTGACTCTCTCGAAAATCCTCTCTATCTCTTTGCTGATGACTCCACTCTCTGCCGCTCCATTCCTCTTCCCTCAGATCGGCAGTCTGCTGCCTCCTCACTCTCTGAAGACCTGGACAAAATCACAGACTGGTCAAACAAGTGGAACATGTCTTTCAATCCTGACAAATCTCACACTCTTACTATGTCTCTCCGAAAAGATCGACTGGACAACCCTCCCATCTACTTTCTCAACAATCCTCTCCAAGAAGTTCTGTCGCTCAAGATTTTGGGTCTCACTATCTGCCATGATCTTTCTTGGGAAAACCACATTTCCAAGCTGGCCTCCAAAGCCAGTCGCCGACTGGGCATCCTCCGTCGTGCGAAGTCCTTCCTCGGCACACCTGAGCTCCTCACCACATACAAGGCTTTCATCCGCAGCTCAATGGAATACTGTTCTCCCCTATGGGCCGGTGCTCCTGCCTCACACCTAGCTCGGCTTCACGCTGTTGAAACCAAAGCTTTCAGAATTATTGGAATCTCCCGCGATGAAGCTATCTCTGAGGGCCTTTCACTCACTCACCGCAGGCAGGTAGGTGGTCTTTCTGTCTTCTACCGACTCCTCTCCGGCCTTGCACCCCCAGCTCTCTCTGTGCTCTGTCCCCCAAATATTCCTACAGGTCGCACAAGATCTGCCAGCAACCCCTCTGATGGTTAAACTGCCGAAATCTCGGCTCTCTGCTCACCTTCACTCTTTCATTCCTCTTTTCTCCCGCCTCTGGAACAAACTCCCTCACTCCCTTCAATCCCACTCCTCCCTCCAGGTCTTTAAAACAGCTGTTCACCACCATCTCTTATCTTCCCCCATCCAAAACCTTGATCTTTTCTACCCCCGCTAATTCACCCCAGATCCACCTCGTTTGAAATTCCAACTTTTTTTTTTTTTTTTTTTTTTGTATACAAGATCGAGGCTCGTGAAAGAGCGAACATTAATCACACAGAAAGACAAACCGACACATAAAACATATAACATCGGGAGCGGTAGACAAGATGGGGAGAGAGGGGGAAGGACACAAACACAACATTTGAGAGCAGGGACCGAGAGACATGGAGACATCGAGAGATCTGAGAGAGGGCGAGGGCTTTGTGGGGGGGGGGGGGGGGGGGGGGGGGGGCATGGGAAGGGGGCGGTGGGAGAGGTATAAAACATATGGACACTGCCAGGACTTCCAGGAAAGAAGTTGGAATTTCAAACAAGGTGGATCTGGGGTGTATTAGCGGGGGTAGAAAAGATCAAGGTTTTGGATGGGGGAAGATAAGAGATGGTGGTGAACAGCTGTTTTAAAGACCTGGAGGGAGGAGTGGGATTGAAGGGAGTGAGGGAGTTTGTTCCAGAGGCGGGAGAAAAGAGGAATGAAAGAGTGAAGGTGAGCAGAGAGCCGAGATTTCGGCAGTTTAACCATCAGAGGGTTGCTGGCAGATCTTGTGCGACCTGTAGGAATATTTGGGGGACAGAGCACAGAGAGAGCTGGGGGTGCAAGGCCGGAGAGGAGTCGGTAGAAGACAGAAAGACCACCTACCTGCCTGCGGTGAGTGAGTGAAAGGCCCTCAGAGATAGCTTCATCGTGGGAGATTCCAATAATTCTGAAAGCTTTGGTTTCAACAGCGTGAAGCCGAGCTAGGTGTGAGGCAGGAGCACCGGCCCATAGGGGAGAACAGTATTCCATTGAGCTGCGGATGAAAGCCTTGTATGTGGTGAGGACTCAGGTGTGCCGAGGAAGGACTTCGCACGACGGAGGATGCCCAGTCGGCGACTGGCTTTGGAGGCCAGCTTGGAAATGTGGTTTTCCCAAGAAAGATCATGGCAGATAGTGAGACCCAAAATCTTGAGCGACAGAACTTCTTGGAGAGGATTGTTGAGAAAGTAGATGGGAGGGTTGTCCAGTCGATCTTTTCGGAGAGACATAGTAAGAGTGTGAGATTTGTCAGGATTGAAAGACATGTTCCACTTGTTTGACCAGTCTGTGATTTTGTCCAGGTCTTCAGAGAGTGAGGAGGCAGCAGACTGCCGATCTGAGGGAAGAGGAATGGAGCGGCAGAGAGTGGAGTCATCAGCAAAGAGATAGAGAGGATTTTCGAGAGAGTCAGAGAGATCATTGATGAAGACCAGAAAAAGCACGGGGCCCAGAACACTGCCTTGGGGAACTCCAGCCTGAACAGGAAGAGGAGATGAGAGAAACCCATTCAGGGCCACACGTTGACGACGACTAGAGAGGAAGTCCGCCAGCCATGCGTGGAGATTTCCATGGATACCAAAGGAGGAGAGTTTGGTGAGCAGAGCGGGGTGCCAGACCGTGTCGAAGGCACGTGATATGTCGAGGGAAACAGCTCTAATTTCCTGTTTGGCATTGAGGACCTCCATCCATTGTTGAGACAGCAGAAGCAGCATGTCCAGAGTAGAGTGACCTGGTCTGAAACCAAATTGATGAAATTGATGATCAGAGATCAAGCCATTGGAGAAGAGGAAAGATTTCATATCCGAAGCAATGATGGATTCCATGACTTTGCTGATAATCGGATAAGGCTGATTGGTCTGTAGTTGCTAGGATCTGTTTTTGCACCTTTTTTGTGCAAAGCGGTGATGTTGGCTGATTTCCAAGCAGATGGCAGTTGACCTTGAGCAAAAGAGAGGGTGAAGAGAACAGAGAGAGGGTGAGATAGAGCAGCAGAGCAGGATTTTAGGACCCGTGGGCTGATGCCGTCGGGTCCAGTTGCAGAATCAGAGTCGAGGGTTGACAGAAACTTTTCCACCTTGTCAGGAGGAAAGGGCACGGAGTCCAGGAGCAGCAGGGTACGACTGGGTATGGTGGGTACAGAGAGGGATGGGTTTGGGACACAAGATTTAGAGGCAAACACAGAGTTGAGGCATTCAGCTTTTTCACGTGCGGAGTCAGCTGTGTAGCCGTTTGAGGTAAGGGAGGGGATGGAGGGGGAACAAACACCAGAAACGGATTTGACCAGACGCCACCAGGATTTGGAAGAGGGAGACAGATAAGAGAGTTCGGTCTTGAGAACGGAGAGATATTGTTTCCTGGCTCTCCTGAGGGTGGACACACACTTGTTTCGGGCTTTGTGAAAGGAAATGAGATTTCCTTCCGTTGGATTTGCTTTCCAGGAGACGAAGGCAAGTTGTTTCTGGGCAACAGCCTCACCACAAGATTCCGTGTACCATGGACGGGAGGAAGGGTATGACAACTGAAGACGAGATGGGATAAATCTGTGCATGAGAGAGAGCAATTTACTTTGGAAGAATTCCCAGGATGAGTTGATGTCAGAGGTGGTAGAGATGGGAGACCAGTCCAGATGATTGATGGCTGCTTGAAGACCGTGCCAGTTGGCCTGAGTGAAATGCCAGACTCGTCGACGCTGAGCAGGCTCCCTGAGGATGGTCAGAGAGATGTCCACTTTAACAAGGACATGATCAGATGATCCGATCGGAGCAGAAGAAGAGCAGCAGACATTTTCAGGGAAGTTAGTCATAACCAAGTCCAGAAGAGAAGATGTTCCGTTGACTGAGATCCGGGTCGGGAAATTGACAGATTGTGTCAGTCCCAGTGAGTCGCCGAAGTCCTTTGCTGAGGAGCCATGGCTGGTGAGAGAGGTACCCACACCCAGCCAACTGGCATGATGACAGTTGAAATCACCACATATGAGGAAGAGAGAGTTGGGATGAGTAGATAGAAGTTGGTCCATATCATCAGACAGCGAGATGTAGATGGAGTCATCACTGTTTGGTGGACGGTACAACACACATATGAACAAGAGGTGGGAGCGAAGGGGAAGCCGTAGCCAGAGGTATTCCTGGGGGTGAGGTGGAGAGAGTGCAGTGCAGGGCGAGTGAGGAAGAGAGTTTTTGATAAAGATAGCAACCCCGCCTCCAGGACGAGGCTCAGGTCTATCATACCGGAGGAGGGAGTAGCCCGGGAGAGATACTATGGAATCAGAGACATCATAAAGGAGGAAAGTTTCTGTTAAGCAGATCACGTCTGGTTTGACAGAAGCAACCTGTATGGAGAGATCAGTTAAGTTTGAACGAAGGCCCCGGATGTTTGAGGTCCATACCGTTAATGAAGAGGAAGGGGGAGCATCAGATACAGAACAGGGGGGAGGAGGGGGAGGGTAAGATGTGGAAGAGGTGGAAGAGGTAGGGAGAGCTGTTGAAGGTGTGTCAGAGATTTCAGAATAGCTCGGAGAAAGGGAAGGATGGGGCGGACAAAAGGTTTGATGGTGATTGGGTGAGCCACAATGAGGTGTTATTTGAGGAGGGGGAAGAGCGAGGCAGAAGGTTGGGGGAGATGGAGGTGAGAGTTTGAAGGGGGAAGAAGCGGGGAGGACGCTTTGAGGAGGGGGAGTGAGAGGGGGGAAATTGAGAAGCAATGAGGGTGGGGAGATTTGAAAGGGAGGGGTGAGGGGGGAGTTTGGGAGGGAAGGGACAAGGGGAGGGATTTGAAAGGGATGGGATATGGGGGAGATTTGGAGGGGAGGGGTGAGGCAGGAGTTTGGGAGGGGAGGGGCGAGGAGGCATCTTGGTGGGGAGGGGTGAGGGGGTAGTTTAGGAGGGAGGGGGCAAGGGGGGAGATTTGAAAGGGATGGGTGATGGGGAAGATTTGGAGGGGAGGGGTGATGGGGAAGATTTGGAGGGGAGGGGTTATGGGGAAGATTTGGAGGGGAGGGGTGAGATTGGATTTTTGAAAGTGTACGATTTATGGGAAACGAACATTTATTGCAAAATGAGTTTCTTGTGACCTTCGAGTTAAAAATACGTTTAAGGACGCTGGATGGAGGATGGAGTGCAGGAGAGTTTAGGGAATGTAGAAAAAAGGCACTATAGGAGATGGATATTTTTTTTGGGATGAATTGATTTGGTGAGCAAGTCGAAAGCAGCCTTTTAAAGAAGAAGAAGAAAAAGGTGTTATAAAATATGACGGAATACAGAACTTGAGGGGAAAGTGTAAACATTGAAGGTTAATGAGTGAAAACTATCTGGGGAAATGGGGGAGAAACACGTGGTCGAAGAACGAACGAACGAATAAGAATGAATAAGCGAATGAGAACAGAGAAGGAAATGTTTTTTTTTTTTTTTTTTTTTTTTTGAGTTGAGATTTACACAAGGAAGAAGGCTATGGGTGAAAAGACTGGGAATACAGAGAACGAAAGTTATTGGATCACTTAGGACGGACCGCTGAGAAAAACAAAGCCTCAAGGTTGTACAGTGCACACTGTACAAGGCCTCAAGACACGACACGAATTAACACGATTTTCAATACAGGTATGAAAGATTTGCACCGAAAAATCTTCGTCGGGACACAATATACGTACAACACCATAAATAAATACAGTTTTAACGAAAATACAAATGGGAACAATCACTTAACTTCGATTTCAAATCGTTCGCGACGCGGCAAAGGCCTTGCTCGCGACACGGCAAACAGACGATCAATTTATGAAAGATAAACACCGAGAAACAACCAAAGTTGCACACAATAACTTGACACACCGAAAGATAAATACAGTTTCGACAAAATACAATTGTGAACAGACTTAACTTCGAAAAACGTGGAGGCTTCGAAAATCCCTGCCGCCGTCCATCCCTGCCGGAACTTCTTTCCTGGAAGTCCTGGCAGTGTCCATATGTTTTATACCTCTCCCACCGCCCCCTTCCCACGCCCCTCCCCCCCCCCAAAGCCCTCGCCCTCTCTCAGATCTCTCGATGTCTCCATGTCTCTCGGTCCCTGCTCTCAAATGTTGTGTTTGTGTCCTTCCCCCTCTCTCCCCATCTTGTCTACCGCTCCCTATGTTATATGTTTTATGTGTCGGTTTGTCTTTCTGTGTGATTAATGTTCGCTCTTTCACGAGCCTCGATCTTGTATACAAAAAAAAAAAAAAAAAAAAAAAAAAAAACGGTGAGTTGGCGGTGCAGGTGGGAGTGCATCCGGGGTCGGTGCTAAGTCCACTATGGCTTGTAGCCGTGATGGAGGTGCTAGCTCCGAACGTAAGGGAGGGTTTGCTGGGGGAGTTGCTGTGCGCAGATGATCTGGTGTCGATTGCGGAAGTCATGGGTGGGCTGAAGGACAAGATGACAGAGTGGATGGCATGTGTGTACAAGAGGCCTGGGGGTGAGTATCAGACAGACGGAAGTGATCGTAATTGGTAAAGCATGCGGTGAGGTGAAAAGAGTTGGGACATGGCCGTGTGCTGTGTGCCGGAGGGCTATCGGAGTGAGCGTCGCTCCATGCACGGTGTGCGCTGAGTGGGTTCATCAGAAATGTAGTGTACTGAGAGGGTCATGACCAGTGGCAGCGACATTTGAATGTAAGTTGTGCGCAGAGGGCGCTGCCGATGGAGAAAGTGTTGAGGTGGATCTTGGAGCCAACGTGAAGCTGAAAGGTGCGGGAGGACTTGCTACTTCGGAGACGTGATGAGTGGAGGAGGTGGATCAGCTTCGCCAATGTTTGCAGGGGTGAGATGTGCGGACTGGGTTTCGGGAACTGAGTGGCGTGCTGATGAGGGGGGGGGGGGGGGGGGGAGTGTCGTTCGAGCTGCAGTGAAATGTGCCTACTGCATGTGTGAGAAGTGTTATGATTGATGGCAGCGAGACACGGGTAATGAACGTGGAGCAGCACCAAAGGCTGAAGAGGGTGGAAATACGAATGGTTCGGTGGATGTGCGGAGTGTCGTTGAGAGAGGGGGAGACCGATGATGAATTGCGAGAGATGATGGGCATAGAGCCTGTGGTTGATGCCGTGAGGGGAGACAGGTTGAGCTGGTTTGGTCATGTGTTGGGGAATGATGAAAATGACTAGCCAAGAAGAGTGTTGGAAACGGATGTAGAGGAAAGTAGAGGATGGGGGAGACTGAGAAGGGCTTGGCTAAAGATGGTGGAAGAAGGAATGTGGGGGGTTAACAAGGCAAGGGGGTTAACAAGGCGAGATGTAGAAAATAGGGCAATGGAAAGGTCGTCACGTGGACCGCAGGCTGACCCCCGCTCTAGCAGGGAAATGGCCTTAAAATGCATAGTGTTATTGTTTGTTACTGCAACTCTGTTCCCTGGTATTTCTCTTAACTAAGGCGGTATCGCCACGGCCATGCCGCCCTGTGGATTGTTACTCAAATCCACCTAGGCCTGGAGTATTCTCGGCGTACCTATGTTTTTATTAATTTATTTGTTTATCTGTGTTGACTATAACATTATTGCTTGATCTATTCCCTTGGCACCCTATTCAACATGCTATGTCGGCTTCCCGGAGAATCTCCCAGTCTCGCCATGAGCCCATCGTGCTGGTCCCACTCCAGGCTCTTCCTTAACTCTACCTGGGGTTAGAGTACCCTGAGTGTACCCCTGCTTGTACATTTAACCTTCTCACCTGCCCTATTCCATGAGCCCCCCCTGTTTTTCGTTCTATATCAGCTTACGATGGTATCGCTAGGCCCCCCTATAGCCCTTTCTTCTGTGAAGGGAGGGAGGAGGGGCAGAAGGGGCAGGGTTGAGGGCTCGGGGTCACCCCCCAGGCAGCGGAAATCGGACGACGACTCTCAGGCCACTTCCCCCGCCCGACGGCCGTGAGGGATCCGCGGCCAGAGCGCTAGACACAACCACGAGCCCGCGGGCCCATCCCCGCACCCCCCAGACGGACGGTCACCCAGCCCGAGCCGCCGAGTCACACAACCACGACCCCCGAGGGTGCCCCCCCAGCCGGACCGCACCGCCGGCCACCGCGTCTGCCCCCACAGACCCCCGACACGGGCGATCTCATCTCGCGGGCACCTCTCACCGAGAAGGCAACCTCTTGCGCCCCATGTCCCTCATCTTGGCTACTGGCGGTGTGCGATTACCACCATTAGTCCCTTTCTTCCGGGTTCAGTGCTCCCCATGCTTGTCCCTGCTCGTCCCTGCGCCGGTGGTCGATCTTAGTCCCTGCGTCCGTTAGGCTCCGGGATATCAGGGACGATCGGGGGGAAGCGATACCCTGCCAATTATGAGGGGGGGGGGGGCCGATATCCGCTTGTCTGGCCGGCCTGTCTGACTGCCCGTCCCTTCGTCGACTCCTCCGGGCGGCTAGGTCACGGTGGGTGTATCAATTCCACCCCACCCGGACTATGTTTTTGGAGTCAGCCTGAGACTGGGCCGGCCCCTTACGCTGAAGCGAGACCCTGCCCATTATGAGGGGAGGCCGATATCCGCTTGTCTGGCCGGCCTGTCTGACTGCCCGTCCCTTCGGCGACTCCTCCGAGCGGCCAGGTCACGGTGGGTGTATCAATTCCACCCCGCACGGACTGTTTTTGGAGTCAGCCTGAGACTGGGCCAGCCCCTTACGCAACTGCGACTACCCCTTTTGTGGTCCTCGGCGAGCCTCCGCCCCTTAGACCGAAGTCCCTTACGAGGGGGAGAGGGAGGAAGAGAACCGCTCGTCTGGGTAGACAGCCGAGCCGCCGTTCCCTTCTATGACTCCTCCATACTGCCGCGTCCCGGGCGGGTGTCTCAAAACCGCCCCGTATGGATATTAGTTCTGGAGTCGGCTCGGGCTGATCTGGCCCCCCTTCCGCACCTGCGGCATGTCCCCTGGTGGCCTCCAGGACCTTCCTCCCTGAATCCCACTGTCCCTTCCGTTGGCATCATTGACGGGTTGGGGGGGGGGGGGGGGAGGGGAATTGACGCGAACCAGCCTGTCTACCCTGCACCGAGGGAGACCTGTCGAATCGACCAATCCTTTAGCGCACCCCAGGCATGATCCCGTTTGAACAGGTACACCGTATCCCTGCGCATCGTAAGAGGCGACTAAGGGTTGGCGCCAGGAAGGGCATCCGGTCGTAAAAACATTGCTTCAAACAGGGAACCATCATTGTCATGGGGCCCGCAAGGCTAACCCCTGCTCCAGTGGGGAGAAATGGCCTTAAAACGATCATTCATTCATTCATTCGGATATTATGTGATGTATACACAAAGAATTAAGTTAAGCACCCCCTACACAAAGAATTAAGTTAAGCACCGCCTAATATATATTCTTTGTGTATATGTATACATTGGCATATATTCTAAGGTATGTGAGATCAAATAATGATTGGTATGACATTAGCAATTATCCATTGATGAAATGCAGATGAGTGCACTCATCTGTGACGCCCATCGCTCGTGCAGCACGTGTTATCATCCACGTGGTCGTGATTGACGCAAAGATCGCTAGAGGTCTTCTCAGAACAATGACTGTACGTTAGAAAACATAAACGTCATCCACACTGTCCGTGATGGACCTATAGCTCCATACTTAAATTGAGGTGAAAATATGCCTAAAATTCCCAAAAAATTTCACCTTAAATTATTCAGAATAAAATATTGAAAACGGCATGATTGTTATGTTTTTATGTGACCATAATATCACTTCTCCAGAAAATATAGCAATATCATGGGTATATTACACTGTTTTGACGACAACAAACTTGTAATGTGCGAGGTTGTAAAAAAACGGGGGGGGTGCTTAACTTAATTCTTTGTGTATATATTATATTTCATTATATTATATATTAATATATGACATTATGTCGTATATTTCATTATTTTAGATATTAATATATTATATTAGATGTTACATTTTATTAGATTATACTTATTATTATTATTATTATTGTTATTATTATTATTATTATTATTATTATAAGTCTAATATAATATATATATATATATATATATATATATATATAATATATTTTATTATATATACCTCCCTTCCATAAATATTAACGTGCCCATTTGACGAAGGGGGGGAGGGAAGAGGACCTCCTTGTTTAGCTGCTCATCTTTTTGTGGGCGGACAGCCGAGCCACCATTCCCTTCTAAGACTCTCCCATACAGCCGTGTCCCGGCGGGTGTCTCAAGTGCGCCCTGTGTGGATTTCGTTTTGTTCTCGAGTCGGCTACGGCTGAACCAGAACACCATACGCATCTGCAGCATGGCCCCCGGTGGTCTGAAGGATCCTCCTACCCTGAACCCCCTTTCTTGGTCCCTTGCTGTTGTTAGCATGTAGTTAACAGGTTAGGAAGGTTGGGGAAGGGGTGGAGGGGGAGTGACGCGGACCAGCCTGTAATTGCTTGTCGGCCGTGCACCGAGGGCCAACGAATGCCGTATCGCATCTCCAGGCATGGTCCTATCTAACCACATAATTAATTTATACTTCCTGGGGCGTGCCCGACTGACTGTCGCCCGGTCCACTGTCAGGCGGCGACGCACTGAGCCCTTACACGTGGCGGCCATCGCACGGGAGCCCCAGGGAAGGGAGAGGCTTAACAAGCCCCCCGCCGGACCGGCACAATCGAGGGGTTACTTTTTGTGAGTATTAATTTATCGGTGGGGAACTCCTAAGTAATTTGATCCCCCAATGCTCATGTACAGCCCTGTGGTTACCTCTCAAGGTAACTTTAAAGAGAGATAGGTAATTTAAGGAAATAATTAAATAATACAGGACACCGCCCTCACAGGGCGTTATTACCTCCAAAACTTGGGGGAAGATAACCTAATTTATTGATTAGGTCGATAGCGTTAACGTCGTTTTACCTAGAAGTGGGTCGACGGAGGGGATAGATTAAATCCCGAAGTTATTCTACCTCCGGCAACATCCACACTCTGAAGTCATGTATAGCCTGTGGTTTTGGCGGTTATCCAAATTAGCCACTCCTCAGCCGAAAGGAGTAGGGAGTAGGGAGTAGGGTTGTGGTGGGGCTATGTGGTCATTAATTATAGAGGGGAGTCCCGTGAGTAATGTATGTAACACCTCATTGGCAACTCACAGCACTGTCGTTACCTCATAAGGTAACCAACAGGAAGAGAGTACCTTGAGGAAATAATTCAATAACTCGTGTTACCGCACTAAGAAGGGGTTGTTACCCCTATATTTGGGAAGAATTCTTTAAATAACTAGGCTATGTGGCCTAGCGTCTAGTCAAGACCATGGGCCTCTAAGGCCTGAGGCTCAGCAACCCCGGCGCGCATGCGCAGATCTTTTTGCACAACCATCAACATTATTAATATTCTTTAATTCCCTCGATGAAACAAAATCTCCTCAGAATCGAAGCTCGTGCCGCGGGACGTGCTGACGTCACTGCATCCAGCCTTAAAAACGTAATTTTATATAAGTCCATATTTTGAATAACTCGGTCAATTTTTGTCCAATCTTCGCTAAATAAAGGTTGTCCTTACTTACCTAGTGATGTTCCTGTCCACAAGTAACCCGGTGTAATAATCGAAAACCGATTCAAAATGGCACTTCACGAAGATTTTGCCCGATCGTATTTTATTTTTCACGACTTCAAACCGACCGAATTTCACCAAATAAAATAGCACACACGATGCAGGGACCTCATTTTCGTGGCAAAACTGCACACACAATTCAAATTCGTTGTCAAATGAAGCCGTGCACCATAAAACCAAAATCTCCTCGGAATCAAAAGTCGTGCCGCGGGACGTGATGACGTCAGTGCGTTCAGCCTTAAAAACGCAATTTTATATAAGTCCATATTTTGAATAACTCGGTCAATTTTTGCCCAATCTTCGCGAAATAAAGGTTATCCTTACCTACCTCGTGGTGTTCCTCTCAAAGCTACATCCCTTGACAATCCATCATGTTGCCCATAGCTATTGACGTCAGGCACAAAAGCCGTCAAAAAATATTTTAAGACCATTTCATTCGACAAAATGAGGTGCGGCCTACTCTTCTAGTCAAGACCATGGCCGATCATGCCGCACTGACAGGAATTCTTCACTCGACGGCGGTAATTCGAACAATATGATTCGCACAAATTCGTAACATACCTTTTTCTTGTCGCGGTATACTTACGCTTATGCTCTCGAAGCAGTGTGGAAAAGGAAAAGGGTTGGCGTCACCAGGAAGCAATCAGATTATACATTCAACTTAAAATTCAATGAAACCATGTCAACTGGTTTCATACGTGTGAAAACAATGCTTCAGGTGGTGCATCATAATGGGGGCGCGGTGATGGCAGTTGGCCGTTGTCATGGTGACGACGAGTTGCCAACAACGCAGAATGAGATGCATTGTCGAAAGTGCAGGTTCTTGGTACTCGGTTCGCTCGTACCGGGACCGGAGATGCCTCGCCTCGCCTCGCTTTTGTCATGGCGGTGTCGATGTCGATGTCGATGTCGTCGATGGTCCTGAGGAAGGACGCTTACATCGCAAGGAGGTAAGCGAAGGACGTCTTTTGTATTCGATATTAGATAGGAAGATACTCGACGTGGGTCCACCATTCCATTTGTTTGCTTGTTTGCTCGTTTGCTAGTTTCCGTGCGTTGATTGGTAGGCCTAAAGAGTACCAGGTGGCGAACTGGATGTTAAATTTCTCTTGTTTGGAGAGGGAATTTCCTTTGAACAAAACGTCCCACAAAGGTGCGTGTCGACGGGCGCATGGCGCAGGAAGTTTGATCCAAATGTAAAACGTTTTACAAGGACTCGCGTCAGACATTATATATTATATACGCCTCACCTCGCTTTTGTCATGGCGGTGTCGATGTCGATGTCGTCGATGGTCCTGAGGAAGGACGCTTACATCGCAAGGAGGTAAGCGAAGGACGTCTTTTGTATTCGACATTAGACAGGAAGGTACCATGCGTACGTAGTACGTAGGATGCCGTGCGTAGCAATCGTAGCCGTGCGTAGGATGCCCGAAGCAATCGGGCAATGCAGATAGGGCGAATGCTAAAGGGTGAAAGCAGTAAGCTTTCTCGACATTGCTGTGGCATTTGGAGTCGCACATCATGCATGGACAGACAGCATGCGGTGAGGAAACAGCGAGACCAACGTGGTGACAGCGAGTGGCCATCGGTGAAAGCAATTGAACCTATGCAGCCGTAATCGTGCTGGTACTCAATCGTGTCGCCCACTCAATCGGAGGAGATTTATTGCCAACGTGACGCGGCAAGCGGGGAGAGATCGTCTTAGTGACGAGCGAACTTGTGGAGGGTGCGTGGTGGTGGGTACGCGAGTCGAAAACGGACGGTTTACCTAGGACCGAACCAACGAGCCGACGGAGGGAGGAAGGGAGGGCGGCGAGCACTTGGTTTGAGGGACGTTGTGGAGGTTTGTTTATGTGCGTCCGTGCAGACGCACGTCTCCGTGCGCACACAAGCGCCAGGCGCAGCGGCAATGGCGGCATCCTATAGGCGTTCAGTGTCGCCGTGACGCGTGCGTGCGTGCGTGTGTAGAAGAATTTGTAGCTGAGAGACTCACAGGACTCCAATGACCGGACACAGGTTTACAAAAGGTCATGACTTTATTCTATAACTGGTTATTCACTTTCATATGTTGCAGTGTGATCCAAATAATATCGTTTAACATAATGGACCAGGTTAACTCTATCCGCATGGTCCTTCTTGTTCGGCTGCAGCGCCGAACTCGTGGTACGCGTTCATTCCGTCGTGCAGGGCTTCGTGGCGAGTCCTCTTTCGTTCCGTCGGGCAGGGGTTATCGTGGCGAGTGCTCCTGAATCAAAGTCTGTTCTGGTTTATATCGGCACGCTTGAGTTAATCCTCTGTCCGCTGAAATCGTAATCCCTTCTCCGCTGCTTCTAATCCGTTACTCGATCGCCTCACTGGAGCCGGTTCGCCCCCCCCCCCCCCCTGCTGGGAGTTGCATTTGCCTCACAATAGGAGGGTGCTCTAGCCTGGGGCTGTGACCAGGTGAACAAGAGATTACCATGTTCGTGCAAATTCCTTCGGTTTCCAATTCCAACGATCACTATGATGTCAAGATCTCTACTTCCATATTGGTTTTGATTAATGCCATACAGTACATTTAATACCATGCCATACAGTACATTAATGCAGTACAGTACTTCCACAATTCCCTCATTTTTTTGTTTTTGTTTATATTAACCATTAATCTAAACATCAATATAAGTAAACAATCAATCACTACAAGTAAACATCAATATAAGTATACGTAAATAATCAATCACTGCAAGTAAACATCATTACAAGTATAAGTAAATAATCATAACTTTGGTAATCAAATTCCCTTAGGCATACACCGTCATCCTGCAAGAATCACAAAACATTTCGTTGGTCATTGACTCCTTCCATATTGTTCAATCTATTGCATTTGCATCACAAATATCTTTTCAAAACAACACTTCACCATCACCAAGATACAACAATTTCACTTCATTTTCAAGTTTTGTAAAGCATCTGCACCATCTGGCAAAAACGTTTGCCTCCACACAAATGTTGACTTTGTTTGAAAGGAAGGGCTGATCACTTGTGTTTGAATCCAGGTATGAAACATTTTCTCCTAATGTCTTCATAGCTCCTGCACTACTTCGTGTAGGATTTCGCTGTTGTGGTAACATTGCGGAGTCATAGACTGACCCTGCTCTCCTTGTAGCATTCTTGCCACTTTTTGCTGTAAACCATAGTAATTCCTGAACACGGCCTTCACCCAGTTGTAGTCGACTTGCCTCCTCCCTCATTGTGAGTGGGCAGCAAGTATTGGTGTGACGTTGATTGGCCAGCAAGATGTGGAACAGGGATGCCGGATGCATCCACAATGATGTTGGGACCATGGTGTTCAGGTCATTCATGGTCCTTACCAGGAGCAACCAGCAGAATCGTGCACAGCTGTTGTGACAAGGGCACAGCCGTTTTTGCAGCTCCATGCTGGTTCCCCGGACGTTGGTGAAGTAATAACATATGTCCCCGCATTTCACAGAGGTTGCAGGTAAAATGTCGTTGTCCTGCAACTTCTGATGTGGTGAATGTTCGAAGCCTTCGAACAAGAGTAAGTGATCGCCTTTCTTTCATATGTTGCAGTGTGATCCAGGCAAATGGTCACATAAATTTCCTTGGTGAAGGTAAGCATTCATCTCCTAGTTACATGGGAGAATGTCTTCATCATTTTTTGAGAAAGAGGGTGTATGCCACGGTTAACTTCATTTTTTAGCCACAAATTTTCTTTCTTTCTCGAACTTCTTCCCAATTCCGTTAGCAATCCCTCCAAAATGTGATCTCGTCTTATCCTTATGCTCAGTCACATCTGAATCTGCTTTCCGCACACACTGGATCAGATAGGGTACATCTTACCATGAAATCAGCATAATCATGTATATCTTCCGACAGTTTCACATTCAACAATTTGTTGTTTTTCCTTAACACAAACGTTATATTCATTTATATGCGTCACACAAATAATATTCAATCAGGTATGTATTTTATTACTAAACTAAGAATAGCATTGTATATGATTACAATCACAAACGGGAATATCTAATTCCCAACAACAATTTTCCCAAACCAACAAATTAAGCATAATGTATTATTACCATAATTCCTCTCCACTTTTTCTTTTCCCTCTTTTTTCCTAACAGTGTGTCACTCGTGGTGATATGAGTTCACTGATATTGTAATTGACACAACTCATAACATTGTCGTTATGCCATTATCTTAATTCTACTGTTTATGTCGCCATAAAAGTCTTCCTTTTCTGGTTCCACATTTCTTTCCTCATTTGTCACTTCATGCGTTATCATCGTGTTGTTGGTTACCTTATTCAAACACACCGTCACTAAGGCTTTCAAGCAAGCCACCACTAAAACAATTGCCAATATAACTACTAAACCAACAAACAAGTCTGCTACTCCTTGTATATATTCATACCTATGACATAGTTATATGTCGATGACATTTAACATTATATACCAAACTAACAAGCTTCCTAAAAGGTAAATAAAGAAAATCCCTTAATATGTAACATAATCAGATTATTTGTCTTGCCCTGATCCCCCTATCTCCCGGGGTTGAACTCAATCCCCTGATCATGAGTGTAGTTGTGATACATTTTTCACTCATGTTGTATTAATATCAGCAGGTAATTGTATGTCATGTAGGCAGATAAATGTCACTATCCCAAGTAGGAATATCACATTTTGAAAATGTAATGTTTATCAATGCAAGGGGTGTTAAAATGTAATTCAAATGACTGTAAATCACGACTATCATTTATCTACCACTGAATGTTCTGCTGGGCTGCTAGGTGCAGCCCCATTTTCTGTGGGATCGTCCACCTTAGCCCCATGTGCTTGTTTGCAATGAGGGGCATGAATCCAACTTTCTATTTTGGGTCCATATTTTTTTTCTATTCTTATCAATCTCCTATGGTTTATCATTTCGTTCCAAGATACCGCAACCAAAGGTTTTAACCAAAGCTCTACCAAACTATTTCCAATTTGAACAAAAAATGCCAGTGAAACAATGATTCGAAGAATTAACTTCAAGGGGTCAATGAATTTATTCTATAGCCAGATCTAATTTTCCCATCCAATAGTTTGCCTTGCCACATGTCATATTATAACACCTTAATAAACCTTCGAAAAATGTTTCCCATCTCAACAAATTTCCTTTTTTTTATTTTTTATTTTTTCCAATAGCCATGTGTAACTTACGTATTTAACTACAATTTCCTCTCAATTTGTTTGGCCTAACTGGCCGCAAAAGTGGCTGCCAGCATGCAGTACCGTTTTTTATCTACCAAGGAAGTGTTCCACACAAGACCTCTACCAAAATGTTGTTTGTAAAAAACAAATCTGGGATTTCTGATTACATGGATGCACACTCTCAGGACATTTTCAGGCTGCTGTTAACAATCCACTACGATAACTTAATTCCTTTACCCACAATCAAATAATTAGTACAAATTGAGGATATTATCCCTATCACATTCTTTTATAGATTCATTATGTTGGATCTAATTTTTTTCCCAATAATTTTCCACTGCTGTAAGGCGGAACAATAGCTCTCATAAGTCTTAGTAATATCGTACTTAATTTGCCCAGCAGCGAATAATTTATTTACTATCCTTTCTCATCTGTTAACCAGTGACTTTGTTTAAACTCCAGAACTGAAAACCCACAATAGTTCAAACCAGCAAAATTTTCTTTACTATTTTCCCATATCATCTATGCCTAAAACACATCCATACATACAGCACAATTTATATGCTGATAAAATTCAAGTTTATATATATAAAAATCCGTGAGCAGAGTACTCTGGGAAGTCAGTGTAAGACCTCTCCCAAATTTGGCTAATTTTGTACTCCCACATTTTTTACTCCCACATTGGAACTATCTATTTTCAGACAAGGCACACTGTCGGTGTCAACAATCTTGTAAGATTGATACACAAAAACACACACACACATGCATTATGCATATTTGTTTGCGTTGGAACCATTATTTACAGATCAGATGGGTGTCAATTTTATTTCAATTTCATAAAATTTGTCAATCAAATTAAAATGCTTATACACAAATAAACTAAAAGTCTATTCTTAGAAAACCCCTATGATGTCACATTGAAATTACCCTTTCAGTTCCCACCATAATTTATCCAAATTTGACTACACACCCATTTGCATGTCAGTCGACCACTGACCTATCAATCATGCGGAACACTAGTCCGACATTCCCACCTGATCATCATGTGACCCTTGTCCCTTGGTTTCAAAAATTTGCAAAGCAATTGTTCCAACTTTGTAAATTTAAAATTGTGTGCCCAACATAAAAGATCCAATTTCGGCATGTGATCAATTAATTACTAATTTGCTTACAAGCAAAAGAAAAAATGAATAATTCTTGCTCCGAAAACTTTTCAGACCCAAGAATCATCGACAGTTATTCATGTTTGTCCAGTAATCGAATCTGTTGAGGCCAATCATCATTTGGGATTTGCAGCAATGAAGGCCTAATCATTGTCTGAGGTATCGGTCAGCACTGGTACCCTTGATCTTGGTTTACCCTATTAACTTGTCTTCCTTTTGGTATACGGACATCCTCTTTTCCAATGTCCCATCCGTCCACACTTGAAACACCGGTTTCTGTCGTTGTCTGATCTGTGCACCTGTGCATTTGTATTGCTGGGCTGCATCTCTACATCCCTGAGTTGCCACTGCAATCTCTCGTTATCTCCTGAAACACGAAAAAATTCTCTGTACCGTCCTTTTTGGGGAGACAACTGGAAATCTGATGGGACAACTGTCACTTTCATTCCTAATTTCGAGGGCAGTTGTGCATTTGTCTCCTCCACTGTATCCTGTATCCTTTTTATTTTAAGTTCTAGATCCGTTATCCGTTCTTGCTGTTCCCGTTGTCTGGATTCACCATCCCAAAGATGGAATGCAAGCCAGTCTACCGTTAGATTCTGTCTCTTCCTGGCTTTCAATCTTTGTTCCAATCTTTCCAATCGACTTCGCTCAAATCTACCATCTCTTGGAAACTCCTCATCATGTCCCTTTGTCCACAAATACCAATTCTCGACCTGCCTTATAGCTTCTGCACCATAACGGTCGTACATATGATGTGTACAAGTACCTTTTTGTGGAATCTCTGGTTGTCCTTGTGTATTCTTGCAGGCTCCATTTCCCATTCTGCCTTTTATCAAAGTAGCGTTGGATGTGTTGTAGTTTGTTCCTCTAAAGCTTCACTCGTACCTCCAGGAAGGGTCTCTCCACCTGTTCACACGGTGATTTCCAGAGAATCTCCCTCAGCTGTGGCTTTTGCACAATCCAATCTCACAGATCAGTATTTGCAGATGAGCCGGAGGGTCAGTATGAAATGGGTGAATCCTCAGGTGTCCGCTCTGTTGACGGGGAAATCACACAATGGTAACCGCACATATATATCTGTATATAAACTCACCACCTTGCTCAATTTTCCCAGGTTGTCTCCACATTGATAATATCTCGCAAAGATATCAAAGCTTCTTTCTTGAGACCGCATTTTCATCAATCAAACAATCAATATATTCAATTCAATTTATTCAGTTCAATTTATTCAGTTAAATTTATTCAATTAAATTCAATCAATTAGATTCAATCAATCAACAATTCAATCAATTATTCAATTTCAATTAATTCATCAATATTCATCAATAAATCAAATTAATCATTTTGGATGTCTCCTTGCATAAGCCCTTTCCCCAATGATATCAGGACAGGTCCATCCATTGACTGAGATCGAATTTTATCGGTCGTCACCTCTGGTTCGTACCTCATGTCAATTGATGAATCACCGTCCTGTCCTAGGGTCATACCTGACATATTTCCCCATTTTGCCTGGTCTCCACAAATTTTCTTTGCAACCACTAAAGGCAACTCATCCTTCATTCGTGAGACAGCCAAAATGGATGGCAGATATTAAAGTTCATTGGAAAAAATATCTCATCATTTTTTCCTTTAATAGTACCCAAAATCTCTTGGCAATTTAAATTTCGTAAAACTCCTGAAATAAGACTGTCAAATTCCTTCAATCATGCTAAATTTTGAAACTCCATCGCTTGTAACACCCAATTTATCCCATAGGGCTTGAAAGTTCTTTCCCAAGTTCATGCAATCATTCTGCATTTGAACCCTATGATATCATTCATAATAATCATCATGATTTTATCGTCATGGTCATATCATAGTCATCTATTTAAACGAACATTTCCTTTATCACCACAGCTATGTGGTATAATCAACACTAGAATAAAACTGTACATAGCAACAGGCTACCTCATGGCCACTTAGTATACCTATTGACAATAAGTCATAACAATATCGAATAATCATTGAACAATTAAAAAATCGCTTCCACTGCTCCAGCCGCAGCATTCGTCATTTTGTCTGCTCATCCGCATGACCAAAACGAAATAAAGGGAGCTCAACCATTACACAGCGCTTTTAATGGCGCATGCCATAGGACCTCAACGCAATTTCGACTCGGCCAGAAAAACGAGCAAATTTTGCAGGATGTTAACTGGAATTAGTCGTGAAAATATATCCAAAATACACAAAAATACCCACCTACAAAAATAAACAACAAAACCCAAACAAACCCAAGGTCGACCATATTACACAATTAAATTACACCTTAAATTATTCATTAAATTACTCATTAAATTACTCATTAAATTACTCATTAAATTACATCATTTCAGCATCGTATTGATTGCTGAAATGTTCATGGGTTTGAACACACCTTAAAAGAGGTATGCTTTGCGGTTTTGCCCACCTACCACGTTTAATTAAATTACATCATTTCAGTATCGTATTGATTGCTGAAATGTTCATGGGTTTATACACACCTTAAAAGAGGTATGCTTTGTGGTGTTGCCCACCTACCACGTTGAATTAAATTACATCATTTCAGCATCGTATTGATTGCTGAAATGTTCATGGGTTTATACACACCTTAAAAGAGGTATGCTTTGTGGTGTTGCCCACCTACCACGTTGAATTAAATTACATCATTTCAGCATCGTATTGATTGCTGAAATGTTCATGGGTTTATACACACCTTAAAAAGAGGTATGCTTTGTGGTGTTGCCCACCTACCACGTTGAATTAAATTACATCATTTCAGCATCGTATTGATTGCTGAAATGTTCATGGGTTTATACACACCTTAAAAAGAGGTATGCTTTGTGGTGTTGCCCACCTACCACGTTGAATTAAATTACATCATTTCAATTAAAACATCGCTTCTACTGCTCCAGCCGCAGCATTCGTCACTTTGTCTGCTCATCCGCATGACCAAAACGAAATAAAGGGAGCTCAACCATTACACAGCGCTTTTAATGGCGCATGCCATAGAAACTCAACGCAATTTCGACTCGGCCAGCAAACGAGCAAATTTTGCAGGATGTTAACTGGAATTAGTCGTGAAAATATATCCAAAATACACAAAAATACACACCCACTCAAATAAACAACATTTATTCCGTTCAACAGAACAAACATTTCCTCTATCATGACATGCATGTCTTCAAAATTATATGACCAAGAGGAAAGTAAAATTAATTAAAAACTGCGGGCAGTGATGATCCGGGGACCATACCGCTCCATCCTGATTGGACGAGTGCATGCTAGAGTCGTTAACAACGACAGTCCAGATCCGATTGTTCAAAATTTCAACTCAATCGATCGAAAAATGAACGCAGGGATGCATTTTAAAGGTGCAGTGGCACTAACTGAGTTGCCACGAATATGGCCACAAAATTGCCAATATGGCCATCACAAAATATTTTCCTTAATCAATTGGCTCATAGCATAACCAATCTGCAAGTATTTCATCCGAAGATGTATCTCTGAGGACTTTAAATTAAATAAGTCATTTATAAATCAACGAGTTAATTTATTAAATGATTAATCAATAAATCAAAATTTTCCTTGACAGCCACAACACTTGGTCAGTGTCATGTCCAAATATCAGCTTCCTTACTCAACAGGTGCCTGAGTTAATGTAATGTAATTACTGTAATAAGATTACTGCAATTACTGTAATGATTACTGTAATTACTGTAATTACCAGAACTGTAATTACTGTAATTACCTCAGGTAATTAGCATCAGCAAAACACAACATTTGAATGTTCCCAAAACGTTGGAGCAAAACGTTGCAACAACGAAAGTGAAACGTTGTAGCGACGTTGTGGAAACGTCAGCAAAACACAACATTTGAATGTTCCCAAAACGTTGGAGCAAAACGTTGCAACAACGAAAGTGAAACGTTGTAGCGACGTTGTGGAAACGTTTTACAACAACATTATTTCAATGTTGCAGGAAAGTAATGTGAAAAACGTTCCCAAAAATGTTCTCTCTTTTTCTGTCTCTCTTTCTGTCTGTCTGTGTCTCTCTCTCACTTTCTGTCTCTCTCTGTCTATCTCTCTCTGTCTGTCTGTCTGTCTCTCTCTATGTGTCTGACTATCATCTTTATCTCTGTTTGTCTCTATGTCTCTCTCTCTTTCTCTCTCTGTCTATCTCTCTCTGTCTGTCTCTCTTTCTCACTTTCTGTCTCACTCTGTCTATCTCTCTCTGTCTGTCTCTCTCTATGTGTCTGACTATCATCTTTATCTCTGTTTGTCTCTATGTCTCTCTTTCTTTCTTTTCTCTCTCTCTCTGTCTGTCTGTCTGTCTCTCTCTATGTGTCTGACTATCATCTTTATCTCTGTTTGTCTCTATGTCTCTCTCTCTTTCTTTTCTCTCTCTCTCTCTCTGTCTGTCTGTCTGTCTCTCTTTCTGTCTCTCTCTGTCTGTCTCTCTCTATGTGTCTGACTATCATCTTTATCTCTGTTTGTCTCTATGTCTCTCTCTCTTTCTTTTCTGTCTCTCTCTCTCTGTCTGTCTGTCTCTCTCTATGTGTCTGACTATCATCTTTATCTCTGTTTGTCTCTATGTCTCTTTCTCTTTCTTTTCTGTCTCTCTCTCTCTGTCTGTCTCTCTTTCTCACTTTGTCTCACTCTGTCTATCTCTCTCTGTCTGTCTGTCTGTCTCTCTCTATGTGTCTGACTATCATCTTTATCTCTGTTTGTCTCTATGTCTCTCTCTCTTTCTTTTCTGTCTCTCTCTCTCTGTCTGTCTGTCTGTCTCTCTCTATGTGTCTGACTATCATCTTTATCTCCGTTTGTCTCTATGTCTCTTTCTTTTCTGTCTCTCTCTCTCTGTCTGTCTCTCTTTCTCACTTTGTCTCACTCTGTCTATCTCTCTCTGTCTGTCTGTCTGTCTCTCTCTATGTGTCTGACTATCATCTTTATCTCTGTTTGTCTCTATGTCTCTCTCTCTTTCTTTTCTGTCTCTCTCTCTCTGTCTGTCTGTCTGTCTCTCTCTATGTGTCTGACTATCATCTTTATCTCTGTTTGTCTCTATGTCTCTTTCTCTTTCTTTTCTGTCTCTCTCTCTCTGTCTGTCTCTCTTTCTCACTTTGTCTCACTCTGTCTATCTCTCTCTGTCTGTCTGTCTGTCTCTCTCTATGTGTCTGACTATCATCTTTATCTCTGTTTGTCTCTATGTCTCTCTCTCTTTCTTTTCTGTCTCTCTCTCTCTCTGTCTGTCTCTCTCTATGTGTCTGACTATCATCTTTATCTCTGTTTGTCTCTATGTCTCTCTCTCTTTCTTTTCTGTCTCTCTCTCTCTGTCTGTCTGTCTGTCTCTCTTTCTGTCTCTCTCTGTGTTTCTCTCTCTGTCTGTCTGTCTGTCTCTCTCTATGTTCTCTCTCTCTCTGTCTGTCTGTCTCTCTCTCTGTTCCCAATTTATCCCATTAAAATCCCATTAAAATCTTATTAAAATCCCATTAAAACCTTATTAAAATCCCATTAAATCTTATTAAAATCCCATTAAATCTCATATCTTGTCACCCTTTGCATTGTTGAAAGTAATTAATTCTGTAACTCAATATTACCTCTATTTATATATACTAGGGCGTGCCCGCACGTACGCGCTTGCCCGTACGTGCTTGCAAAAAAAAACACACGTGCAAGCAACAACAAAAACTTTGAAACCACGTGGCAGTAACGACCACAGAACCCCCCGTCTATCCACATGAAATGGTCTGGTCCATTCGCAAAGCCAAAGCGAACGACCACAGAACCCCGGCGACCATACCTTGGGACCCACCTGTCCGATCAATTTCAAACCTTGACAAATTTTCCATTCCTTCCCTTCCTGATCTTTCGATGTAGGGCTGGGTTCTTTTTTTAGGATCATGTTGCATCGAGCATTATTTTCCAAAACAGTGTGAACATTAACCCACACCAAAACCTCTGACATCCCACCATTAACACCTATTGTAAGCGTGCCGAATCAGTAAGCATCACCCCATCTATGAGCCTCGACCAGAGGGTGGTTGTTACTCACAAACACCATTTCCTGTAATTATCTCTCATAATCAGGATAAATTTGGAACAGCCCTTAAACTAACACCAAGCAGATCAATTTTTATATTTAGGTTGGGGTTTTGCACAAACTGGTTAACTATCGCCATCTTTCATCATAATTCTGGACCGGCATGAGGGGGGGTTGTCTGTCATGAATTTATTTGTTGATCGAACGAGGTTTAGGCATGGCGGGAAAACTGAAAAAAAATTATTTATTTAAAACGGGTGTACACGATTGTACACATGTACGGACCTTACCGAACCGACAAACAAATCGCTTCATGGTGCACTTCATGAGCCGACTTGCCTGCAGACCAGAGTAAGGCTTTTAATACCCAGCGTATACTGTACATATACTCGCAAGCCCACGAATAATTAGAATCATTTAAAACGTTCCATCCTGATTTTACCTATGGACAATCACAAGTCCCACACACCAAATCCTTCATGTATATACACATAACTATTCCCAAGTTCGTAAATCATACTGGACCAAAAACAAGACACACTTACCTTTTAAAGACTTGTTTGTGTCCAGTTGATGTCAGCGGTGCCTCCAAATTGTAGAAGAATTTGTAGCTGAGAGACTCACAGGACTCCAATGACCGGACACAGGTTTACAAAAGGTCATGACTTTATTCTATAACTGGTTATTCACTTTCATATGTTGCAGTGTGATCCAAATAATATCGTTTAACATAATGGACCAGGTTAACTCTATCCGCATGGTCCTTCTTGTTCGACTGCAGCGCCGAACTCGTGGTACGCATTCATTCCGTCGTGCAGGGCTTCGTGGCGAGTCCTCTTTCGTTCCGTCGGGCAGGGGTTATCGTGGCGAGTGCTCCTGAATCAAAGTCTGTTCTGGTTTATATCGGCACGCTTGAGTTAATCCTCTGTCCGCTGAAATCGTAATCCCTTCTCCGCTGCTTCTAATCCGTTACTCGATCGCCTCACTGGAGCCGGTTCGCCCCCCCCCCCTGCTGGGAGTTGCATTTGCCTCACAATAGGAGGGTGCTCTAGCCTGGGGCTGTGACCAGGTGAACAAGAGATTACCACGTTCGTGCAAATTCCTGACATTCATTTACGAAATCGTCTATCTGCTTCGGTTTCCAATTCCAACGATCACTATGATGTCAAGATCTCTACTTCCATATTGGTTTTGATTAATGCCATACAGTACATTTAATACCATGCCATACAGTACATTAATGCAGTACAGTACTTCCACACGTGCAAGGAAGCAAGGGCAAACAAAGAGAAAAGAAGACGCGCGACCAACGCCGGATGGCAGAGTGCTAGCGGCAGAGGCTCTGCGGTCTGGTCCCGTCGGCCTGCAGACGGTCGGTCGACCCAGAACGTTGGAGCCGAGCTGCGACGCCCGTCGACGGCCACGTCGTTCGTCGCGGTCGGCCTGTAGACGGTCGGCCGACCCGCGATGGCGAGCTGCGCGTACAAGGCGTGCGTTCGCTCGCTCGTCATCGTCGCTCTCGTCGTGTGACGAAATATTAGCTCGAAGGATGACTTTCAATAGATCGCAGCGACGAAGCTGCTCTGCTACTTACGACACCCCGAGCCGTAACCAGGTCGTTTACGAGTCATTCGGCGCATGGCGCCCCACCGTCGTGCTGTGCAAGCGGCAAGCTCGGAGAGGGTCGCGCTGCACAATCCATAGGGCGACCCTCGAAACCGATGCCGTGCGGAGGACCGCGCCGGAGGCCGCCCTCGGAGGGGGCCACCGGCTCGAAAGAGTTACGCTGTCCCGGCCTAAGCCCCACGCGCAACAGTATCGCCGTGCCCAAGGAGGGATTCTGACTTAGAGGCGTTCAGCCATAATCCCTCAGAGGGTAGCTTCGCGCCGCTGGCTGCTCAGGCAGACGCACGCGCCAAGTGTCTGAACCCGCGGTTCCTCCCGTACTGAGCGGGGTTGCTGTCCCGGCGACAATAGCATCAGTAGGGTAAAACTAACCTGTCTCACGACGGTCTAAACCCAGCTCACGTTCCCTGTTAGTGGGTGAACAATCCAACGCTTGGCAAATTCTGCTTCGCAGTGATAGGAAGAGCCGACATCGAAGGATCAAAAAGCGACGTCGCTATGGACGCTTGGCCGCCACAAGCCAGTTATCCCTGTGGTAACTTTTCTGACACCTCTTGCTTAAAACCCAAAAAGTCAAAAGGATCGCGAGGCCACGCTTTCACGGTCTGTATTCGTACTGAAAATCAAGATCAAGCGAGCTTTCGCCCTTCTGCTCCACGGGAGGTTTCCGTCCTCCCTGAGCTCGCCTTAGGACACCTGCGTTACCGTTTGACAGGCGTACCGCCCCAGTCAAACTCCCCGCCCGGAACTGTCCCCGGAGCGGGTCGCCCGGGTCGCTCTCCGACACGACGCGAGCCCGTTAAGACGCACGGCCGACCCCTGGGCTTCGCACCAGAAAGGCGGGACCCCCCGACCAGGGGGCCCGCACTTCCCGTCTCACCGGGTTAGTAAAGGAACTGTAAGAGTAGTGGTATTTCACCGGTGGCTCCGCATCGGCGACGCCGCGCGCCCCGCACCCCTTGCGGGGCCGGACGTCGTGGGCCCCGGCGGGCCTCCCACTTATTCTACGCCTCTCAAGTCCCTTCACAGAGTCGGGCTAGAGTCAAGCTCAAAAGGGTCTTCTTTCCCCGCTGATTCCGCCAAGCACGTTCCCTTGGCTGTGGTTTCGCTGGATAGTAGATAGGGACAGTGGGAATCTCGTTCATCCATTCATGCGCGTCACTAGTTAGATGACGAGGCATTTGGCTACCAATAGGCAAAGGAGCTTTCAGGTCGCTTCAACTACTTTTCCAGTTTTCGGTGTGGACTCCAACATCATCTGCGCCCACCGTGGGCGGGTAAACGACCCTTGTCTCCCTGTGAGACCGCACACCCATTTCGTAAGGGTTCCGGGGCACAATAAATAAATCCCGAAAATGACGAAAGAAACTTTAACCAGAAAACCCAACTCATAAAGCCCCTCCACAGAAAAATATTGTAAGGGGTCCGCGGCTCACGGGCCTCCCTGGTACCCCCAGGGCAGCCCATTCCTGACAACATCTGGGGGGAATCCGGGACAAAATGAAAAAAGGAGAAAAATGGTCAAATAAACTTTAATCAAAATCAAAACCATAACTCGTCCCTCCAATTGCCAAAACAAAACAAACGCAGCGCCCTCAAGGGCACCCGCCCACCCGATGCCGCGGGCATGGGCAGCGGAGTGTGGACTGCTTAAAGGCTCAGAACGCCTTCATGGTACTCTCCACCACCTTCACCGTAATCAGCTGGAGGTCCCCGAAGGTAAGGCCTAGGCCACGGAGAATGGACGCCGACTCCGGCGCCCAAACTCCGCGCCAATTGAGAGTGATGGTCGACACTCGTGGCGGGTTGTGAGTGCGGAGCTTGCCACTAACCCACTGATGGACGTCGGCCACATTATAGTAGCGTCTCTTCTGGAAGTGCTCAGACGTCAACGCAAGGGTGTCGCTCATGATTTGTGCGTCTAGCACCACAGCAAGCCCACCTTTTGCAGCTACAAGGTCTGGCTTCCTCAAACCCGCTGCAGTGGGAATGCCGGGTTCAACTAGAACCTCGTACCCACGCTGCCGGAGCCGACCGCACACGAAACGACATACGTCATCGTGCCGCCGCACTCTAACAGCGTGAGTACGGATGCACGCCTGGGAGACATAAGACAGTGTCTCCTTCGCCAAGCAACCCGCA
Source organism: Myxine glutinosa (assembly GCF_964187855.1). Lineage (NCBI taxonomy): Eukaryota > Metazoa > Chordata > Myxini > Myxiniformes > Myxinidae > Myxine > Myxine glutinosa. The sequence goes on along the minus strand of NC_136261.1, from coordinate 695,321 downwards.
TCACACCACCTACTTGGAGCATCCAACGGCCTGCCGCGGTTCGAGCGGGATCCAGTGGGGAGCAAATTGCCCCGCACCTTCACCGACTCGATGTATGCTCTGCCTGACTGAAGACGAGTCTGGTTGAGCACCCAGCCCTGAGGCTGGGGAACTCGGCTCGCCTCAGCCAGGCCACGGCCATCGACTGTCGCATGCAACAGCCGAGCCGTGAGAGCATCCGCCTGTTTGACAGACTTGGATACTCCCCCCCCGTAATGCAGATTGCATGTGCTCCGGAGCCTTATCCAGTCCCCCACGCTTGTCTGGAAGATGGCTTTTAGATAGGGACTGTCCGAGCGCTCCAGCCCTCGCAGCCGACGCTCACGCAGGATTGGAATCGACGTACGAAACTGGGTCAGACCCAGCCCACCATCCGCGGCCCTGGCGTGAAAGAAGGGCACCGGAGTGTCCTTCGGAAGTCTCAGCCAGAGACGCACATGGTGGCGCACTTGCCGATCCAACCTGCAGAGCGTGCCTGTCCGGGCTATCCCCAGCACCAGCTCGTGCTGGAGCTTGGGCATAAGATTCTCCCTCAGCATTGCCATTCGTTGCTGTGGCTTCAAAGGTGCTCGTCGCAAGTTCACAAGTCCCTCCTCAAGGGACGCCCCGTATGTCAGAGCAATTCCCCTGGGGAGGAACTTGATCCCAAGGTACTTCAAATCATCAGCCGCCGTGCACGGCCGAATCTCCCTCTCACCCATCGTGAACTTTCGCATTGCGTCGACAAGGTAAGGCTTGTTCGCGCCGTCGATCACGATGTTCAGGGTGAGGGATTTCGCATAGTTTATTTCCAGGCCTGCCTGCGCTAGTAGTGCATGCACAGCAGTCATTGAGGACTGGATCCCGGCCGGTGTTCTGGCACACAGGATCAGGTCATGAGCAAAGGCCAAGGCCTGGATGTTTTCACCTCCAAGCCTTACACCCACTCCCTCCGGTAAGTTTCTCAGAACCTCATCGAGGACACTGTTAAACAAAATCGGAGAGAGTGGGTCGCCCTGCTTCACGCCTCGAGTCATTTCAAGCTGGCCAGCACCGTAACAACTAATGATGGTCGAAAAGTCCTTGTACGACCCACTAAGATACGCGAGCAATGGGGGCGGAGCCCCCATCGCTCTTGCTGCCCGTAGGATCACTCCGTGGTTGACGGAGTCAAAAGCATTCGACACATCCAGCACAGCGAGGCACAGGGGAGAGAGGTTGCGCGTGGCATCCCACAGAATGCCGTCAAGAATATTGACATTCTCCGCGCAACCATCGCCCCGCATGAACGCACGCTGTGCCGGATGGAGGTCAAAAGCCCCCGACAACCGCCTGGCGAGTATCTTATGGTGCAGTCGTACTAGATAACTGCTCATTGTTATAGGCCGGAATTGAGATGGATGCTCGGGGCTGGATGTCTTGGGGATCAACACCGTCTTATGTCTTTTCAGACAGCGGGGATGAAACCCACAAAACACCCAAAGGTTGAACATCTTACACAAGCAGGCATCTGGAATCGCCTTCACCAGTCTGCTGGAGATCCCGTCTACCCCCGGGACCCCGTGCCTGAGGGAGCCTTTGCCCCATTGGACCTCCTGCAGACTGATGGGACGAACCAGATCCCACTGTTGTCACAACCCTGACTCGTCTGCGATCTGGATACGATCCCCCCCCAAAGACCGCCTTCTAGAAAGCAACCATCTGATCACCATCAAGGTCATCGTCACCCCTTCCGGCCCACGTGCCTGCAATGCACTGTTTCGCGCAGCGACCTGCATTTAAACTATGAAGCCTTTGCACAGCGGCATAATGGGTTTGTCGAGCAGCTTTGGGAGAACCCTTCTGCCTCAACCTCTCGGCTCGAGCCGTACCGGGTCGCCTTTCAAGCCCCCCTCCTCGGCCATCCCCCCGAGCTCCACCTCTCACATGTTGACACGAGAGCCGCCCCCGGGTATGCCACCACGATGTCCAACGCCACCAGTGCGTACGCTCGACAACATATGGTCGGCGAAGGCCTCAAGCGCCGCTTCGAGGTCCCCCCCAGATATCTCCCCCAGGCGGCAAATGAGTTGGTCCAAGCTGTGCTCTTCCCAATCATCACCGCCCAGGGGCAGTCTCTGGAGGAAGACTCTCATCTCCTCCCTCCATCGAGTTTCTTCCACCTCATTCAACGTTTCGGTCTCCACCTCCAGGCCAGGTGACCCCCCTCCAGGGATCGGGCCAGGTGACAAGTCACCAGGCCCAGCCCCCGGAGGGGAGCCCGACCCCCCTCCAGGGATCGGGCCAGGCGACCAGTCACCAGGCCCAGCCCCCGGAGGGGAGCCGGACCTCTCTCTAGGGATCGGGACAGGCGACAAGTCACCAGGCCCGGCCCCCGGAGAGGAACCCACCATTTCCTCCACTGACCGACGGCCACGTGGTGGGCGTACATGTCTCGGCCGAGGGCGCGGTTGTTGGGTTGACTCTACAAGGAGTCGCTGCACCAACTCCTTGTCAGCCTGCGCCCTCCACTTTCCTTTGATGGCCTCGAGGGATCGGCTAGGGACTTTATCCAGCAGTCCTTGGTTAAAAAACCGACAGCCCTGCTGGATCAGCCGGACCTCCTCGAGAGCCATCATGTGTTCCTCCTCGGGGTCCCACCGCGCCTTCCCCCTTGTGGGAAGATGACGCTCGTGGAACTCCCGAGGGTGTTTGGCACGAGCGTGCACTCCAAGACCAATCTTCGTTCCGAACTCCCTGCCACATTCCACACACGCAAACACCGTGAGTCCCCGAGCCCCGCCTGGCTCTGGCGCGATACCCTCCAGGGTAGCTGCAGAGGCAGCACCTAAATTTCCAGCCATCATTCGCTCACACGAAATTTGGAGGGTAACTCCAGGGAAAAGGGGGGTACTACCCCAGATCCCCTTGGTGCCCAGCCGCTACTTGGCACAGCCCCCAAAGGAGCTGTCCCGACTCTCGCCTCGTGGAGGCGGTGGCTTTGGGCCACTTATCTTAACTCAAATTTAGGGTCGCGACCCGCTGTACCACGGAAAACCAGGAAACAACGCTCCGCGCCTTTCCTCCGAGACAAGACTAAGAGAGTCAACGGGTCCCGAAGTTAAGAGAGTCATAGTCAGGAAGGGCATCCGGCCATAAAAACATTGCCTCAAACAGGGAACCATGATTGTCATGGGGTGAAGCACTGCTCTGGCGGGGAAAATGGCCTTAAAACGATCATTCATTCATTCATTCATTCATTCATATGACACTGGATGGGGCATGCCTGGTTTGCGATGTCAGGATGACCTGAAGACTGGGAGAGGATGGAAGGGCAAAGCTTGGATGAAAGGGCCATCCGGTTTCAAGCGACGGGTTGAACAGGTGCCAGAAGACAGGGATGGACGTGAGCACGCTCCTCGGTTTAGAGAGGTGGTGAAGGACATTGGAAAGGGGGAAGAGACGGCTAGAATGATGGAACCATCAATACAGGACCAGGTAATGGATATGGATGGTGTTGGTGCTGGATGCGGTGTGCTTGGCTGACAGCGGCAGAATGATCCGAAGCAGAATGATCCGAGGAAAATATGGAAAGGAAAATCAGGGGTGAAAGGGCCTGCCGGTTTCAAGCGCCGGGTTGAGGAGGTGCCAGGAGGCACGGGCGAACATTTGCACCTCAGTTAAGAGAGACGGTGGCAAGGCCGGTGACGCGAAATAAATCCGCCCCCATTTTCAACTCTTGCCCCCCCCCCCCCCCCCCCGCGAATCTGAACCGGTACAGAATCACCCCCCGGCGAATCTGTAGCGGTATAAACTCGCCCCCCGGCAGATACGTTTCTCGCCCCCATCAGAATAGAATCGCCCCCCATTCTCGTTTGCGGATATATAAATATACATATGGAAATATTGGTTTGCAAGAGGGGACGTGATAAAAGTACTACTAATATTGTTTGGGGAATTGATTGAGTGCGGACTTCCACATTTTCTCAATCTTTTTAAGACATACTTAAACACTTGATATCGTAATTATTGATATATTTTGACGCTCACCGTGGAAGACGTTATGTGTGTAAGACCATGTTTGAAGAAACGACTCATGTAATCTATAGCCACAGTGTATATTTTATTTTAAAGAGATTTGATATCAATATCACATTGTTGTAACCATACATCATGATGGCGCAAATCAAAATTTTCGAATAAACCGCACACGTTATGATGTGCATCAACCATTCATTTTTGTGGTGTTTATTTTTGCGGATGAAATTTCGAAAAAGATGTAAATAAATGAAATTACACAAGTTTGTTTTCTTTACAATGACCAAGTGGTTTTGGTCTCACTCCCATCTGTTTTTATGTACATACTTTTAAACAATGACAACAATTCTTTGAAATTGTAATGAGGATCAAACTCTTGTCTTTTCGCCTACCGTATTTTCCGGTGTATCAACCGCACCCCCGATTTTCGACTTCAAAAAAAAAAAAAAAAAGTAAGATTTCCGAGGGAAAAAAAAATCAGGAAAATTTAAAAAAGAGAAGAGAATAAATAAATAAGAAGACGTCATGCATAGCACGATACTTGCAAAATCCCCCTCCCCCCCAAAGTTTTCCATTGATACAGCCAATTGTCCATTTCATGAAGATTCAAATTTACAATCTTGATCAAAGCTCAGGTCAACAGAACGAAAAGTGACGATTTGTCAGATGAAAAATGATGATTTTGGAAGGCTGACCTTGAGTTGACCTTTGACCTTTTGACCTCAAAAATAGTTAGGTTCCCTATTTAGTGACTGAATTTGCAAATGCTGTTCAATTTTCAAGTCAATTGGATGAAAATTGAGGATATTAAAAATTTGGCCTATGTTGACCTTTTGGCCTATGTTGACCTCAAAAATAGATGGTGGTTGAATTCATTGACCATATATATAAATCCTCTTAGAAGTTCAAGTCAATCAAATGAAAATTGGTGATTTTAGAAATTTGGGCTATGTTGACCTTTTGGCCTGTGTTTACCTAAAATATAATATGTGGTTCAATTCAGTGACCAGATATGCAAGTCCTCTTCAAATTTCAAGTCAATTGGATGAAAATTGAGGATTTTAGAAATTTGGCCTATGTTGACCTTTTGGCCTATGTTGACCTTTTGGCATATGTAGACCTCAAGTATACTTGGTGGTTGAATTCAGTGACCAGATATGCAAGTCCTCTTCAAATTTCAAGTCAATCAGATGAAAATTGAGGAATTTAGAAATGTGGCCCATGTTGACCTTTTGGCCTATGTTGACCTCAAATATACTTGGTGGTTGAATTCAGCGACCAGATATGCAAGTCGTCTTCAAATTTCAAGTCAATTGGATGAAAAATGAGAATTTTAGAAATTTGGCCTATGTTGACCTTTTGGCCTATGTTGACCTCAAGAATACTTTGTGGTTGAATTCAGTGACCAGATATGCAAGTCATCTTCAAATTTCAAGTCAATTGGATGAAAATTGAGGATTTTAGAAATTTGGCCTATGTTGACCATTTGGCCTATGTTGACCTCAAGAATACTTGGTGGTTGAATTCAGTGACCAGATATGCAAGTCCTCTTCAAATTTCAAGTCAATCGGATGAAAATTGAGGATTTTAGAAATTTGGCCTCTGTTGACCTTTTGGCCTATGTTCACCGAAAATATAATTTGTGGTTGAATTCAGTGACCAGATATGCAAGTCCTTTTCAAATTTCAAGTCAATTGGATGAGAAGAGGATTTTAGAAATTTGGCCTATGTTGACCTTTTGGCCTAAGTTGACCTCAAGAATACTTGGTGGTTGAATTCAGTGACCAGATATGCAAGTCCTCTTCAAATTTCAAGTCAATCGGATGAAGATTGAGGATTTTAGAAATTTGGCCTATGTTGACCTTTTGGCCTATGTTGACCTTTTGGCCTATGTTCACCTAAAATATAATTTGTGGTTGAATTCAGTGACCAGATATGCAAGTCCTTTTCAAATTTCAAGTCAATTGGATGAAAATTGAGGTTTTAGAAATTTGGCCTATGTTGACCATTTGGCCTATGTTGACGTCAAAAATACTTGGTGGGTGAATTCAGTGACCAGATATGCAAGTGGTCTTCAAATTTCAAGTCAATCGGATGAAAATTGGGGATTTTAGAAATTTAGCAAATTTGGTGACCTTTGGCCTATGTTGACCTTTTGACCTATTGACCCCAAAAACAATAGGCTTCTTGCTTTTGAGCAACTCTACCACTTGGTGAAGTTTGGTGAAGATCGGTTGAAAATTGTGACCTGTAGGCCGGTGACAAACAAACAAGCAAACAAACAAACAGACAGACAGACAGATGAAAAATCGGTCAGAGACTGAGGACTTGCCGGAATTTACTTTTTCATTGGGGATTTAGGACAAATATGGCGGCCGAACCACGTGACCGATGACGTCATCATTAACATATTTTATTCCCCATGGACATTTCTTTCCAATGAGCCATGTCTCAATTTTTTCTATTCAGCACTTTTGGAGATGCGAATTTTTTCGGTTTTTCCAAGATGGCAGCCGAACCACGTGACCGATGACATCATCATTAACATATTTTATTCCCCATGGAGAGTTCTTTACAATGAGCCATGTCTCAATTTTTTCTATTCAGCACTTTCGGAGATATGGAGGTGCTACGTTTTTCGGTTTTTCCAAGATGGCGGCCGACCACGTGACTGATGACATCATCATTAACATATTTTATTCCCCATGGAGAGTTCTTTACAATGAGGCATGTCTCAATTTTTTCTATTCAGCACTTTTGGACACATAGAGGTGCTAAGTTTTTCGGTTTTTCCAAGATGGCGGCCGAACCACGTGACATATGACGTCATCATTAACAAATTTTATTCCCCATGGAGAGTTCTTTACAATGAGCCATGTCTCAATTTTTTCTGTTCAGCACTTTTGGAGATATAGTGGTGCAAAGTTTTGCCGTTTATCCAAGATGGCGGCCGACCACGTGACATATGACATCATCATTAACATATTTTATTCCCCATGGAGAGTTCTTTACAATGAGCCATGTCTCAATTTTTTCTGTTCAGCACTTTTGGAGATTTCGTGGTGCAAAGTTTTGCCGTTTTTCCAAGATGGCGGCCGACCACGTGACTGATGACGTCATCATTAACATATTTTATTCCCCATGGAGAGTTCTTTACAATGAGCCATGTCTCAATTTTTTCTGTTCAGCACTTTTGGAGATATAGTGGTGCAAAGTTTTGCCGTTTTTCCAAGATGGCGGCCGACCACGTGACATATGACGTCATCATTAACATATTTTATTCCCCATGGAGAGTTCTTTACAATGAGCCATGTCTCAATTTTTTCTGTTCAGTACTTTCGGAGATATAGAGGTGCAAAGTTTTTCGGTTTTTCCAAGATGGCGGCCGAACCACGTCACCGATGACGTCATCAATTGGGCACAGTCTATTCCAGGGCAAGACCAATATGTGTGCAAAGTTTGGCGATTCTACGTGCAACGGTGTAGATGCAGTGCTGCAAACAGACAAACAGACAGACAAACAGACAAACAGACAGACAAATGAAAAATCGGTCAGAGACCGAGGACTTGCCGGAATGTACTTTTTTATCCGCCATTTAGGACAAATATGGCGGCCGAACCACGTGACCGATGACGTCATCATTAACATATTTTATTCCCCATGGAGAGTTCTTTACAATGAGCCATGCCTCAATTTTTTCTATTCAGGACTTTTGGAGATGTGGAGGTGCAGAGTTTTTCGGTTTTTCCAAGATGGCGGCCGACCACGTGACATATGACATCATTAACATATTTTATTCCCCATGGAGAGTTTTTTACAATGAGCCATGTCTCAATTTTTTCTGTTCAGTACTTTCGGAGATATAGAGGTGCAACGTTTTTCGGTTTTTCCAAGATGGCGGCCGAACCACGTCACCGATGACGTCATCAATTGGGCACAGTCTATTCCAGGGCAAGACCAATATGTGTGCAAAGTTTGGCGATTCTACGTGCAACGGTGTAGACGCAGTGCTGCAAACAGACAGACAGACAAACAGACAGACAGACAGACAGACAGACAGACAAACAAACGAACAGATCAACATACTTGCCGGAATCTTTTCCGGCAAGTAACAAATGAAAAATCGGTCAGAGACCGAGGACTTGCCGGATTGTACTTTTTTATCGGCCATTTAGGACAAATATGGCGGCCGAACCACGTGACCGATGACGTCATCATTAACATATTTTATTCCCCATGGAGAGTTCTTTATAATGAGCCATACCTCAATTTTTTCTATACAGGACTTTTGGAGATGTGGAGGTGCAGAGTTTTTCGGTTTTTCCAAGATGGCGGCCAACCACGTGACTGATGACGTCATCATTAACATATTTTATTCCCCATGGAGAGTTCTTTACAATGAGCCATGTCTCAATTTTTTCTGTTCAGCACTTTTGGAGATATAGTGGTGCAAAGTTTTGCCGTTTTTCCAAGATGGCAGCCGACCACGTGACATATGACGTCATCATTAACATATTTTATTCCCCATGGAGAGTTCTTTACAATGAGCCATGTCTCAATTTTTTCTGTTCAGCACTTTTGGAGATATAGTGGCGCAACGTTTTGCCGTTTTTCCAAGATGGCGACCGAACCACGTGACTGATGACGTCATCATTTACATATTTTATTCCCCATGGAGAGTTCTTTACAATGAGCCATGTCTCAATTTTTTCTGTTCAGTACTTTCGGAGATATAGAGGTGCAAAGTTTTGCCGTTTTTCCAAGATGGCAGCCGACCACGTGACATATGACGTCATCATTAACATATTTTATTCCCCATGGAGAGTTCTTTACAATGAGCCATGTCTCAATTTTTTCTGTTCAGCACTTTTGGAGATATAGTGGCGCAACATTTTGCCGTTTTTCCAAGATGGCGGCCGAACCACGTCACCGATGACGTCATCAATTGGGCACAGTCTATTCCAGGGCAAGACCAATATGTGTGCAAAGTTTCGCGATTCTACGTGCAACGGTGTAGACGCAGTGCTGCAAACAGACAGACAGACAGACAGACAGACAAACAGATGAAAAATCGGTCAGAGACCGAGGACTTGCCGGAATGTACTTTTTATCGGCCATTTAGGACAAATATGGCGGCCGAACCACGTGACCGATGATGTCATCATTAACATATTTTATTCCCCATGGAGAGTTCTTTACAATGAGCCATGTCTCAATTTTTTCTGTTCAGCACTTTTGGAGATATAGTGGAGCAAAGTTTTGCCGTTTTTCCAAGATGGCGGCCGAACCACGTGACCGATGATGTCATCATTAACATATTTTATTCCCCATGGAGAGTTCTTTACAATGAGCCATGTCTCAATTTTTTCTGTTCAGCACTTTTGGAGATATAGTAGTGCAAAGTTTTGCCGTTTTTCCAAGATGGCGGCCGACCACGTGACATATGACGTCATCATTAACATATTTTATTCCCCATGGAGAGTTCTTTACAATGAGCCATGTCTCAATTTTCTCTGTTCAGCACTTTTGGAGATATAGTGGAGCAAAGTTTTGCCGTTTTTCCAAGATGGCGGCTGAACCACGTGACCGATGACGTCATCATTTGGGCACAATATATTAGAGGGCAAGACAAATACGTGTGCAAAGTTTGGTGATTCTACGTGCAACGGTGTAGATGTAGTGCTGCAAACAGACAAACAGACAAACAGACAAACAGACAAACAGACAAACGAACAGATCAACATACTTGCCGGAATTTTTTTCCGGCAAGTAACAAACAAACGAACAGATCAACATACTTGCCGGAAAATTTTTCCGGCAAGTAACAAACGAACAGATCAACATACTTGCCGGAATCTTTTCCGGCAAGTAATGAAAAATCGGTCAGAGACCGAGGACTTGCCGGAATGTACTTTTTATCGGCCATTTTGGACAAATATGGCGGCCGAAACACGTGAACGATGATGTCATCATAAACATATTTTATTCCCCATGGAGAGTTCTTTTCAATGAGCCATGTCTCAATTTTTTCTATTCAGCACTTTCGGAGATATGGAGGTGCAAAGTTTTTCGGTTTTTCAAAGATGGCGGCCGAACCACGTGACTGATGACATCATCATTAACATATTTTATTCCCCATGGAGATTTCTTTACAATGAGCCATGTCTCAATTTTTTCTATTCAGGACTTTCTGAGATATGCAGGTGCTAAGTTTTTCGGTTTTTCCAAAATGGCGGCCGAACCACGTTATCTATGACGTCATCATTAACATATTTTATTCTCCATGGAGTGTTCTTTACAATGAGCCATGTCTCAATTTTTTCTGTTCAGCACTTTTGGAGATATGGTGGTGCAAATTTTTGACGTTTTTCCAAGATGGCGACCGAACCACGTGACTGATGACGTCATCATCAACATATTTTGTTCCCCATGGAGTTCTTTACAATGAGCCATGTCTCAATTTTTTCTGTTCAGCACTTTTGGATATAGTGGTGCAAAGTTTTGCCGTTTTTCCAAGATGGCGGCCGAACTACGTGACTGATGACGTCATCGTTTGGGCACAGTATATTAGAGGGCAAGACAAATACGTGTGCAAAGTTTGGCGATTCTACGTGCAACGGTGTGGATGTAGTGCTGCAAACAGACAAACAGACAAACAGACAAATGAAAAATCGGTCAGAGACCGAGGACTTGCCGGAATTTACTTTTTATCGGCCATTTAGGACAAATATGGCGGCCGAAACACGTGAACGATGACGTCATCATTAACATATTTTATTCCCCATGGAGAGTTCTTTACAATGAGCCATGTCTCAATTTTTTCTGTTGAGCAATTTTGGAGCTATAGTGGTGCAAAATTTTTCGGTTTTTCCAAGATGGCGGCCGAACCACGTGACTGATGACGTCATCATTACCATATTTGATTCCCCATGGAGAGTTCTTTACAATGAGCCATGTCTCAATTTTTTCTATTCAGCACTTTTGGAGATCTGGAGGTGCTAGGTTTTTCCAAGATGGCGGCTAAACCACGTGACCGATGACGTCATTATTAACATATTTTATTCCCCATGGAGAGTTCTTTACAACTAGGGCATGCCCGTACTATATATATATCTAAAATTATATCCCCCCCCTCTATTTACATGAAATGGTTTGGTCCAAAGCGAACGGCTTGCGAGTACGGTGACAATCCCCCCCCCCTCTATTTACATGAAATGGTTTGGTCCAAAGCGAACGGCTTGCGGAGTTTGGTAAAGAAATCGCCATAGCGTGCACAAATGCGCAGGAAAGCGAAAGAATCGCAAATTAGTTTTAATTAGTTTTAAAACATAGTTTAACGCCAACATAGTTTGCCAACGTGAAATAAATGAATACGCTCTCAAATGTGCCGTCCGAGGCAGAGTCTGTTCGGCACGTTCGGCACACGTGATAGCTCGCTGCTCTCTGATTGGTTGAATCGTTTTTTGGACATAGCTCGGTAACTACTTGTCCGATTAATATGAAACCTTGAAAAGGCACATCCTCGGGTCCCCATCAATATACCTGGCAAGTTTAAAGTATATCGGACCCGTGGTTGTCGAGAAACAGCGGTCACAGACATACAGACATACAAACATACACACAGAGATTACTGGAATTATAGATAGATGAGTCATGTCTCAATTTTTTCTATTCAGCACTTTCACAGATATGGAGGTGCTAGGTTTTACGGTTTTTCCAAGATGGCGGCCGAACCACGTGACCTATGACGTCATTATTAACATATTTTATTCCCCATGGAGAGTTCTTTACAATGAGTCATGTCTCAATTTTTTCTATTCAGCACTTTCAGAGATATGGAGGTGCTAGGTTTTACGGTTTTTCCAAGATGGTGGCCGAACCACGTGACCTATGACGTCATTATTAACATATTTTATTCCCCATGGAGAGTTCTTTACAATGAGCCATGTCTCAATTTTTTCTGTTCAGCACATTTGGAGATATAGTGGTGCAAAATTTTGCCGTTTTTCCAAGATGGCGGCCGACCACGTGACATATGACGTCATCATTAACATATTTTACTCCCCATGGAGAGTTCTTTACAATGAGCCATGTCTCAATTTTTTGTTCAGAACTTTTGGAGATAGAGGTGCAACGTTTTTCGGATTTTCCAAGATGGCGGCTGAACCACGTGACCGATGGCGTCATAATTAACATATTTTATTCCCCATGGAGAGTTCTTTCCAATGAGCCATGTCTCAATTTTTTCTATTCAGCACCTTCGGAGATATGGAGGTGCAAAGTTTTTCGAATTTTCCAAGATGGCAGCAGAACGACGTGACTGATGACGTCATCATTAACATATTTTATTCCCCCTGGAGAGTTCTTTCCAATGAGCCATGTCTCAATTTTTTCTATTCAGCACTTTCGGAGATATGGAGGTGAATTTTTTTTCCGTTTTTCCAAGATGGCGACCAACCACTTGACTGATGACGTCATCATTTACATATTTTATTCCACATGGAGAGTTCTTCACAATGAGCCATGTCTCAATTTTTTCTGTTCAGCACTTTTGGAGATATAGTGGTGCAAAGTTTTGCCGTTTTTCCAAGATGGCGGCCGACCACGTGACATATGACATCATTAACATATTTTATTCCCCATGGAGAGTTCTTTCCAATGAGCCATGTCTCAATTTTGTCTGTTCAGCACTTTTGGAGATATAGTGGTGCAAAGTTTTGCCGTTTTTCCAAGATGGCGGCCGACCACGTGACATATGACATCATCATTAACATCTTTTATTCCCCATGGAGAGTTCTTTACAATGAGCCATGTCTCAATTTTTTCTGTTCAGCACTTTTGGAGATATAGTGGTGCAAAGTTTTGCCGTTTTTCCAAGATGGCGGCCGACCACGTGACTGATGACGTCATCATTAACATATTTTATTCCCCATAGAGTTCTTTACAATGAGCCATGTCTCAATTTTTTCTGTTCAGTTCTTTCGGAGATGTAGCGGTGCAAATTTTTTCGGTTTTTCCAAGATGGCGGCCGAACCACGTGACCGATGACGTCATCAATTGGGCACAGTCTATTCCAGGGCAAGACCAATATGTGTGCAAAGTTTGGCGATTCTACGTGCAACGGTGTAGACGCAGTGCTGCAAACAGACAGACAGACAAACAGACAGACAGACAGACAAACAAACGAACAGATCAACATACTTGCCGGAATTTTTTCCGGCAAGTAACAAACAGACAGACAGACAGACAGACAAACAAACGAACAGATCAACATACTTGCCGGAATCTTTTCCGGCAAGTAACGAACAGATCAACATACTTGCCGGAATCTTTTCCGGCAAGTAACGAACAGATCAACATACTTGCCGGAAAATTTTTTCGGCAAGTAATGAAAAATCGGTCAGAGACCGAGGACTTGCCGGAATTTACTTTATTATCGGCCATTTAGGACAAATATGGCGGCCGAACCACGTGACCGATGATGTCATCATTAACATATTTTATTCCCCGTGGAGAGTTCTTTACAATGAGCCATGTCTCAATTTTTTCTGTTCAGCACTTTCGGAGATATAGTGGTGCAAAGTTTTGCAGTTTTTCCAAGATGGCGGCCGACCACGTGACATATGACGTCATCATTAACATATTTTATTCCCCATGGAGAGTTCTTTACAATGAGCCATGTCTCAATTTTTTCTATTAAGTGCTTTTGGAGATATGGAGGTGCAAAAATTTGCGGTTTTTACAAGATGGCGGCCGAACCACGTGACTGATGACGTCATCATTAACATATTTTATTCCCCATGGAGAGTTCTTTACAATGAGCCATACCTCAATTTTTTCTATTCAGGACTTTTGGAGATGTGGAGGTGCAGAGTTTTTCGGTTTTTCCAAGATGGCGGCCGAACCACGTGACCGATGGCATCATCATTAACATATTTTATTCCCCATGGAGAGTTCTTTACAATGAGCCATGTCTCAATTTTTTCTATTCAGTACTTTCGGAGATATGGAGGTGCTAAGTTTTTCGGTTTTTCCAAGATGGCGGCCGACAACGTGACTGATGACGTCATCATTAACATATTTTATTCCCCATGGAGAGTTCTTTACAATGAGCCATGTCTCAATTTTTTCTGTTCAGCACTTTTGGAGATATAGTGGTGCAAATTTTTGCCGTTTTTCCAAGATGGCGGCCGAACACGTGACATATGACGTCATCATTAACATATTTTATTCCCCATGGAGAGTTCTTTACAATGAGCCATGTCTCAATTTTTTCTGTTCAGCACTTTTGGAGATATCGTGGCGCAACGTTTTGCCGTTTTTCCAAGATGGCGACCGAACCACGTGACTGCTGACGTCATCATTTACATATTTTATTCCCCATGGAGAGTTCTTTACAATGAGCCATGTCTCAATTTTGTCTGTTCAATACTTTCGGAGATATAGAGGTGCAAAGTTTTTCGGTTTTTCCAAGATGGCGGCCGAACCACGTCACCGATGACGTTATCAATTGGGCACAGTCTATTCCAGGGCAAGACCAATATGTGTGCAAAGTTTGGGGATTCTACGTGCAACGGTGTAGACGCAGTGCTGCAAACAGACAGACAGACAGACAGACAGACAAACAGACAAACAAACGAACAGATCAACATACTTGCCGGAAAATTTTTCCGGCAAGTAACGAACAGATCAACATACTTGCCGGAAAATTTTTCCGGCAAGTAACGAACAGATCAACATACTTGCCGGAAAATTTTTCCGGCAAGTAATGAAAAATCGGTCAGAGACCGAGGACTTGCCGGAATTTACTTTATTATCGGCCATTTAGGACAAATATGGCGGCCGAACCACGTGACCGATGATGTCATCATTAACATATTTTATTCCCCGTGGAGAGTTCTTTACAATGAGCCATGTCTCAATTTGTTCTATTCAGCACTTCCGGAGATATGGAGGTGCAAAATTTTTCGGTTTTTCCAAGATGGCGGCCGAACCACGTGACCGATGATGTCATCATTAACATATTTTATTCCCCATGGAGAGTTCTTTACAATGAGCCATGTCTCAATTTTTTCTGTTCAGCACTTTCGGAGATATAGTGGTGCAAAGTTTTGCAGTTTTTCCAAGATGGCGGCCGACCACGTGACATATGACGTCATCATTAACATATTTTATTCCCCATGGAGAGTTCTTTACAATGAGCCATGTCTCAATTTTTTCTATTAAGTGCTTTTGGAGATATGGAGGTGCAAAAATTTGCGGTTTTTACAAGATGGCGGCCGAACCACGTGACTGATGACGTCATCATTAACATATTTTATTCCCCATGGAGAGTTCTTTACAATGAGCCATACCTCAATTTTTTCTATTCAGGACTTTTGGAGATGTGGAGGTGCAGAGTTTTTCGGTTTTTCCAAGATGGCGGCCGAACCACGTGACCGATGGCATCATCATTAACATATTTTATTCCCCATGGAGAGTTCTTTACAATGAGCCATGTCTCAATTTTTTCTATTCAGTACTTTCGGAGATATGGAGGTGCTAAGTTTTTCGGTTTTTCCAAGATGGCGGCCGACAACGTGACTGATGACGTCATCATTAACATATTTTATTCCCCATGGAGAGTTCTTTACAATGAGCCATGTCTCAATTTTTTCTGTTCAGCACTTTTGGAGATATAGTGGTGCAAATTTTTGCCGTTTTTCCAAGATGGCGGCCGAACACGTGACATATGACGTCATCATTAACATATTTTATTCCCCATGGAGAGTTCTTTACAATGAGCCATGTCTCAATTTTTTCTGTTCAGCACTTTTGGAGATATCGTGGCGCAACGTTTTGCCGTTTTTCCAAGATGGCGACCGAACCACGTGACTGCTGACGTCATCATTTACATATTTTATTCCCCATGGAGAGTTCTTTACAATGAGCCATGTCTCAATTTTGTCTGTTCAATACTTTCGGAGATATAGAGGTGCAAAGTTTTTCGGTTTTTCCAAGATGGCGGCCGAACCACGTCACCGATGACGTTATCAATTGGGCACAGTCTATTCCAGGGCAAGACCAATATGTGTGCAAAGTTTGGGGATTCTACGTGCAACGGTGTAGACGCAGTGCTGCAAACAGACAGACAGACAGACAGACAGACAAACAGACAAACAAACGAACAGATCAACATACTTGCCGGAAAATTTTTCCGGCAAGTAACGAACAGATCAACATACTTGCCGGAAAATTTTTCCGGCAAGTAACGAACAGATCAACATACTTGCCGGAAAATTTTTCCGGCAAGTAATGAAAAATCGGTCAGAGACCGAGGACTTGCCGGAATTTACTTTATTATCGGCCATTTAGGACAAATATGGCGGCCGAACCACGTGACCGATGATGTCATCATTAACATATTTTATTCCCCGTGGAGAGTTCTTTACAATGAGCCATGTCTCAATTTGTTCTATTCAGCACTTCCGGAGATATGGAGGTGCAAAATTTTTCGGTTTTTCCAAGATGGCGGCCGAACCACGTGACCGATGATGTCATCATTAACATATTTTATTCCCCATGGAGAGTTCTTTACAATGAGCCATGTCTCAATTTTTTCTGTTCAGCACTTTCGGAGATATAGTGGTGCAAAGTTTTGCAGTTTTTCCAAGATGGCGGCCGACCACGTGACATATGACGTCATCATTAACATATTTTATTCCCCATGGAGAGTTCTTTACAATGAGCCATGTCTCAATTTTTTCTATTAAGTGCTTTTGGAGATATGGAGGTGCAAAAATTTGCGGTTTTTACAAGATGGCGGCCGAACCACGTGACTGATGACGTCATCATTAACATATTTTATTCCCCATGGAGAGTTCTTTACAATGAGCCATACCTCAATTTTTTCTATTCAGGACTTTTGGAGATGTGGAGGTGCAGAGTTTTTCGGTTTTTCCAAGATGGCGGCCGAACCACGTGACCGATGGCATCATCATTAACATATTTTATTCCCCATGGAGAGTTCTTTACAATGAGCCATGTCTCAATTTTTTCTATTCAGTACTTTCGGAGATATGGAGGTGCTAAGTTTTTCGGTTTTTCCAAGATGGCGGCCGACAACGTGACTGATGACGTCATCATTAACATATTTTATTCCCCATGGAGAGTTCTTTACAATGAGCCATGTCTCAATTTTTTCTGTTCAGCACTTTTGGAGATATAGTGGTGCAAATTTTTGCCGTTTTTCCAAGATGGCGGCCGAACACGTGACATATGACGTCATCATTAACATATTTTATTCCCCATGGAGAGTTCTTTACAATGAGCCATGTCTCAATTTTTTCTGTTCAGCACTTTTGGAGATATCGTGGCGCAACGTTTTGCCGTTTTTCCAAGATGGCGACCGAACCACGTGACTGCTGACGTCATCATTTACATATTTTATTCCCCATGGAGAGTTCTTTACAATGAGCCATGTCTCAATTTTGTCTGTTCAATACTTTCGGAGATATAGAGGTGCAAAGTTTTTCGGTTTTTCCAAGATGGCGGCCGAACCACGTCACCGATGACGTTATCAATTGGGCACAGTCTATTCCAGGGCAAGACCAATATGTGTGCAAAGTTTGGGGATTCTACGTGCAACGGTGTAGACGCAGTGCTGCAAACAGACAGACAGACAGACAGACAGACAAACAGACAAATGAAAAATCGGTCAGAGACCGAGGACTTGCCGGAATGTACTCTTTTATCGGCCATTTAAGACAAATATGGCGTCCGAACCACGTGATAGATGACGTCATCATTAACATATATTATTCCCCATGGAGAGTTCTTCACAAAGAGCCATGTCTCAACTTTTTCTATTCAGCACTTTTGGAGATATGGAGGTGCTACGTTTTTCGGTTTTTCCAAGATGGCAGCCGAACCACGTGACCTATGATGTCATCATTAACATATTTTATTCCCCATGGAGAGTTCTTTACAATGAGCCATGTCTCAATTTTTTCTATTCAGCACTTTCAGAGATATGGAGGTGCACAATTTTTCGGTTTTTCCAAGATGGCGGCCGAACCACGTGACATATGACGTCATCATTAACATATTTTATTCCCCATTGAGAGTTCTTTACAATGAGCCATGTCTCAATTTTTTCCATTCTGCACTTTTGGAGATATAGTGGTGCAAAGTTTTCCCATTTTTCCAAGATGGCGGCGAACCACGTGACCGATGGCGTCATCATTAACATATTTTATTCCCCATGGAGAGTTCTTTACAATGAGCCATGTCTCAATTTTTTCTGTTCAGCACTTTTGGAGATTTTGTGGTGCAAAGTTTTGCCGTTTTTCCAAGATGGCGGCCGACCAGGTGACTGATGACGTCATCATTAACATATTTTATTCCCCATGGAGAGTTCTTTACAATGAGCCATGTCTCAATTATTTCTGTTCAGCACTTTTGGAGATATAGTGGTGCAAAGTTTTGCCGTTTTTTGAAGATGGCGGCCGACCACGTGACATATGACGTCATCATTAACATATTTTATTCCCCATGGAGAGTTCTTTCCAATGAGCCATGTCTCAATTTTTTCTGTTCAGCACTTTTGGAGATATAGTGGCGCAACGATTTGCCGTTTTTCCAAGATGGCGACCGAACCACGTGACTGATGACGTCATCATTTACATATTTTATTCCCCATGGAGAGTTCTTTACAATGAGCCATGTCTCAATTTTTTCTGTTCAGTACTTTCGGAGATATAGAGGTGCAAATTTATTCGGTTTTTCCAAGATGGCGGCCGAACCACGTCACCGATGACGTCATCATTGGGGCACAGTATATTAGAGGCCAAGACCATTATGTGTGCAAAGTTTGGCGATTCTCCGTGCAACGGTGTAGACGCAGTGCTGCAAACAGACAAACAGACAGACAAACAGACAGACAAACAGACAAACAGACAAACAAACGAACAGATCAACATACTTGCCGGAAAATTTTTCCGGCAAGTAATGAAAAATCGGTCAGAGACCGAGGACTTGCCGGAATTTACTTTTTATCGGCCATTTAGGAAAAATATGGCGGCCGAACCACGTGACCGATGATATCATCATTAACATATTTTATTCCCCATGGAGAGTTCTTTACAATGAGCCATGTCTCAATTTTTTCTTTTCAGCACTTTCGGAGATATGGAGGTGCAAAGTTTTTCGGTTTTTCCAAGATGGCGGACGAACCACGTGACTGATGACGTCATCATTAACATATTTTATTCCCCATGGAGAGTTCATTACAATGAGCCATGTCTCAATTTTTTCTGTTCAGCACCTTTGGAGATATAGTGGAGCAAAGTTTTGCCGTTTTTCCAAGATGGCGGCCGACCACGTGACATATGACGTCATCATTAACATATTTTATTCCCCATGGAGAGTTCTTTACAATGAGCCATGTCTTAATTTTTTCAATTCAGCACTTTCAGAGATGTTGAGGTGCAAAGTTTTCGGTTTTTCCAAAATGGCGGCCGAACCACGTGACCGATGACGTCATCATTAACATATTTTATTCCACATGGAGAGTTCTTTCCAATGAGCCATGTCTCAATTTGTTCTATTCAGCACTTCCGGAGATATGGAGGTGCAAAGTTTTTCGGTTTTTCCAAGATGGCGGCCGAACCACGTGACTGATGACGTCATCATTAACATATTTTATTCCCCATGGAGAGTTCTTTCCAATGAGCCATGTCTCAATTTTTTCTATTCAGCACTTCCGGATATATGGAGGTGCAAAGTTTTTCGGTTTTTCCAAGATGGCGGCCGACCACGCGACTGATGACGTCATCATTAACATATTTTATTCCCCATGGAGCGTTCTTTACAATGAGCCATGTCTCAATTTTTTCTGTTCAGCACTTTTGGAGATATCGTGGTGCAAAGTTTTGCCGTTTTTCCAAGATGGCGGCCGACCACGTGACTGATGACGTCATCATTAACATATTTTATTCCCCATGGAGAGTTCTTTACAATGAGCCATGTCTCAATTTTTTCTGTTCAGCACTTTTGGAGATATAGTGGTGCAAATTTTTGCCGTTTTTCCAAGATGGCGGCCGACCACGTGACATATGACGTCATCGTTAACATATTTTATTCCCCATGGAGAGTTCTTTACAATGAGCCATGTCTCAATTTTTTCTGTTCAGCACTTTTGGAGATATAGTGGTGCAAATTTTTGCCGTTTTTCCAAGATGGCGGCCGACCACGTGACATATGACGTCATCATTAACATATTTTATTCCCCATGGAGAGTTCTTTACAATGAGCCATGTCTCCATTTTTTCTGTTCAGTACTTTCGGAGATATAGAGGTGCAAAGTTTTTCGGTTTTTCCAAGATGGCGGCCGAACCACGTCACCGATGACGTCATCAATTGGGCACAGTCTATTCCAGGGCAAGACCAATATGTGTGCAAAGTTTGGCGATTCTCCGTGCAACGGTGTAGACGCAGTGCTGCAAACAGACAGACAAACAGACAAACAGACAGACAGACAAACAGACAAACAAACGAACAGATCAACATACTTGCCGGAAAAATTTTTCCGGCAAGTAATGAAAAATCGGTCAGAGACCGAGGACTTGCCGGAATGTACTTTTTTATCGGCCATTTAGGACAAATATGGCGGCCGAACCACGTGACCGATGACGTCATCATTAACACATTTTATTCCCCATGGAGAGTTCTTTACAATGAGCCATGTCTCAATTTTTTCTGTTCAGGACTTTTGGAGATGTGGAGGTGCAGAGTTTTTCGGTTTTTCCAAGATGGCGGCCGACCACGTGACTGATGACGTCATCATTAACATATTTTATTCCCCATGTAGAGTTCTTTACAATGAGCCATGTCTCAATTTTTTCTGTTCAGCACTTTTGGAGATATAGTGGTGAAATTTTTTGCCGTTTTTCCAAGATGGCGGCCGACCACGTGACATATGACGTCTTCATTAACATATTTTATTCCCCATGGAGAGTTCTTTACAATGAGCCAAGTCTCAATTTTTTCTGTTCAGCACTTTTGGAGATATAGTGGCGCAACGTTTTTCGGTTTTTCCAAGATGGCGGCCGAACCACGTCACCGATGACGTCATCAATTGGGCACAGTCTATTCCAGGGCAAGACCAATATGTGTGCAAAGTTTGGCGATTCTACGTGCAACGGTGTAGACGCAGTGCTGCAAACAGACAGACAGACAAACAGACAAACAGACAGATGAAAAATCGGTCAGAGACCGAGGACTTGCCGGAATGTACTTTTTTATCGGCCATTTAGGACAAATATGGCGGCCGAACCACGTGACCGATGACGTCATCATTAACATATTTTATTCCCCATGGAGAGTTCTTTACAATGAGCCATGTCTCAATTTTTTCTATTCGGCACTTTCGGAGATATGGAGGTGCTAAGTTTTTCGGTTTTTCCAAGATGGCGGTCGAAACACGTGAACGATGACGTCATCAATAACATATTTTATTCCCCATGGAGAGTTCTTTACAATGAGCCATGTCTCCATTTTTTCTATTCAGCACTTTTGGAGATATAGTGGTGCAAAGTTTTTCGGTTTTCCCAGGATGGCGGCCGAACTACGTGACTGATGACGTCATCATTAACATATTTTATTCCCCATGGAGAGTTCTTTACAATGAGCCATGTCTCAATTTTTTCTGTTCAGGACTTTCGGAGATATGGAGGCGCAAAGTTTTTCGGTTTTTCCAAGATGGCGGCCGAACCACGTCACCGATGACGTCATCAATAACATATTTTATTCCCCATGGAGAGTTCTTTACAATGAGCCATGTCTCCATTTTTTCTATTCAGCACTTTTGGAGATATAGTGGAGCAAAGTTTTGCCGTTTTTCCAAGATGGCGGCCGACCACGTGACTGATGACATCATCATTAACATATTTTATTCCCCATGGAGAGTTCTTTGCAATGAGCCATGTCTCAATTTTTTCTGTTCAGTACTTTCGGAGATATAGCAGTGCAAATATTTTCGGTTTTTCCAAGATGGCGGCCGAACCACGTGATTGATGACGTCATCATTAACATATTTTGTTCACCATCGGGAGTTCTTTACAATGAGCCATGTCTCAATTTTTTTCTGTTCAGCACTTTTGGAGATATAGTGGTGCAAATTTTTGCCGTTTTTCCAAGATGGCGGCCGAACCACGTGACCGATGACGTCATCAATAGGGCACAGTCTATTCCATGGCAAGACCAATATGTGTGCAAAGTTTGGCGATTCTACGTGCAACGGTGTAGACGCAGTGCTGCAAACAGACAGACAGACAGACAAACAGACAAACAGATGAAAAATCGGTCAGAGACCGAGGACTTGCCGGAATGTACTTTTTTATCGGCCATTTAGAACAAATATGGCGGCCGAACTATGTGATACATGACGTCATCATTAACATATTTTATTCCCCATGGAGAGTTCTTTACAATGAGCCATACCTCAATTTTTTCTGTTCAGGACTTTTGGAGATGTGGAGGTGCAGAGTTTTTCGGTTTTTCCAAGATGGCGGCCGACCACGTGACTGATGACGTCATCATTAACATATTTTATTCCCCATGGAGAGTTCTTTACAATGAGCCATGTCTCAATTTTTTCTGTTCAGCACTTTTGGAGTTATAGTGGTGAAAATTTTTGACGTTTTTCCAAGATGGCGGCCGACCACGTGACATATGACGTCATCATTAACATATTTTATTCCCCATGGAGAGTTCTTTACAATGAGCCAAGTCTCAATTTTTTCTGTTCAGCACTTTTGGAGATATAGTGGCGCAACGTTTTTCGGTTTTTCCAAGATGGCGCCAGAACCACGTGACTGATGACGTCATCATTTACGTATTTTATTCCCCATGGAGAGTTCTTTACAACGAGCCATGTCTCAATTTTTTCTGTTCAGTACTTTCGGAGATATAGAGGTGCAAAGTTTTTCGGTTTTTCCAAGATGGCGGCCGAACCACGTCACCGATGACGTCATCAATTGGGCACAGTCTATTCCAGGGCAAGACCAATATGTGTGCAAAGTTTGGCGATTCTACGTGCAACGGTGTAGACGCAGTGCTGCAAACAGACAGACAGACAGACAGACAGACAGACAGACAGACAAACAGACAGACAAACGAACAGATCAACATACTTGCCGGAAAATTTTTTCCGGCAAGTAACAAACGAACAGATCAACATACTTGCCGGAAAATTTTTCCGGCAAGTAACGAACAGATCAACATACTTGCCGGAAAATTTTTCCGGCAAGTAACGAACAGATCAACATACTTGCCGGAAAATTTTTCCGGCAAGTAATGAAAAATCGGTCAGAGACCGAGGACTTGCCGGAATTTACTTTATTATCGGCCATTTAGGACAAATATGGCGGCCGAACCACGTGACCGATGATGTCATCATTAACATATTTTATTCCCCGTGGAGAGTTCTTTACAATGAGCCATGTCTCAATTTGTTCTATTCAGCACTTCCGGAGATATGGAGGTGCAAAATTTTTCGGTTTTTCCAAGATGGCGGCCGAACCACGTGACCGATGATGTCATCATTAACATATTTTATTCCCCATGGAGCGTTCTTTACAATGAGCCATGTCTCAATTTTTTCTGTTCAGCACTTTCGGAGATATAGTGGTGCAAAGTTTTGCAGTTTTTCCAAGATGGCGGCCGACCACGTGACATATGACGTCATCATTAACATATTTTATTCCCCATGGAGAGTTCTTTACAATGAGCCATGTCTCAATTTTTTCTATTAAGTGCTTTTGGAGATATGGAGGTGCAAAAATTTGCGGTTTTTACAAGATGGCGGCCGAACCACGTGACTGATGACGTCATCATTAACATATTTTATTCCCCATGGAGAGTTCTTTACAATGAGCCATACCTCAATTTTTTCTATTCAGGACTTTTGGAGATGTGGAGGTGCAGAGTTTTTCGGTTTTTCCAAGATGGCGGCCGAACCACGTGACCGATGACATCATCATTAACATATTTTATTCCCCATGGAGAGTTCTTTACAATGAGCCATGTCTCAATTTTTTCTATTCAGTACTTTCGGAGATATGGAGGTGCTAAGTTTTTCGGTTTTTCCAAGATGGCGGCCGACAACGTGACTGATGACGTCATCATTAACATATTTTATTCCCCATGGAGAGTTCTTTACAATGAGCCATGTCTCAATTTTTTCTGTTCAGCACTTTTGGAGATATAGTGGTGCAAATTTTTGCCGTTTTTCCAAGATGGCGGCCGAACACGTGACATATGACGTCATCATTAACATATTTTATTCCCCATGGAGAGTTCTTTACAATGAGCCATGTCTCAATTTTTTCTGTTCAGCACTTTTGGAGATATCGTGGCGCAACGTTTTGCCGTTTTTCCAAGATGGCGACCGAACCACGTGACTGCTGACGTCATCATTTACATATTTTATTCCCCATGGAGAGTTCTTTACAATGAGCCATGTCTCAATTTTGTCTGTTCAATACTTTCGGAGATATAGAGGTGCAAAGTTTTTCGGTTTTTCCAAGATGGCGGCCGAACCACGTCACCGATGACGTCATCAATTGGGCACAGTCTATTCCAGGGCAAGACCAATATGTGTGCAAAGTTTGGGGATTCTACGTGCAACGGTGTAGACGCAGTGCTGCAAACAGACAGACAGACAGACAAACAGACAAATGAAAAATCGGTCAGAGACCGAGGACTTGCCGGAATGTACTTTTTTATCGGCCATTTCGAACAAATATGGCGGCCGAACTACGTGATACATGACGTCATCATTAACATATTTTATTCCCCATGGAGAGTTCTTTACAATGAGCCATCTCTCAATTTTTTCCATTCTGCACTTTTGGAGATATAGTGGTGCAAAGTTTTGCCGTTTTTCCAAGATGGCGGCCGAACCACGTGACCAATGGCATCATCATTAACATATTTTATTCCCCATGGAGAGTTCTTTACAATGAGCCATGTCTCAATTTTTTCTATTCAGCACTTTTGGAGATATAGTGGTGCAAAGTTTTTCGGTTTTTCCAAGATGGCGACCGAACCACGTGACTGATGACGTCATCATTAACATATTTTATTCCCCATGGAGAGTTCTTTACAATGAGCCATGTCTCAATTTTTTCCATTCTGCACTTTTGGAGATATAGTGGTGCAAAGTTTTCCCGTTTTTCCAAGATGGCGGCCGAACCACGTGACCGATGGCATCATCATTAACATATTTTATTGCCCATGGAGAGTTCTTCACAATGAGCCATGTCTCAATTGTTTCTATTCAGCACTTTCAGAGAAATGGAGGTGCAATATTTTTCGGTTTTTCCAAGATGGCGGCCGAACCACGTGACATATGACGTCATCATTAACATATTTTATTCCCCATGGAGAGTTCTTTACAATGAGCAATGTCTCAATTTTTTCTGTTCAGCACTTTTGGAGATATAGTGGTGCAAAGTTTTGCCGTTTTTCCAAGATGGCGGCCGACCACGTGACATATGACGTCATCATTAACATATTTTATTCCCCATGGAGCGTTCTTTACAATGAGCCATGTCTCAATTTTTTCTGTTCAGCACTTTTGGAGATATCGTGGTGCAAAGTTTTGCCGTTTTTCCAAGATGGCGGCCGACCACGTGACTGATGACGTCATCATTAACATATTTTATTCCCCATGGAGAGTTCTTTACAATGAGCCATGTCTCAATTTTTTCTGTTCAGGACTTTTGGAGATATGGAGGTGCAAAATTTTTCGGTTTTTCCAAGATGGCGGCCGAACCATGTGACCGATGACGTCATCATTTGGGCACAGTATATTAGAGGGCAAGACAAATACGTGTGCAAAGTTTGGTGATTCTACGTGCAACGGTGTAGACGTAGTGCTGCAAACAGACAAACAGACAAACAGACAAACAGACAAACAGACAAATGAAAAATCGGTCAGAGACCGAGGACTTGCCGGAATGTACTTTTTTATCGGCCATTTAGGACAAATAGGGCGGCCGAACCACGTGACCGATGACGTCATAATTAACATATTTTATTCCCCATGGAGAGTTCTTTACAATGAGCCATACCTCAATTTTTTCTATTCAGGACTTTTGGAGATGTGGAGGTGCAGAGTTTTTCGGTTTTTCCAAGATGGCGGCCGAACCACGTGACCGATGACATCATCATTAACATATTTTGTTCCCCATGGAGAGTTCTTTACAATGAGCCATGTCTCAATTTTTTCTATTCAGCACTTTCGGAGATATGGAGGTGCTAAGTTTTTCGGTTTTTCCAAGATGGCGGCCGACCACGTGACTGATGACGTCATCATTAACATATTTTATGCCCCATGGAGAGTTCTTTACAATGAGCCATGTCTCAATTTTTTCTGTTCAGCACTTTTGGAGATATAGTGGTGCAAATTTTTGCCGTTTTTCCAAGATGGCGGCCGACCACGTGACATATGACGTCATCATTAACATATTTTATTCCCCATGGAGAGTTCTTTACAATGAGCCATGTCTCAATTTTTTCTGTTCAGTACTTTCGGAGATATAGAGGTGCAAATTTATTCGGTTTTTCCAAGATGGCGGCCGAACCACGTCACCGATGACGTCATCATTGAGGCACAGTATATTAGAGGGCAAGACCATTATGTGTGCAAAGTTTGGCGATTCTCCGTGCAACGGTGTAGACGCAGTGCTGCAAACAGACAAACAGACAAACAGACAAATGAAAAATCGGTCAGAGACCGAGGACTTGCCGGAATGTACTTTTTTATCGGCCATTTAGAACAAATATGGCGGCCGAACTATGTGATACATGACGTCATCATTAACATATTTTATTCCCCATGGAGAGTTCTTTACAATGAGCCATACCTCAATTTTTTCTGTTCAGGACTTTTGGAGATGTGGAGGTGCAGAGTTTTTCGGTTTTTCCAAGATGGCGGCCGACCACGTGATTGATGACGTCATCATTAACATATTTTATTCCCCATGGAGAGTTCTTTACAATGAGCCATGTCTCAATTTTTTCTGTTCAGCACTTTTGGAGTTATAGTGGTGAAAATTTTTGACGTTTTTCCAAGATGGCGGCCGACCACGTGACATATGACGTCATCATTAACATATTTTATTCCCCATGGAGAGTTCTTTACAATGAGCCAAGTCTCAATTTTTTCTGTTCAGCACTTTTGGAGATATAGTGGCGCAACGTTTTTCGGTTTTTCCAAGATGGCGCCAGAACCACGTGACTGATGACGTCATCATTTACGTATTTTATTCCCCATGGAGAGTTCTTTACAACGAGCCATGTCTCAATTTTTTCTGTTCAGTACTTTCGGAGATATAGAGGTGCAAAGTTTTTCGGTTTTTCCAAGATGGCGGCCGAACCACGTCACCGATGACGTCATCAATTGGGCACAGTCTATTCCAGGGCAAGACCAATATGTGTGCAAAGTTTGGCGATTCTACGTGCAACGGTGTAGACGCAGTGCTGCAAACAGACAGACAGACAGACAGACAGACAGACAGACAGACAAACAGACAGACAAACGAACAGATCAACATACTTGCCGGAAAATTTTTTCCGGCAAGTAACAAACGAACAGATCAACATACTTGCCGGAAAATTGTTCCGGCAAGTAACAAACGAACAGATCAACATACTTGCCGGAATCTTTTCCGGCAAGTAATGAAAAATCGGTCAGAGACCGAGGACTTGCCGGAATGTACTTTTTTATCGGCCATTTAGGACAAATATGGCGGCTGAAACACCTGACCGATGACATCATTAACATATTTTATTCCCCACGGAGAGTTCTTTACAATGAGCCATGTCTCAATTTTTTCTGTTCAGCACTTTTGGAGATAGAGGTGCAACGTTTTTCGGATTTTCCAAGATGGTGGCCGACCACGTGACATATGACGTCATCATTAACATATTTTATTCCCCATGGAGTTCTTTACAATGAGCCATGTCTCAATTTTTTCTATTCAGCACTTTCAGAGATATGGAGGTGCAAAGTTTTTCGTTTTTTCCAAGATGGCGGCCGAACCACGTGACTGATGACATCATCATTAACATGTTTTATTCCCCATGGAGAGTTCTTTACAATGAGCCATGTCTCAATTTTTTCTGTTCAGTACTTTCGGAGATATAGAAGTGCAAAGTTTTTTGGTTTTTCCAAGATGGCGGCCGAACCACGTCACCGATGACGTCATCAATTGGGCACAGTCTATTCCAGGGCAAGACCAATATGTGTGCAAAGTTTGGCGATTCTACGTGCAACGGTGTAGACGCAGTGCTGCAAACAGACAGACAGACAAACAGACAGACAGACAGAGACAGACAAACAGACAGACAAACAAACGAACAGATCAACATACTTGCCGGAAAATTTTTCCGGCAAGTAACAAACGAACAGATCAACATACTTGCCGGAAAATTTTTCCGGCAAGTAACGAACAGATCAACATTTTCCGGCAAGTAACAAACAGACAGACAAATGAAAAATCGGTCAGAGACCGAGGACTTGCCGGAATGTACTTTTTTATCGGCCATTTAGGACAAATATGGCGGCCGAACCACGTGACCGATGACGTCATCATTAACATCTTTTATTCCCCATGGAGAGTTCTTTACAATGAGCCATACCTCAATTTTTTCTATTCAGGACTTTTGGAGATGTGGAGGTGCAGAGTTTATCGGTTTTTCCAAGATGGCGGCCGAACCACGTGACCGATGACATCATCATTAACATATTTTATTCCCCATGGAGAGTTCTTTACAATGAGCCATGTCTCAATTTTTTCTATTCGGCACTTTCGGAGATATGGAGGTGCTAAGTTTTTCGGTTTTTCCAAGATGGCGGCCGACCACGTGACTGATGACGTCATCATTAACATATTTTATTCCCCATGGAGAGTTCTTTACAATGACCCATGTCTCAATTTTTTCTGTACAGTACTTTCGGAGATATAGAGGTGCAAAGTTTTTCGGTTTTTCCAAGATGGCGGCCGAACCACGTGACCGATGACGTCATCATTAACATATTTTATTCCCCATGGAGAGTTCTTTACAATGGGCCATGTCTCAATTTTTTCTATTCAGCACTTTCGGAGATATGGAGGTGCAAAGTTTTTCGGTTTTTCCAAGATGGCGGCCGAACCACGTGACTGATGACGTCATCTTTAACATATTTTATTCCACATGGAGAGTTCTTCACAATGAGCCATGTCTCCATTTTTTCTGTTCAGCACTTTTGGAGATATAGTGGTGCAAAGTTTTTCGGTTTTCCCAAGATGGCGGCCGAACCACGTGACTGATGACGTCATCATTAACATATTTTATTCCCCATGGAGAGTTCTTTACAATGAGCCATGTCTCAATTTTTTCTGTTCAGGACTTTCGGAGATATGGAGGCGCAAAAATTTTCGGTTTTTCCAAGATGGCGGCCGAACCACGTGACTGATGACGTCATCATTATCATATTTTATTCCCCATGGAGAGTTCTTTACAATGAGCCATGTCTCAATTTTTTCTGTCAGCACTTTGAGATATCGAGGTGCAAAAATTTTCGGTTTTTCCAAGATGGCGGCCGAACCACGTGACCAATGACGTCATCATTTGGGCACAGTCTATTCCAGGGCAAGACCAATATGTGTGCAAAGTTTGGCGATTCTCCGTGCAACGGTGTAGACGCAGTGCTGCAAACAGACAGACAGACAGACAGACAAACAGACAGACAAACGAACAGATCAACATACTTGCCGGAAAATTTTTCCGGCAAGTAACAAACGAACAGATCAACATACTTGCCGGAAAATTTTTCCGGCAAGTAACAAACAGACAGAATCACAAACACAACCGACCAATATTACTTGAAAAATCTTCGATTTTGCAAGTAATAAAATGGAAAGCGAAATATGATGAAAGGAAAGAGAAACTGAAGACGGAGAAAGTAAAAATACATGAAATGAGTTGAAAGAATTAAAAAAACATTATAATTATTCTTTTTTGCCAATGTGGGGCCCTGAAAAGGGCCGTTGGGTTTTGGCTCTTGCCAATGTGGGGCCCTGAAAAGGGCCGTTGGGTTTAGTCTAAAATCCGAAGAAGTCCTCGTCATCCGTTTCTTCAGTCCAATCCGAGTCAGGGTAGGCGAGATCCTCGTCGTCGTTATCCTCTTCTCCATCGTCGGTCACTGCCACTTCATCCTCCCAGATGATGTCATCTTGAGTGCCATCAAGCACTCGAGACTCTGTGCGATGTGGGTTCGCCGGCGAATGGAAAGGCCATGACGACCCATGAACCTGTACGCCCCAGACGTACTGGCCGTGAAGTCATCGACCCCCGTTTGGCTGGCGATGAGTCGGGCCTGGAGTCGCAACGCTAGTGTCGCGATGGCGTGTCCCTCGGCTCGCTTCTCTCTCACCCACATTAGCAGTCTCTCCTCCAAGGCCGGCCACTGGGCTGCTTTGCCCCCCATCGCCTTCTTCTTCTTCGGCATCGTCTCCAGCGTCTGCTTGTTAGTTCGCCAGCGTCTAATGATGGACTCGTCGATTCCGAAGTGTCGGCGGGCCGCCCGATTACTAAACTCTTCTGCAAACCTGCAGGCACGGAGCTTGAAAGCTGCTGTGAATGATCGCGGTGCCATCTCGTGGTCTTGGTCAGGATAGAAGCGAATGGTGAAGCTTGGTCTTGGTCAGGATAGAAGCGAATGGTGAATCTTGGTCTTGATAGCTCGAACAGGATAGAACGAATGGTGAAACTCCCCGTTGACCTCTCCGTTTTATACATTCTCCCAGCCCATGCGGCGGCATCAAAGCCGACTTCAATAGGTTAGGCCAGATTTTTTAAAAAAAGAGTTGTTGATCGTCCCCGCCCGATCCTACGAAACACACCCGACCCGAAACTTTTTTTATTTTTTATTTTGAAAAAAATTATTAAAAACGATATTTTCACATTCAAATTTGGCGCCGCTCTGCACCGCATGCGCAGTGCGTGCTGCGTGGAACATCGCAAGTGCCTCGGGCAACTTCACCCATTTTACGTTTGCCATTCATGGTGGCTATTGTGTGAGATTTTTCCGGCTGAAATCTGTATTGATTCGTGCTAGAATCGGCTTGAAATGCCTATTGTGATCGCATCAATAGCCCGTGAGGGCTCTTCCAAGACGGTGAAGGACTGGTTTGCATGCAACATCGAGTTGGATGTTACAATCTCGGACTTCTATGCAGAGTTCTCAGACGGCAAGTATGATGGGGATAGGGAGCCATTGCCTGGCGATACACACGGTACTTGTGAAAAGTATTCGCCGGCCCCAGTAAAACTGACATGACGAAAGTTTCACCAGCTTGCAAAGTTTCTGATGTGACAAAGACTCTTGGCTCATTTCTCAAATTTGTGTTGGCTGCAGACACGGCCACGGATCACAGGATGGAACCCGATGAATGAAGAAATAAAATCATTTTGAGGAGAAATGAGTCTTTATTTCATATTTTTCCATGTCAACAAAACTCAATGGAAAGTAGAAAAAATATATATAAAAATAAAAATAAAAACCTCCCTCCCTACCCGAACTTTTAAGAAAAAAGGACGCACAACTTTTTATTTTTATGTGGCCTTACCACGGCGTTGGTTAGACAATAGGTACGTCATAATGTCCCATGCAAAACATCCTGTTTACCATGTTGACGCTTTTGTTTGGTGACTTAATCCTGTCTTTATTTAGCACACTCTATTCACTATGTGACCTGTCATTCAAAGAGGACTCGTGAAAGTACACATTTTCACAAACACGCAGAGAAAAATCAAATATTACAAACTTCAAACTTTCTTGAATTTTGACTGGCAGCAGTAATCGGCGTTGAACCTACCTCACTACCTCAGTAACGTAATTGACGATCATTCATCATTGTATGCCCGCAACCCCAAAGTAATATAAAGATTACGTCCCGTTGATATGACAGTTTTCCAATGCACAAATTTTTCTGTTACTGTGCATCAACCGCACCCCCTTTTTTAGGGTTTTCCCTTCGGTAAAAAACCGCGGTTGATACACCGGAAAATACGGTAGTTTGTAGTTTTAGTCATGCTCATGCTCACACATTCAAGCTAATTTGAGACAATTACCTCGGAGTTGGCGGTTTTAATAAAGTTTACGGAAAAGCTAATGGAGATATTTCAAATATTTATAAACACGAGGTGACATATATTTTAAACTATATTTTATTTTAGAAATTGTCACATTTCAACTATTTACATACTTCCGTATATGATCGATAAACAGGAATAGGAATACTTATGTTATGTTATATAGCTCCCATAACAATACAAATACTGACATATTACAAAACGTGCGTACATGGAAATTTTAAATATCGATATTAACAGAAGTGGTATTCGTCATATTACATGTTACATATTTAGTACAATACTCAAAATGTGCATATTAATAGTCGTAGTATACAACACGGACGCAATATAAATCAAAATGATTAGACTCGAGAATGAGACTCTTTCTGGTTTGAAAACATGTTTAGATTAATGTTAGATTAGATTAACTGGTTAGCAGCACAATGAGTAAGAAAACTACATACTCAAGAACAAGAAATAAATTCTGAAAAACGCGCACATTACGATCTCCGAAACAGATAATCAGTTGATAATATGGTAATCAATGTCACTTAAAACTGTGCCCCAGCATATGTGCATGAACGTTTGATGTAGGTGGGAGAGGGGCAGAGGTATTTAAATGACTATCATTTAATTAATCTGACATGCTTGGGGCTTTTTTGTATTTCGGTACATAAATATCATTCATATCACCGTCCTCTCATCCTTGCTTGAGAAGTCACTGCTATCACAAGTTATTTCATCACCATGGATGCTCCAGAGGTGACATATCTGACAGACTATCTTGTATCTGGTACTTATCCCACTGATTTTGACAAGGAAGATAAGCGGCAGTTGAGAGAGAAGGCAGTCTTTTATGACAATCGACAGGGTCCTGTACCACAAAGGCAAAGATGGCAAGAAGCAGAAGGTCGTCATCGGAGATGACGAGAAGCAGAAAGTCATGGAATCCCTTCACTCCGACCTCGTTGGGGGATGCCGTTTTGGCCAGAACGCAAGTATAGTGAAGATCAGCGTGAGATTTTGGTGGAAGCAGATGACCAACGACATACGTGAATTTTGTAAGAAATGCCAGAGATGTCAAAACGCAAACACCAACAACAGACCTCATGTTGCGATGTTACACCCTGTTCCGGTAAAATACCTTTTCCATCGCTGGGGAGTTGACCTTAATGGACCATTGAAGGAGACGGTCGACGAGAAGCATTATGTCATCGATGCCACTGAGTATCTGACCAGATGGGTTGAGGTTGATTCATCAAGCGACAAATCTGCTGACAGTGTTCATGATTTTCTGATGGGACTGGTGAAAAGGTTTGGCGCAAGTGAGGTTCTCCTTCACGACCAAGGTCGCAAATTTTGTGACTTTGGTGAAGCAGTTGTGAGACATCCTTGACACAGACAAAGCAATGACATCTGCTTATGATCCACAAACGAACGGTTTGACAGAACGTTTCAATCAGACTATGGTAACGCAGCTTATGAAGATGATCAACGACGAATGTGACGATTGGGACAAGTACCTGCAGCCCATTGCATTTGCCTCCCAGACAAACCCACAAGCCTCAACGAAGATGTCACCTTTCAAACTCCTCTATGGTCAGAAGGCCCAATTACCTGTTGATCTGCAGACCCCCACCAATGCAGAAGCGAGCAGCCTGCTTCCAGGGACCTTATGTCATCCACCAAGTCCTTGGCAAGGGATTGTATATTCTACAGAAGGGGTCCTCTGTTCTGAAGAAGAAGTACAAAGCCGCTAACCTCAAGAGATGATACAACGGAGAAAAAGCAGATGCCACCATCTCTTCCAGTATCCACCAGTCTGCGCCGACTCCTTCTGCATCATCATCTCCATCTGACTCTCTCCATGGAATTCCGAGGAGATATTGTCATGTCGTGCATGGTTTTATTTTATAACGAATTTGAATTCTGTGTCCAGTTTTGCCGCGAAAGTAATGGCCCTGCGTCTGGTATCGTATTTTATTTAGTAAAAATCGGTCAATTTGAAATAGTGAAAATAAAACACAATCGTCGGGTGTCGTATTTAAGACCGTGAAAAGCTTTGGGAACAGCGAACGCAAGTAGTTCTCCCGGGCGTATTTCAAGGTCGATTTTGAGGCAGTTTTCGATTGCCACACCTGGTTATTTGAGAAGATAACAACACCACGAGAGGAATAAGGTATGTTTGAAGTTTATACGAGTAATATGTTTGAAGCTCTCGTCGAGTAAAGGGGTCGTGTTACTGCTCATTGGGGACGCTAGGCCATGGTCGGGACTGGATGTCGGGCCGTACCACGCCTTGTTTAATAAAATGGATGGAAAGTATTGTCGATTGCTGCTGTGTGCACCATGTGATACCTGAAGCTTGTAATTGCATGTAAGTGTATGTATAGTCGACGGATGTTGGAAGGTTCCCGAATCGGGAATCGGGAATTCTGTCCATAAGGAAAAATGCAGCTTCTGTTGAAGCCCCCGAGAGCCAACGGTGGCTCGGATCTGGTCTGTCTTCAGATTTCACGATCGCCAGAGTGACTTGGCACTCGATGGAGACAAATTCCGCCGGAATGTGAGAATTTTTTTTTACCTTTTGCTTTGATTCGGCCTGCATAAAGAAACCCCATGTTAAAGTTATGTCGCCGTAGGACCTGGTGGTTTTTTTTGTTTTTTTTGCGGGGTTCACCCCGACTGCGGCCCTAGGGGCGAAGAGGGGTATCTGAAAGGAGTGGTAACCTTTGTTTGGCGAAATTCGGATAGAAATTGACTGAGTTTTTCGTGACATGAACTTATATAAAATAGATTTTTTTAAGGCTGAAACGCGATGATGTCATCACGTTCAGCAGCACAAGTGTCGGTCCTGAGGAGATTTTGTTTTATCGTGCACTGCCTCATTTTGCAATGAATTCAAATTCTGTTTTCAGTTTTGTCGTGAAAGTGATGTCCCTGCATTAAATGAAATTTTATCTGTTGAAATTCGGCCAATTTGAAAGGGTGGAAATAAGATATGATCGTTGGCTGTGATGGTCCCATTACGGGTCTGCTGGGGCAGGTCTTCCGGGCTCATTTCAACCCCGATCTCAACTCTGATTTCGGACCCTATTTCGAGCTTTGTTTCAATTCTAGTGATGCACTGTGTATATTATTGTGTGATGCCATAGTCTTGGTTGTTTAGAGAAACAAAGAATGTGGTAAGCCCTACAGATACGAGTGCGAAGGTACCCAGGTGAGCCGCGGTAAGTAGACACTGTGTCCTCACATCTCCACACCCACTCAGACCGCGGTCTACGCTCACCTCTCTATCTCCCCCTCTCTCTCTCGCCTTTTTCACTACCCCTCTTCTCACTCTCTGTTCCTCACTCACCCTCTCTCCCCCACTCGCCTGTCCCACCTCCTCGCTCACCCACGCCTCCCCCCTCCTCTCAAGGACGGACACCTGCTAGGAATAATATGCGATATAAAATGAAGGGATAAAATCGGAATCTCGAAGCTTGCGGGATAACAAACAGCCCCCACCCCTCCATCTCCCTGTACCCTACCAGGAGGCCACTCCCTCGGCACCTGCAGGGTTCTCAAGATCATCATGGATAGCCATAGATCGGAGGAACCGAAGGTAGGAGTTGACGAAAAGAGTGAGGCGCCGGACGAACAGTGGCCGTGTTGCTCCGGCATAAATAGGGGCAGAAGGAGGAGATATTCCACCATTGAGGCTGACAGAGAGGCCATAGAGAGACTCCTGTGCCAGGACATGATGGCGGAACAGCAGACCTCTCGATTAGAGAAACAACGTAGAATGGGGCCAGTAGAGGGTTGCCGGGTGTGTGAGGAGGCAGGTTGCCTTGAGGGTAGACAGGTGGAGAGGAGTAAGGAGAAGGGCAAGGCATGGGTGAAAGAGGTAAATAAAGCAAAGAACAGACTGAGAGCTGGCCACTCCCACCCCTTTAGCCCACCCCGCGTCACGAGCCCACCCCCCGTGCTCATCTCGACTTCCCGCACCCACGCCCCTCGTCCAATGCCCGTCCAGACCCCTGGCCCCGGCCCTACTGCCGCCCCAGGAAGAAAACCGGCCCCGATGGCTATTCCCACTGCAGCCTCCTACCACCCGGCTTCTACTCCCCAACCGGACCTCATCCCTGGCCCCGCCCCCGCCACCCCTTGGGCGAGCAGTGAGGGTGAGGAGACATTCGCGCCTATCACAATGGAAATCATACACCCGTTCGGAGGATACGGGTGCCCGTGCAGCAAGCAGGTAGACACCTTGGCTCAGATCAGCCTGCACATTGGCTTCCACCATCCCTGAGCATGCTTGGCCTGCCATTGCGATTACTGCGGCCATAGCACCAATGACCTCAGGGAATTCTTAGTCCACACACAGGAGTGTGAAAAGCAAGCTGGCAGACGCCGACAAAACCCCCTAACCGCAGCGGTCACAAGGGAGGGCTTCGTCCCATGCCCCGCCAAGGGTGGCCGTGAGAAGTACAGCACCAGTCGTGGTGCGTCACAGCATTGCAGACGCTGTCACCCGCAACTCTGGAATTAGATGAAGATGGAACGGATCGGACGGAAAAGGATCAGGGGGCCTGGAAGTGGGAGCAGCGGGTCAGCCTGGACTGAGTGGGAAACACGGAGGCTGGTAGCGCTCGGCGAACACTTCGGTGCCGAACGAGGGGCAAATCTCTGATTTGCTCACTCGATGAACCTCAGCGACGGCTTCGTTCAAGCGACGACTCTATGACCTAAGAGCCGCCGCGCACCAGCACCAAGTCGTTTGGCGAGAAATCCTTTTCCTTTGCTGCACCTCTGCTCTGGAATGACTTGCCTTCCTCTGTTCGACATGTTGACTCTCTTCCTGCCTTTAAAACCTCCCTCAAAACCTATCTGTTTCACAAGTCTTTCAAAGTCCAAGTCCTGTTTTCCCTTTGGTTTGAGGTGGGACAGAGATCAAGAGTATGTCTGTGTACATGTGCGGGGGAGGGAGGGGAGGAGGAGGGGGAGTACACATCTGTGGGTTTTGAATGTGGAGGGAGAGGAATAGGGCAAGAGTGAAGGTGTGTCTGTGTGTGTGTATGTTTGTGCATGTGTGTGCGGTGTGTGCGCGTTCGCATGATAATGTAAAGTGCCATGAGGGTCGTTTACTCTGCTTGATGGGGCTATATAAGACTCCTTTATTATTATTATTATTATTATTATTAAATGTTTTGATAGCGGGGCACCTCCCCGGCAAAACAGCCAAACAGGTGAGGGACAAAAGGAGGTATATGACAAGGCTTGGTCCAGGGCACAGGCCTGCAAAGGTCAGGGCTGCCGGCACACGAGCCGTAAGCACCACGGGTAGGGCCACGCGGGTGAGTGATGAGCGCGATGTTCAGCCCGCAGGAACATGCAGGGGTGATATGTGGCCCCTGGACATCGACCAATAATTGAGATCCGTGGTGCCGCCCGCAGACCCCGCTGGGCCCATAATAGTGAGTGGTTCATCCAGAAGGAGTACGAGGCTACTGCGGCTGCTGCGGGAGGAATGCCTGGCGGTGCTGACACGCACAAAAAGGCGGGCCTTTAGGGAACGGGTCTGAAGGGCCGCAAACAGAGAGAATAGGAGCGGGCGGCTGGGGGGTAACCTCCCACGGGTAGCGATGGTAGGCAGAGGTGAGCGGACTATAAGCAAATTGGAGCGGTTCAGGCGGCTGGACATGCTCCGCAGAAAAAACACCACAAAGTTTGCAGACAGTGCTGGACGGCAGCTTATCGGCAAAATGCAGAGTAAGCGCGTCAGAAATTAGGGTCGCATTCAAAAGGAGATGGGAGGCGGCAGACAAATTCATCACGCTTGAGGGCTACCACACGACGACGGCACCACAGCAGACTCTGGACTTATCCCTATTTCGAGAAGGAGTAAGTCAAGATGAAATTAATAGGGCGTTGGCGGTACTGAAGGTAGATAGCGCACCGGGACCAGACGGGATAACACCGAGAGCGCTCAAGCACGTAGAGCTGCGGCGAAAACTACTCAAGCCCTTGTTTGACAGTTGGATGAGAGACGGAGTGGTACCCCCGCAGGCTAAAAGATGTCGGTCGATCCTGGTCCCAAAAACCAATGACCCCGACAAATGTAAGCACCTGACCAATTGGAGGCCCCTGACCATCGGCTCAACAATCGCCAGGACGTTCAGTGGAATCCTCACGGACAGGTTGAGCCAGGCTTGTCCGACCAGTTCACGCCAGAGGGGATTCATATGGGCGCCAGGGTGCAGTGAGAATATTGCCTCACTCGCTAATATCATGAGGGAAGCCAAGCATAATAAGAAGACACTGGCGGTGGGGATGCTCGACTTTGCAAAAGCATTCGATACGGTCTCACATAAGCACATCACCGCTGCATTGCGCTCCAAAGGCATCCCGGCTGACGTCACTAAACTCGTCAAAAGCACATTCGTCGGGGCCTCCACGTCGTTTGAGGGTAGCGGGACTCACCGGATTCAGCTGCTAAGGGGGGTCAAGCAAGGGAATCCGCTGTCGCCACTGCTGTTCAACTGGGCAATCGATCACCTGATCACTGAGCTAGAAAGGACGGGGGTGCCATACATGTTTAGAATTAGAGCAGGCAACTCAGAGGTTAGGCAGAGGCTGGACGAATGCTCAGACAGCACGAGCAAAATAAAATTCTTCGCCAGACAACGGGGACGGGTAACGAGGAGACGTTGCCTGGCGGACGAATGGACATGCACGGTGTGGCTAACCTGCCTGGCTTTTGCAGACGACCTCACCCTGGCGAGCAGCTGCTGGCAGGGAATGCAGCGTAACTTGGACCTCACCAAGTGGTTTTGCGATCGCACCTGTCTAGACCTCAACCTGGGGAAAACAAAAGGGTTCTTCATGCGACACGATCATGATCGCAGCGTCATATGTAACGACTGTGATTAATTGGGCCTTTGGGGATGGTGGACAAACGATCGACCTGATAGCCCCGGGACAGAGAACAAATTACCTAGGTGTCACGATCAGCCCGGCAGCGATCTTCTGCCAAGATGATGTACTCTGGACCCTCAACGTGTGGCTTAATAATATCAGGGACGCCCCGGTGAGAGCCACGACGCGTGCCATCCTGATCAAAAGGCATGTCGTGCCTCGGCTCTTCCAACGGCTGATAAACTCGGACACGCCAAAAAACCGGCTCGCTATTAATGACAAGGTCATCAGGATAGCGATAAAGCGCAT
Source organism: Myxine glutinosa (assembly GCF_964187855.1). Lineage (NCBI taxonomy): Eukaryota > Metazoa > Chordata > Myxini > Myxiniformes > Myxinidae > Myxine > Myxine glutinosa. The sequence continues at coordinate 655,909 of NC_136261.1, read as the reverse complement.
GCTCCACCTGCCACACATGACTCCGGATGGCTTCATGTACTCTGCGGTACGGGACGGGGGAATGGGTCTGGTAAATCTATCAGAAGCTGTCCCACAGATGAGGGAGGCTGAGGACTGGGCCCTAGCCCACTCCAACGATGGGGTAATCCGGGCAATCACAGTCGGGTCGCCCGCCGGAGCCACCCTGCCAGACCGCTTCACCAAATTGGGATTGGCAGCGTGTGAGTCCGGGAGCGTCTCAACCAACCGATGGCGCAAGGCGTTTAGAAAGCGTTGGTATTCCCAACAGGTCTACGGCCTCGGGGCTGCTACATTCCGGGACGACTCAATCTCAAATACGTGGCTGCATGACCTGAGGAGAGGCAGAGTCAGACACACCACAGCCGCACTGCAGATAAGATCCAATACCTACCCCGTCGGAGCGGCACTGGCCAGAGGGAGACCTGAGCTCGGGGGGGCCTGCAGATGGTGCCATGACGAGCTAGAAACGCTGGCCCACGTCCTGTCCGTCTGCCCAGGTATAAAGACCAACCAAATAAAGAGACACCACCGAATCTGTGAGATGTTGGCCAACGTCGCCGAAGGCTGTGGTTGGCATTGCCTAAAGGAGCGGACGGTTCGGGGAGACTGAGGAATGGTTTACAGACCTGACCTCATATGTAGCAAACGAGGACACCCATCTAAGGTGGTAGACGTCAACATTGTCTTTGAAAGAGAAGCCAGGACGCTTGAAAGAGCATACCAAGCTAAGGTCCAGAAATACAAAGTCCTGCAAGCCCTCCTGGATCCGCAGCACGAATTAGGGCCACAACCAGAGCAGGTAGGACGACCCAGAAGGGACAACGAGCCAGGCATTGGTCACGGGGTGACAGAAGGGGTGGGAACGGGGACGGCAGTAAGGGCGAGGGCACGGTCGGCAACGAACAGAACCAAAATCCATGGGTTCCCCATTGGGGCGAGGGGCAAATGGTTCCCCCGCAATACACTACTTCTGCGGAGCTTTGGCCTAACTACAACGCAGGCGAAGACAACGGCCATTAGGCTCTCCAGGGCCGTCTTGCTCATGTCCCTGGACACGGTAATGGCATTTACCAAGGGAGATACCCCGATACACAGCGAAGGAGATCCCCCAGAAAATACATAGCCAGCATCAAATAACCCCTCCCACTATCCCGGCCTCAGGGACCTTGATCATCGTAGGATAGAGTAGGTCGGCCGCAAGGAGGAGAGCTAGCTACGCAGGCATGCCAACTTCACTCCCCTTAGCTATGTATAATAAGGGAGAGAAGGGAGAGGAAGGGGGAGGGAGAAAAAAAAATATATATATATAGATCGATATATATTGTTACGGTTTTTAGAACCTTCACATGTAAATTTAGTCGTAAATTCCCTTATAAATGACCCTGTGTACATGTCCCCTTAATTGGCTGTTAATTAAAGATTGCACCTTCGTTAGTCCACGAGCAACACGTAGTAAACCATAGGACCTCTCTGTAGTTAAATGTCATTATTCTGTGTTCCAGGTAAGGATGAGTTTCCAATAGTTGACTACGTTGCTTCAATCAAATAAGATAGATCCCCTTTCAATTTTCCCCAATCGTCTCCCGCTCCAAGTGCAGAAACGGAAAGGCAGCGTTCGCTGCCAGTAACAGTTGGGCTGTTTTCGTGGGCATCACACCGCCTCTCCTCGCCCAGCAGCGTTCGCTGCCTGGCGCCAAACTCCATGACGCACGAGGCCGAGAAGGGGGGAGGAGCCGCCAGAGCAGGGGTGTGGCACCACCTCGTCATCAAAGGTGGAGCCAGAGAGCCCTTAACGACCAACCAGGGCTCAGTGGGCATGGCTTGATAGGGCGTGGCAAGAAACATCTGGTGAGTTCGAGAGAGTTCCAAGGGCGTGGATATAATACCCTTGGCGCGAGGCCCCCACGAGGGACGAGTGAGAAGGTAGAACGCGGGAGGAGGTTCAAGAGAGTCGAAGGGAGCACGAGATGAGCTGGAGAGAGATTGGAGACGCATGAGAAAGTGTTGGAGACGCATGAGAAAGGAGCGCTGGAGAGAGACGCGCTGATGACCGGGTTCTTGCTGAACAAAGAGCGAGGGCGTGCACGTGGGCCACCAACGGCGTGCCGCGATTCCCGAACCTCACTGCCCAACAGTTCTGTGGACCGTCTGCCCTTCTCATCCTTCCCGCCATTCCTGCCTGAAAACCCCATTCGTGTACGTGAGTTTGTTCTGTTTGTCTTGTCCCTGGGTATAAGTAAGAGTGCTTAAGGATTTGCGCTGTGTCTTCATCTTCTTCTGTATATTGCTATCGTTTCGCCTTTGGTTTCTTTGGTTTTGTATAGTAATTAATAAATCCCTGTTCCTTCTTGTTCTTTTGTTTCTTTCTCGTCCGATCGCTTTCGTGATTTCCCCATTGAGTACCTGTGGCGCGATGTCGGCCGAACCGCTTATAATCGGGTTTAGTCTTTTGTTGATGGCCCGCGTCGTGGCTCGCTTCGCTCGGCGCAATCCATCAATTATGCTGCGGCTCGGGCGGGAGTATTTCCACGCGTACCGGAAGGCGCTGGTATAATGGCAGGAAGTTCAGGTGCTGCCTCTGCAGCTACCCTGGAGGGTATCGCGCCAGAGCCAGGCGGGGGCCGGGGGCGCGTGGTGTTTGCGTGTGCGGACTGTGGAAGGGAGTTCGGAACGAAGATTGGGCTTGGAGTGCACGCTCGTGCCAAACACCCTCGGGAGTTCCACGAGCGTCATTTTCCCGCAAGGGGAAAGAGTGGCGGGACCCCGAGGAAGAACACATGATGGCTCTCGAGGAGGTCCGGCTGATTCAGCAGGGTTGTCGGTTTCCTAACCAAGGCCTGCTTGATAAAGTCCCTGGCCGATCCCTCGAGGCCATCAAAGGAAAGCGGAGGGCGCAGGCCTACAAGGAGTTGGTGCAGGGACTCCTTGTAGAGTCGACACAACAACCGCGCCCTCGGCCGAGACGTGCACGCCCACCACATGGCCGTAGGTCAGTGGAGGAAAGGGTGGGCTCCCCTCCGGGGGCCGGGCCTGGTGACTTGTCGCCTGGCCCGGTCCCTGGAGGGGGGTCCCCTGCCCTGGAGGTAGAGGCCGAAGCGTTGGATGAGGTGGAAGGAACTCAATGGAGGGAGGAGATGGGTCTTCCTCGAGAGACTGCCCCCGGGCGGTCGAGATTGAGCAGAGCTTGGACCAACTCATTGGCCGCCTGGGGGAGATATCTGGGGGGACCTCGAAGCGGAGCTTGAGGCCTTGGCTGACCGTATGTTGTTGAGCGTACGCACTGGTGGCGTCGGACATCGTGGTGGCATACCCGGTGGTGGATCTCGTGCAAACGCGAGGTGTGGAGCTCGCGGGGATGGCCGAGGATGGGGGCTGGAAAGGCGACCAGGTACAGCTCGAGCTGAGAGGTTGAGGCAGAAGGGTTCTCGCAAAGCTGCTCGACAAACTCATTATGCCGCTGTGCAACGGCTTCACAGTTTAAACCCAGGTCGCTGTGCGAAACAGTGCATTGCAGGCACGTGGGCCGGAAGGGGTGACGATGTCCTCGATGGTGGTCAGATGGTTGCGTTCTGGAGTGCGGTCTTTGGGGGGGGGGGGGTCGTACCCAGATCGCAGGCGAGTGAGGGTGGTGACAGCAGTGGGATCTGGTTCGTCCCATCATTCTGGAGGAGGTGCCATGGGGCAAAGGCTCCCTCAGGCACGGGGCCCCGGGGGTGGATGGGATCTCCAGCAGACTGGTGAAGGCGATTCCGGATGCCTGCTTGTGTAAGATGTTCAACCTTTGGGTGTTTTGTGGGTTTCTGCCTCGCTGTCTGAAGAGGCGTAAGACGGTGCTGATCCCCAAGACATCCAGCCCCGAACACCCTTCTCAATTCCGGCCAATAACAATGAGCAGTTATTTGGTACGACGGCATCATAAGATACTCGCCAGGCGGTTGTCGGGGGCCTTTGACCTCCATCCGGCGCAGCGTGCGTTCAGGCGGGGGGGATTGTTGCGCGGAAAATGTCAACATTCTAGATGGCATACAGTGGGATACCACGCGCAACCTCTCTCCCGTGCCTCCCTGTGCTGGATGTGTCGAAAGCTTTCGACTCCGTCAACCACGGAGCGATCCTGCGGGCAGCAAGGGTGATGGGGGCTCCACCCCCGTTGCTCTCATATCTTAGTGGGTCGTACAAGGACTGTTCGACCATCATCAGTTGTTACGGTGCTGAGCAAATTGAAATGACTCGGGGTGTAAAGCAGGGCGACCCACTCTCTCAGATTTTGTTTAACAGTATCGTCGACGAGGTTCTGAGAAAATTACCGAAGGGAGTGGGTGTAAGGCTTGGAGGTGAAAACATCCAGGCCTTGGCCTTTGCCGATGACCTGATCCTGTATGCCAGAACACCGGCCGGGATCCAGTCTTCAATGACTGCTGCGCATGCACTACTAGCACAGGCGGGCCTGGAAATAAACTGTGAGAAATCCCTCATTCTGAACATCGTAATCGACGGCGCAAATTAGCGTTACCTTGTCGATGCATGTGCGCATGTTCACAATGGGTGAGAGAGATTCGGCCATGCACGGCGGCTGATCTGAATTACCTTGGGATCAAGTTCCTCCCCAGGGGAACTGTTCCGACGTATGGGGCGTTCCTCGAGGAGGGACTAGTGAACTTGAGACGAGTGCCTTTGAAGCCGCAGCAGCACCTGGCAATGCTGAGGGAGAATCTGATGCCCAAGCTCCAGCACGAACTGGTGCTGGGGACAGCCTGGACAGGCACGCTCCGCAGGTTGGACCGGCAAGTGCGCCACCATGAGCGTCTCTGGCTTCGACTTCCGAAGGACACTCTGGTGCCCTTCTTTCACGCAAGGGCCGCGGATGGTGGACTGGGTTTGACCCAGTTTCGCATGTCGATTCCAATCCTGCGTGAGCGTCGGCTGCGAGGGCTGGAGCACTCGGACAGTCCCTATCTGAAAGCCATCTTCCGGACAAGCGTGGGGGACTGGATAAGACTCCGAAGCACATGCAGCCTGCATTACAGGGGGGAGTATCCAAGGTCTGTCAAACAGGCGGATGCTCACGGCCCGGCTGTTGCATGCGACAGTCGATGGCCGTGGCCTCGCTGACGCGAGCCGAGTTCCCCAGCCTCAGGGCTGGGTGCTCAACCAGACTCGTCTTCAGTCGGGCAGAGCATATATCGAGTCGGTGAAGGTGCGGGGCAATTTGCTCCCCACTGGATCCCACTCGACCGCGGCAGGCCTTTGGATGCTCCAAGTAGGTGGTGTGATGCGGGTTGCTTGGCGAAGGAGACACTGTCTCATGTCTCCCAGGCGTGCATCCGTACTCACGCTGTTAGAGTGCGGCGGCACAACGACGTATGTCGTTTCGTGTGCGGTCGGCTCCGGCAGCGTGGGTACGAGGTTCTGGTTGAACCCGGCATTCCCACTGCAGCGGGTCTGAGGAAGCCAGACCTTGTAGCTGCAAAACGTGGGCTTGCTGTGGTGCTAGACGCACAGATATTGAGCGACACCCTTGCGTTGACACCTGAGCACTTCCGGAAGAGACGCTATTATAATTGTGCCCGACGTCTATCAGTGGGTTAGTGGCAAGCTCCGCACTCATAACCCGCCACGAGTTTCGACCATCACTCTCAACTGGCGGGAAGTTTGGGCGCCGGAATCGGCGTCCATTCTCCGTGACCTAGGCCTTACCTTTGGGGACCTTCGGCTTATCACGGTCAAGGTGGTGGAGAGTACCATGCAAGCTTTCCGAGCCTTTAAGCAGTCCACACTACGCTGCCCGCGGCGTCAGGTGGGCGGGTGCCCTTGATGGCGCTGCGCTGATTTTGATTTTTTGGAGGGACAGTTTATCATTTTGATTTCGATTAAAGTTTATTTTCCCATTTTGCTCTTTTTTTCGTTTTGTCCCGGATCCCTCAGATATTATCAGGGATGTACTGCCCTGGGGGTACCAGGGAGCCCCGTGAGCCGCCGACCCCTTATACTATTTTTCTGTGGAGGGGCTGTATGATTAGGGTTTTTTGGGTTAAAGTTTCTTTCGTCATTTTCGGGATTGGTTTATTGTGCCCCGGAACCCTTCAAGAGATGGGTATGCGGTCTCACGGGGAGACAAGGGTCGTCGACCTGCCCACGGTGGGCGCAGATGAATGGTGGAGTCCACACCTAAAATGGAAAAACTAGTTGAAGCGAACTGAAAGCTCCTTTGCCTAATGGTAGCCAAATGCCTCGTCATCTAACTAGTGACGCGCATGAATGGATGAACGAGATTCCCACTGTCCCTATCTACTATCCAGCGAAACCACAGCCAAGGGAACGGGCTTGGCGGAATCAGCAGGGAAAGAAGACCCTTTTGAGCTTGACTCTAGCCCGACTCTGTGAAGGGACTTGAGAGGCGTAGAATAAGTGGGAGGCCCGCCGGGGCCCGCGACGTCCGGCCCCGCAAGGGGTGCGGGGCGCGCGGCGTCGCCAATGCGGAGCCGCCGGTGAAATACAATTACTCTTACCGTTCCTTTACTAACCCGGTGAGACGGGAAGTGCGGGCCCCCTGGTCGGGGGGTCCCGCGTTTCTGGTGCGAAGCACAGGGGTCGGCCGTACGAGGTGCGCGTCTTAACGGGTTCGCGTCACGTTGGAGAGTGACCCGGGCGACCCGCTCCGGGGACAGCTCCGGGCGGGGAGTTTGACTGGGGTGGTACGCCTGTCAAACGGTAAAGCAGGTGTCCAAAGGCGAGCTCAGGGAAGAAGGAAACCTCCCGTGGAGTAGAGAAGCGAAAGCTCGCTTGATCTTGATTTTCAGTACGAATTCACACCGTGAAAGCATGGCCTCACGATCTTTTTGACTTTTTGGGTTTTAAGCAAGAGGTGTCAGAAAAGTTAACACAGGGATAACTGACTTGTGGCGGCCAAGCGTCTACAGCGACGTCGCTTTTTGATCCTTCGATGTCAGCTCTTCCTGTCATTGTGAAGCAGAATTCGCCAAGCATTGGATTGTTCACCCACTAACAGGGAACGTGAGCTGGGTTTAGACCATCCTGAGACAGGTTGGTTTTACCTTACTGATGCTATTGTCGCCGGGACAGCAACCCCGCTCAGTACGGGAGGAACTGCGGGTTCAGACACTTGGCACATGCGTCTGGCGGAGCAGCCAGCGGCGCAAAGCTACCCTCTGAGGGAGTATGGCTGAAAGCCTCCAAGTCAGAATCCCTCCTTTGGCACGGCAATACTGTTGGGCGTGTGGCTTTGGCCGGGACAGCGCAAGCCTTTCGAGTTGGTGGCTCCCTTCGAGGACGGCTTCCGGTGCGGTCCTCCGCATGGCATCGGTTTTGAGGGTCGTCCAAAGAATCATGCAGCGCGACCCTCTCCGAGCTTGCCTCATGCGCAGCATGACGGTGGGGCGCCATGCGCCGTATGACTCCTAAACGACCTGGTTATGGCTCAGGGTGTCGTAAGTAGCAGAGCAGCTTCATCGCTGCGATCTATTGAAAGTCATCCATTGAGCTAATGTTTCGTCCCAGACCGAGAGCGAGAACGACAACGAGAACGACAACAAGAACGAGAATTATGAGCGAACGCACGCCTTGTACGCGCAGCTCACCGTCCCGGGTCGGCCGACCGGGACGGACGATGTGGCAGTCGACGATGCCGCAGCTCAGCTCACCGTTCCGGGTCGACCGACCGTCTCCAGGCTGACCGGACCGGAACGCGGAGCCTCTGCCGCCGGCACCGACCGCCTGCGGGTGCCATCCGGCGTTGGTCCTGCGTCTTCTTTTATCTTCCTTGCCCCTCGTTCTCTTTTACGCACACACGCATGCTTCACGGCGACACCGAGCGCCAAAAGGCTGCCGCTGCTGCCGCTGTGCCTGGCGCTTGTCGCATTGGGTGTGTGTGTGTGTGTGTGTGTGTGTGTGTGTGCGTGCGTGCGTGCGTGCGCGTGCGCGGAGACGTGCGTCTGCACGGACGCACATGCATGGCGGTGTTGTTTTTGTTGTTCGCCAAAGAAACTTCCACAAAGTACCTCGAACCAAATGCTCGCCGCCCTCCCTCCGTTCCTTCCCTACCTCCCTCCCTCCATCCCTCCATCGGTGGGGCCTCGGCACAGGCGACCACGACGTCCGTCCGCCACTTGCCTCGTTCGTTGGTTCGGTCCTTGGTAAACAGTCTGAATCACGTACGCACCACACATCCTCCACAAGTTCACTCGTCCATCCGACGATATCTCCCTTCATTTTTGCAGCTGAGACGAGACGACGATGCCGACGTCCAGGTCGAGGGTTAGTCGTTCGGGTTCGGGATAGGCAAAGGGTAGGCTGAGGGTAGAGTAGGGTTAGCATTAGGGTTCCGGTTAGGGTGAGGGTGAGGGTTAGGGTGAGGGTTAGGGTGAGGGTTAGGGTGAGGGTTAGGGTGAGGGTTAGGGTTACGGTTGGGGTTAGGGAAGGGTCAGTTGTTGGGGTTAAGGTTGTTATGGTTCGGGGTCGAGGTCGAGGTCGACCTCGTACCGTGCCCTGCCACTTTTGCTGGCATGGTTTTTTTTATTTCTTTATGTATTTATTTATTGCTTTATTCGTTCATTCGTTCGTCCATTTTTTTTAAAATTTACTTGTTAATTTATTTACTTACTCATGTATTTATTTATTTTTCTATTTCTTTTTAATGATTTGTTTTGTTATTTAATTTTCCTGCCGACGCAGAGAGTGAACGGCGGGAGTAACTCGACTCTCTTAGTGTATCTTGGAGAAAGGAGTGGCGATGCGATGCTGTGGTATAGTGTGGTCGTGGTCCCCAATTTGAGGTGAAGATAAGTGGCCCAAAGCCGGCGCCTCCACATGGCGAGAGTCGAGGCAGCTCCTTCGGGGACTGTGCTAAGTAGTGGCTGGACATTAAGGGGATCTGGGGAAGCACGCCCTTCTCCCCCGTCACCTCCCTCACCCCCCCCCCCCCCCCCCAGTTACCCTCCAAATTTTGATAAGAATTATGGCGGAAAGTTCGGGTGCTGCCTCTGCAGTTATGCCGGGGGGTATCGCGCCAGAGCCAGGTGGGGCTCGGGGGCGCGCGGTGTTTGCGTGTGGGGACTGTGGATGGGAATTCAGGACGAAGATTGTGCTTGGAGTGCACTCTCGTGCTAAACACCCTCGGGAGTTCCACGAGCGGCATCTTACCGCAAGGGCAAAGGCGCTATGGGACCCCGAGGAAGAACACATGATGGCTCTCGAGGAGGTCCGGCTGATCCAGCCTGATCAAAATGGTCCCTGGCCAATCCCTTGGTCATCAAGGGGAAGCGGAGAGCGAAGGCCTTCAAGGAGCTGGTGCAGCGGCTCCTGGTAGAGTCTACACAACAACCACGCCCTCGGCCGAGACGTGCACGTCCACCAAGTGAATTGTCACCTGGCCCGGTCCCTGGAGGGGTGGGGGGGTCGCCTGCCCCCGGGGGTTGGGGCCGAAGTGTTGGATGAGGTGTAAGGAATGCGATGGAGGGAGGAGATGAGTCGTCCTCCAGAGACTGCCCCTAGGAGGTCGTGATTGGGACGAGCAGTGCTTGGACCAACTCATTGGCCGGTTGGGGGGGAAATCTGGGGGGGGACCTCGAGGCGGAGCTTGAGGCCTTCGCCGACAGTATGTTGAGCGTACGCACTGGGGGCGTCTGACATCGTGGCGGCATCCACGGGCGTGGCTTTCGTGCCAACGTGAGGCGTGGAGCTCGTGGGGATGGCCGAGGAGGGGGGCTTGAAAGGTGGTCCGGTACAGCTTGGGCTGAGAGGTTGCTGCAGAAGGGTTCTCCCAAAGCAGCTCGGCAAACGCATTATACTTCTGTGCAACGGCTTCACAGTTTGAATCCAGGTCGCTGTGCGAAACAGTGCATTGCAGGCACGTCGGCCGGAAGGGGTGACGGTGACCTCGATGGTGGTCAGATGCTTGCTTTCTGGCATGCGGTCTTTGGTGTAGGATCGTACCCGGATCGCAGGCGAATCAGGGTTGTGACAGCAGTGGGATCTGGTTAGTCCCATCAGTCTGGAGGAGGTCCGATGGGGCAAGGACTTCCTCAGACATGGGACCCCAGGGGTGGACGGGATGTCCAGCAGACTGGTGAAGGCGATTCCGGATGCCTGCTTGTGTAAGATGTTCAACCTTTGGGTGTTTTGTGTGTTTCTGCCTCGCTGCCTGAAAAGGCATAAGACGGTGCTGATCCCTAAGACATCCAGCCCCGAACATCCTTCCCAATTCCGGCCGATAACATTAAGGCAGCTACCTCGTGGGCCTGCATCATAAGATACTCGCCAGGCGGTTGTTGGGGGCCTTTGACATCCATCCGCCACAGCGTGCGTTCAGGCAGGGGGATAGTTGCGCGGAAAATATCAACATTCTGGATGGCATCCTTTGGGATGCCACGCACAACCTCTCTCCCCTGTGCCTCGCTGTGCTGGATGTGTCGAAAACCTTAGACTCCGTCAACCACAGAGTGATCCTACGGGCAAGTGCGATGGGGGCTCCGCCCCTGTTGCTCTCGTATCTTAGTAGGTCGTACGAGTACTGCTCGACCATCATCAATAATTGTTGCGATGCTGAGCGAATTCAAATGATGCGTGGTGTGAAGCAGGGCGACCCACTCTCTCCGATTCTGTTCAACAGTGTCCTCGAAAAGGTTCTGAGGAACTTACCAGAGGGAGTGGGTGCAAGGCTTGGAGGTGAGAACATCCAGGCCTTGGCCTTTGCCGACGACCTGATCCTGTGTGCCAGAACACCGTCCGGGATCCAGTCATCAATGGCTGCTGCGCATGCACTGCTAGCGCAGGCAGGCCTGGAGATAAACTGTGAGAAGTCGCTCACCCTGAACATCGTTATCGACGGCGAGAACAAGCGCTATCTTGTCGATGCGGTGCGAAGGTTTACCATCGGTGACGGAGAGATACAGCTGTGCACAGCGGCTGATGATTTCAAATACCTAGGGATCAAGTTCCTCTCCAGGGGAATCACCCCGACATATGGGGCATCTCTTGTGGAGGGGCTTGTGAACTTGAGACGAGCACCTTTGAAGCCGCAGCAGTGGCTGGCAACGCTGAGGGAGAATCTGCTGCCCAAGCTCCAGCACGAACTGGTACTGGGTGGAGCCCGGACAGGAACGCTCCCGCAGGTTGGACCGGCAAGTGCGCCACCATGTGCGTCTCTGGCTGAGACTTCCAAGGGACACTCCGGTGCCCTTCTTTCACGCCAGGGCCGCGGATGGTGGGCTGGGTTTGACCCAGTTTCGCACCTCGATTCCAATCCTGCGTGAGCGTCGGTTGCGAGGGCTGGAGCGCTCGGACAGTCCCTATCTGAAAGCCATCTTCCGGACAAGCGTGGGGGACTGGATAAGACTCCGGAGCACATGCAACCTGCATTACGGGGGGGAGTATTCAAGGTCTGTCAAACAGGCGGATGCTCTCACGGCCCGGCTGTTGCATGCGACAGTCGATGGCCGTGGCCTAGCTGAGGCGAGTCGAGTTTGCCAGCCTCAGGGCTGGGTGCTCAGCCAGACTCGTCTTCAATCAGGCAGAGCATATATCAAGTCGGTGAAGGTGCAGGGCAATTTGCTCCCCACTGGATCCCGCTCGACCGCGGCAGGCCTTTGGATGCTCCAAGTAAGTCGTGTGATGCGGGTTGCCGTGCGAAGGAGACACCGTCTCATGTCTCCCAGGCATGCATCTGTACTCACGCTGTGAGAGTGCGGTGGCATGACGAAGTATGTCGTTTCGTGTGCGGTCGGCTCCGACAGCGTGGGTACGAGGTTCTGGTTGAACCCGGCATTCCCACTGCAACGGGTCTGAGGAAGCCAGACCTTGTGGCTTCGAAAGGTGGGTTTGCTGTGGTGCTGGACGCACAAATCATGAGCGACACCCTTGCGTTGACATCTGAGCACTTTCAGAAGAGACGCTACTATCATGTGGCCGATGTTCATCAGTGGGTTTTTGGCAAGCTCCGTACTCACAACCCGCCACGTGTTACGACCATCACTCTCAACTGGCAGGGAGTTTGGGCGCCGGAATCGGCGTCCGCTCTCTGGGACCGAGGCCTTATCTTTGGGGACCTACGGCTGATCACGGTCGAGGTGGTGGAGAGCACCATGAAAGCGTTATGTGCCGTCAAACAGTCCCCACTACGCTGCCTGCGGCGGCGGGTGGGCGGGTGCCCTTCGGGCGCTGCACTGTTGGATTTTTATTTGGAAAGTGGTGGGACAGTTTATGATTTGTAGTTCGATTAGTGTTTCTTTTTCCATTTTTATTCTTGTTATTTTATCCCGGATCCCTTAGATGTTATCAGGATGCGCTGCCCTGGAGGTACCAGAGAGCCCCATGAGCCGCCTACCCCTGATTATATTTTTCTTTCGGAGGGGCTTTTTAATTAGGGTTATTGGTTTAGGTAATTTTTGTCATTCTCGGGACTATTTTATTGTGCCCCGGAACCCTTACAAATGATGGGTGTGCGATCTCATGGGGAGGCAAGGGTCGACAACCTGCCCACGGTGGGCGCAGATGGATGGTGGAGTCCACACATAAAACGGAAAAAGTAGTTCAAGCGAAATGAAAGCTCCTTCGCCGAATGGTAGATTGCACAATTGTACATTTTAATACTCAATTTATTCACTCCAACAACCTGCTTCTATGTTGTATGGAGTTAACTCTATCTATCAAATGAACTTATTACATTACCCTCCTCAAATATTTGGGGTGACAGCCCCGATTCAGCAGGTATTCGGAATTATTTAATTATTTCCCTCAACTAACTCTTTCCTTAAGCTACCTTGCAAGGTCACTACAGGGCTGAGTTATCAATGGGTGATCAAATTACTCAAAGGACCACCCCCCCTCTATAATTAAGGCCCACATAACTCCACAACAGCTCTCCCCCTCTCTGAGGAGGGAGGGTTAATTTAGACAACCACAAAAAAAAACAACCTCTCTCTCTCTTTCTTTCACTTTTTTTCTTTTTCTTTCACTTTCTTTTTCTTTCACTTTCTTTTTCTCTCTCTCTCTCTCTCTTTCGATCTCTCTCGATCTCTCTCGATCTCCCTTCAGAACACTTGCACGATCTATGACACGATATGAAATGGGGATATCGTCATGGAATCCTTAGGCTTGTTGGATGATAACGGTCTTCGCCCTTCCCTTCCTCGCACCCAACCAGGAGGGCTCTCCCTCGGAGCTACGGTGTGTAGCTGATGAGTGCTAGGAGGTCTAGTTTAAAAAGTTTAACAAGGGCACCACCAAGGTCACTGTTTCTGGAGACCAAGGATTTTTGATAAGGAAAGGACAGGTGAGAGCTTTTTAGGGGAAGGTTCTTTATTTTCTGAAGAAAGTGCTGCCACAATGCCCAAGGCAAAAGTTAATGCGCTGCAGCTGGACTCCCAACTACAATGGTGGTCGGAAGACTCTGCCTCTGCTGCAGAACTGCAACACCGCCATCTTCCACCTGGTCCACCGACTGCACTACTGCTGGTTCACAACGGTGAAGATACGGTGCATGCCCCGAGGCGGGATGTCCCCTCTGAAGATGGGCAGATGGCTGGGTCCTCTAATGGTGTGTGGTACAATATGGTACCCCTCGATTGGATCAGCCCAGGAGCTATTGGCCTCTGCACTCTGGGCCCCCGCTCAAGAACAAGGAACGACCACGATGATGACAATGAAGGTGGAGAGACTGTTGAAGAGAGAGAAGGGATGGCAGGAGTGGGGGAACCATCATGGTGGGACCAGGAGATGGAGATGGAGAGGTTTGGCACTGAATGAGCCACGCCTGGCTTGCGATGTCAGGATGACCCGAAGAGGAAGAGAGGATGGAAGGGCAAAGCCAGGATGAAAGGGCCATCTGGTCTCAAGCGCCGGGTTGAGACCATCTGCATGCTCCTCAGTTAAGAGAGGATGGCAAGGCCGGTACCCCCTCGAGCATCAGAGGGGGGCGTGGTGGCAAATGCGCTGGAATTGAGGACCCTGGAGTCGACCTCTGCTGCAGAGAGTTTGGACCAGTGGAGCCTGCAACACCTCCAGATCCGAGTGTTAAGGGGAGATTTTATCAGGACATCTTAAATGGGAGACATTGGACGGAGTGTTCGGAGCCTGAAATTAAGGAATTGGATGAGGCTGCTTTTGTGCACACAGAAATCGATTTTACGGTATGCGGTTTTAATGCGAGACGGCAGCCCCATAATTTGCCGTTGCATATCCCCGAGTGCCCGGACAGGGTCATCGACTGTTGACACCAGCGCGGCTCCTCCGTCCGTGTCAATATCATTCCCTGTTGCTGTGCCGCCTCCTGAGCTACCTGTCCAACCCATCCGTCCTGAAAGCATCCTCATTGTCTACCCTACCGACACCTATGTTTGTATCTGTGTCGCGGGATTCAGCGACCTCACGGAAATGCGGCGTCGCATCATTCGGGCGCACCCGCGTAGCCCCCTGCTTTGTCGCTGTTCATCCTGTACATTTGCTTTCCATTCCCTTCATGCGCTGCTGTGCCACATCCCCAAATGTAACAAAGGCGGCCGCTCAGCCAGCGCATCAGCATCAACATCATCTCTCCCATTCCCGTGTTCCTTGTGCCCCGCTGGCTTCACGACGGCTCGAGGACGCTCCCAGCACAACAGGCAAAAGCACCCTGACAAAAGGAATAGGGACAGGATAGCGGGCGCACGTGCCAGGACTGGACGGCCCAGAGTACATGAAGGCAATACTGTTCGAAGGAGAATGGATCAGGATGGGGCTTGGGCACCTAAACAAATTGCCACACTGATTCGATGGACAAGGACATATGGGGACAGGCTCGACATCAATAAATTGCTGGCCAGTAAGCTTCCAGGGAAGACACTAAAGCAGATTAGAGACAAGCGATCTGACCTGAAGAGAAAGGAGGCAAGAGGGACTCTGCGACAGCAAAAACGGGCACTCGTGGCACACTGGTTCTCTTTTATGGAAGAGGGATGTTGAGATCAAGTTGCCAGGCAACAACGTATTGTACCCCTGGCTCCAGTGTTTGGGCCCGTTAATTTTACGGTAGGTGTCACATCTGAGAGAAGTGTGCGGCTGCTGGACGACAATGAGGAGATGTAATGCCCGGGGAGGCCAAGGTTCAAGGTTGGTAAGGGTAAGAGCGGGTGTGGGGAGCAGTCAGCGACAGGCCCAGAGTAATAGAGGTAGACACAGAGGGGATGGCCTTGGCTTTCATCGGGTTGGGCCCAGAAGAAGGGAAACCATCAGGACAAGATCAACAGCATGGAGGGCTCGGCAGCGTGCAGCACAGTTCAGAAGGCTGGCCGAGTTGGCAAAGAAGGAAAGGAAGAGGCTCGCAGTCGAGGTTCTGGATGGCTCTGTGAATATGGAATTGTGAGATCCCTGAGGAAATGGTGCACCAGCGATTCAAGGCCAAATGGGAGGACAAGGACAAATTTGTATCTTTATATGGTTTTGGAACCTCGAGTGGGACCAATTTTGAGGGACGAGAGGCAGAAATTTCCCAAGAGTAGGTTCAGGTGGCCATGTTACGATTAAAGGCAAATTCTGCAGCGGGCCCGGATGGGATGAAGCCAAGCACCTTGGCCAGGGTAGAAGATCGGTGCCCTTCCTTGAGGGATCTCTTTAACAGCTGGATGGCAGATGGTGCGGTCCCTCAGCATATTAAGTCGTGCCGGTCCAAATTAATCCCGAAAACCATGGACCCCGAGCAGCTGCATCACCTGGGCAACTGGAGGCCCCTGACAATTGGGTCAGTGATTAGCAGGACCTTCTCCAGAATTTTGGCAAATAGGATAAGTGAGGCCTGCCAGCTAAATACGCGGCAGCGGGTTTCATTGAGGCACCAGGATGTAGCGAGAATACCGGCACGCTAGTCAACATCTTGGGCGAGGCCAAAACTAATAAAAAGGCGGTCGCGGTTGTCTTATTGGATTTTGCCAAAGCTTTTGACACCGTGTCGCACTCCCACATTTATGCCACCCTCCTGTCGAAAGAGGTCCACCGGGGCACCTGGTCGACCTCATTATGAGCACCCTGATTGAAGACACCACCACCTTTGAGAAAATTGGGCAGGACAAGCCTACAATTGGGTTGAAGGTCTGAGTCAAGCAGGGGGATCCATTATCACCCTTGCTCTTTAATTTGGCTCTCGACCACCTCATCTGTGAATTGGAAATGGCTGGGGCACCATACTTCTTTAGGGTCTCGGGAGTTGGGAATTCAGACCTCAGAGTGGCGCTGGAATTCACTGCAAAGGAGGCCCGACCATGTGGACGAATCCGATTCCATCCGAGCAGAGAAACAGAGGACACTGAAGGCACTGCCGGGGACACGGGTGCTGACGCTGCCGAGAATGACGGTGGAACAGAAGGACCCCAGGACGGAGATCCAGCAGCTGCGGAAGCGGCAGAAGTGACAGACGGAAGGAGACGTGAAAGGGAGCTGGAGCGGGAACGGGAGAAATGGACGTGCATGGTGCAGGTGTGCGGACTCGTGTATGCCGACGACGTGACCCTGGTCAGTTCCTCCTGGGAGGGTATGCGGCACAATCTGATGGTGGTCGAACAATTCTGCCAAGGCTCCGGGCTCTCCCTGAACCTGGCCAAGTCCAAGGGTTTCTCCCTTGACCACACAGGCGAGGGGCCCCGGTTTACAATAACTGTGCCGAGTGGACGTTCGGGGATGGCAGCATCAGGATGGTTCGACCGGATGACAAGTTCGAATACCTGAGCATCACCATCTGCCCGTCCGGCTATGACTGTCTTGATGATGTTCAGGGCAGGCTCATGCTGTGGCTGGACAGAGTTAGGGATGCTCAGGTTCGCGCTAGGATCCAGGTAGCCCTGATTAAAAACCACGTCATTCCCCAGATGCTTCACGAGCTTGTGTGTGGTAAGGCATCCAAAAACAGGTTGGTCGTGATGGACCGGGCCATTCGGTTGGCAGTGAAGCGAGCCCTTCATCTTCCGGAAATGATACCCAACGGGCTCCTCTATTACAGATGCAGATATGGAGGAATCGGTCTCGTGGAGCTTGTGGGTGCTGTTCCAAGGATGGTGGCGGCCCGGGACTGGATGTTGATGCACTCTCGCGACCACGTGACCCGTGCCATTGCGATCGGGTCTCCGGCGGGTGCATCCCTACAGTCCCGCTTTACCGAGCTCGGCCTGGAGGTCACCCCCGCTGGGGGCATTACGACGAGCGGTTGGAGGGCGGCTGTCTTTCACAAGTGGTGCGCGCAGCCGGTTTACGGGCTCGGGGTCGCGGCATTCTGTGATGACCCCATCAGCAATGGCTGGCTTTGCGGGCTGAGGCTGGGCAGGACCCGCCATATCATCGCGGCCCTGCAACTGCGCTCAAACAACACGTACCCGACCAGGGCGGCGCTGGCCAGGAATAGGCCTGAGATGGACGTTCAATGTCGAAGGTGTGGAGAGGAGGTCGAGACCTTGGTCCACATCTTGTCCTGTTGCCCTGCAATACAGGAAGCAAGGATAAGGAGACACCACAGGCTTTGTGGAATGGTGGAGGGCCTTGCCCGGAATTGTGGATTTACGACCACCAAGGAGCGAACATTCGTCGGAGGCGAGGGGCAGAGATACAGGCTGGATCTCATCTTGACGAAGAGTGGCTTCCCACCGATCATCTTGGACATTACGGTGGTGTTCGAGAGAGACACGAGAAGTTTGGAGCGCGCCTACAAGGCAAAGATCAAGAAATACAGGATCCTGAAGAAGCTGGTATGCACTGAGCTTCAGGTTCCTGAGGTGCTGGTCTTTGGTTTCCCGTCAGTGGCGAGAGGGAAATGGTTCCCCAAGAACTCCGACGTGCTCCTGCTCATCGGTGTGCTCAGTCCTAAGGCGGTGGCACAGAGATTGGCGCGGGCGGCGCTCCTCTTCTCACTCGACATGCTTGGAACGTTTTTGCACTGACACCACCCGATAAGGAGACGGAGACGGAGACGCACCCACCTGATATAGAGTCACGTGAAAAAGTAAGTACACCCCAAGTAAAGTTTTGACCTTTTCAACATATTTCAACATGCAGCTATTTGATCTTCATTTCAACAATATTGATAGATAAAGGTGATATAATATAACAAATATCATGAAACATTTACATTTTGTAGTCTATTGCATCATTTAAATAAACATAAATGCAAATTTCGCATGTGGAAAAAGTAAGTACACCCTTGGCTCAAATAGGTGGTATTGCCCCCTTTGGCAGAAACAACCTCAAGTAGGCGTTTCTTATAACTGTCTACCAGTCTCTGACATCGACTGGGAGAAATTTTTGCCAGCTCCTCCATGCAGAATTCTTTCAGCTGTGCGATGTTCGAGGGGTTTCTTGCATGCACATCTCGTTTCAAATCCCCCCCCCCCCCCCCACACAACATCTCGATGGGATTCTAGATCCGGGCTTTGACTTGGCCAATCCAGAACCCTCCATTTCTTTCTTTTCAGCCATTCCTTGGTGGATTTACTGGTATGTTTAGGGTCATTGTCATGTTGCAAGGTCCACCTTCGGTTGAGCTTCAACTTTCTGACAGATGGCCTCACATTATCCTCAAGCACACTCTGGAACAATGAAGAATTCATCGTGGATTCTATGATGGTGAGCTGCCCAGGCCCTGATGCAGCAAACCTGCCCCAAACCATAATATTTCCACCACCATGCTTTCCATTTGGTATCAGGTTCTTGTGGTCAAATGGGGTCTTTGGTTTTCGCCAAACATGTCTTCTGGTACTGTGGCCAAATAGCTCTACCTTTGACTCATCTGTCCAGAGCACATTGTTCTAGAAGTGCTGGTCTTTGCCAAGGTGTTCATTGGAAAACTTTAGTCTTGCCCTGATGTTCTTTCTGGACAGCAAAGTTTTCAGGCTGGCACACCTCCCATGTAGATCAAATTTGTGCAGCCTCTTTCTAATGGTAGACGCGTGCACTTTGACATCAACAGTGGCAAGAGCTACCTGTCGGTCCCGTGATGACATTCTGGGGGTTCTTAGATACTTCTTTCAGTATCTTGCGGTCTGCTCTCGGGCTGAACTTGCTGGGCGGCCTGGCCTGAACAAGTTGGCAGCTGTTTGGAATCTTCTCCACTTGAAGATGATCTTCCGGACAGTCGAATGATTGATTTCAAATTTTTTGGAGATCTTTTTAAATCTCTTCCCAGAGATCTCTCGCAGGCATCTATAACCTTCTTTCTGAAGGCCTGAGGGAGCTCTTTTGATCTAGGCATGGTGATGCCGCACACCAACAAAAAAGGGCAAACCAAACTAAATGTCTGAGGTTTAAATAAGACAGGTTCCTCCAAGATACTCTCTAACGATGTTTTAATCAATTGCACCTGAGCTGGTGCACCTGATTCTAATTTTAGGTATTTGAAGTAGTGGTAAATGTAGGGGTGTACTTACTTTTTCCACATGCAAAATTTGCATTTATGTTTATTTAAATTATACAATGGACTTCAAAATGTAAATGTTTCATGATATTTGTTATATTATATCACCTTTATCGATCAATATTGTTGAAATGAAGATCAAATAGCTGTATGTTGAAATATGTTGAAAAAGTCAAAACTTTACATGGGGTGTACTTACTTTTTCACGTGACTGTATGATGTGTGGAGCGTGACTGGTGCTGTGTGCCGTGTGCCTTAGGCTGTGTGCCGTATACCGTATAACATGTGCCTTGTGTCTTATGTCGTATGACATGTGAATTTGCTCAACCTGTGGTCTGTCGGTTGCACGATGAGAGCTGCTTGCTGTGTACATATGTATGTATATAGGTGTATAGAGATGAATATATTATATATATATATATATATATATCTATATCTATATAATTATAAAATTGAAATCTTGCGTGTTT
Organism: Myxine glutinosa; assembly: GCF_964187855.1. NCBI lineage: Eukaryota > Metazoa > Chordata > Myxini > Myxiniformes > Myxinidae > Myxine > Myxine glutinosa. Next base: position 636,037 of record NC_136261.1, on the reverse strand, counting down.
GTGTGTAACATTCGATCGGTCCGGGGGCGTGGCTTACCCCTTTGAGAGAGTAGTAATATCCACCATTTTATTAACTCGCATAGCTTTGAGGCCTGTTTTGTAGGCCCGTGGTGTCTTGCTCTCTCTCCGTTTTATTTCAAATCAAATTCGATATATCATTTCATTTTTCACAGTCGCTAACATAGTTTTAGACTCGGTTGAAAAAAAAGGGAAGAAAATCCGATGAAAGCTTCCGTTTATAGAACGAAATGAATTCTGAAAGGCTTGTATCTTCAAAGCCATTGAGTCTGTCTCACGCCTTTATCTTTGCGGAGCTTCCATCTGATTTCATTTTTATCGATGGTTTTAGACTCGGGGAAAAGAAATAATTGAGAACATTCACGCACACACGGGAAATTGCAGAGATATATTTAAAAAATCGCGCAACGTTGATATACGAAAATACACCGCCTAAAATAACAGGCATACAGTATATATCTTCGTTATTTCATTCAACATTATTACCCGGAAGTAAAATATGTTTCAGGAAATTACCGAGAGATATTTCTTCGATTTTTATTATTATTTATATGCGCATACACTTTAAATAGGTTTATTTGAAATCTTTAATTTTCACAATGTAATTTATTTGTCATTTGATGATCGGCAAAACGATAGCACAAACACAATACTATTTGCAGGAAGAATGTCGTATCAACCCTCCGACGGCGCTACGGACGCGGACAACGAATCACACCTCACGTCTATGGACGCGAATAGCAACATTCCTTCAAGTTCTCGTGCGGAAGCAGTATCTCCGAGGGGTGCTGAAACAGACGATGGGAGATCACGACGTCTTCAGCAGCAACGAGAAAGCCAAAGGAAGAGACGACATGCTGAAATGCCTGAGCAAAGGTCACAGCGCCTTCAGCTGCAAAGACAAAGGGCAAGGATGAGAAGGAGTGCTGAGACGGAGGAGGTGAGAGCGCAGCGTCTTCAGGAGGAACGAGAGAGAGTCAGCTTGCGAAGGGATGCAGAATCTGCAGAGGAGACGTCACAGCGCCATCAAGAGCAGCAAGAAAGAGATCGTATGAGGAGAGATGCGGAATCTGCAGAGGAGACGGCACAGCGTCTTCAGGAGCAGCGAGAAAGAGATAGGATAAGGGAAGTTCTTGAGACAAGGCAGAGAAACGCGCAGAATGCAAGAAATTTCATTTCTGCTGACGTCGGTGCGATGGACAAGATTTGTCCACATTGTAGAGCGCTTCTTTTCCAAGGTGAAACAGCTCATTTTTGCTGCACGAATGGAAAGGTGTCCTTGGGAAATCTGGGACCTTTACCCCATCAATTACACAATCTGTTTGCCGGCGATGGACCCACAGCGAACGAATTCCGCAGGAACATCAGACAATACAACTGTATTTCAAATGACATCATTTGGAGGAAGCCAAGTTTCTCCTCGGCACAGTGCATGGAGCCCATCGGTCATAATTCAGGGTCAAATACATCATCGTATCGGTTCCTTCTTGCCAAATGCGGATGAACAACCGAAATTCCTCCAAATTTATTTCTTAGATCCACATGACAGCGTACAGTTGAGGATGCGGATACTCACCAATGCTGGTATTCACCGTGATGTAGTTGGAGCATTAGAGACCGTGCTGAGACAAGTGAATCCTTACGTTCACTCGTTCCGCATGGCACGCGAGGAAATAGGCAATTTGCCAGAGGCGTTCGTTCTTATTGATCCCAACAGGAGACCAGCTGGTGAACATGAGAGGAGGTTCAATGGTCAAATCGCTGATGAAGTGGGTGTCGTTGTGAAGAATACTGTCGATCCTCAAGCTACAGCCAGTCACATTGTATTGAAAGCAAGAGGAGGAGCGCTGCAAAGTATTTCTGAGTTGCACCGTTCTTACGACGCACTCCAGTATGTTCTCTTCTTCCCATTCGGAGATGACGGATGGCAGCCCGAAATGAACATGACCAATGGCAGGAGATTGACTGCCATGAAATACTACTCCTACCGAATAATGAACCACGAGGATGAGTTCACCTACCTCCTCAGAGGGGAGCGTCTGTTCCAGCAGTATCTTGTTGATATGGCAGCCAAAATGGAAGGCACAAGATTGGCGTTTATAAGACTGAACCAGGCATCGTTGAGGTCTGCTACATACAGTGGCTTCACTGATGCTCTCAATGACAATGACGATTTGTCCAACATCGGACGCCGCGTACTACTGTCATTGACATTTGTAGGGGGGCCGAGGTATATGATGGAGCGATGTCAAGATGCCATGATGTACGTAAGAAAATATGGTAACGCGACCTACTTCATCACTATGACGTGTAATCCAAAGTGGCCTGAAATCTCCAATAACCTGTTTCCTCACCAAAGTGAGAACGACAGACCGGATCTCATTGCGAGAGTGTTCGAGTTGAAGAAAACGGTGTTCATTAAATTCCTCACTGGATCAGAAGGCTTCTTCGGGAACTGTATCGCTCACGTTGTGTGTGTGGAGTACCAAAAGCGAGGTCTCCCTCACATACACTGTTTGCTGTGGCTCGATGAAGCTTCAAAGCCGAGACCACAAGACTATGATCGATTTGTACAAGCTGAAATACCAGATCCCGATGAAGATCCAGAGGGACACAGTGGTGTTGAAGCACATGATCCATGGTCCATATTGTTCCACAGCAACTGGATGCTGGAAGAATGGAGCATGCAGACACAGATACCCGCGGTCATATGCTCCGTACACACGGTGCGGAGATGATTCGTACCCCATATATAGAAGATGATCCCCAGAAATGGGAGGATTTGAAGGGCACCAAGAAGGGAGGCAACGACGACCTGTTACAAATCAGTGGGTTGTTCCCCATAATCTCTATCTCCTGAAAACGTTTGATTGCCACATCAACGTTGAAATATGCTGCTCTATAAAGTCGATCAAGTATGTTATTAAGTATGCCATGAAAGGTAGCGATCAAGCTACGTATGCACTGCGCACAAACGACGAGATAACGGAGTACTTGACGGGTAGATACATTGGACCTTCAGAGGCTGTTGCCTCCATTCTTGGATTCTCAGTCCATGACAGGAAGCCGGCCGTTATCCATTTAGGAGTACATCTGCCAAATGAACAACAGGTATTTTTTGCTGGGAACGTTCGTGAACAAAGAAATAATCCCAATATGGCCAAAACCACGTTGACAGAGTTTATGGATCTTTGCAGACGTGACCATTTCGCTAAGACACTGTTGTACGTGGATGTTCCGAGATTCTATACATGGACCAAGAAGAGATGGCAACGAAGAAAACAGGGCAGACCGGTGGAGGGCAACCCTGGAATGTTTGAGGATAACATATTGGGACGAGTTCACACTGTTTCGCCGCGTACTGGTGACCTGTACTATTTCCGACTACTCCTCCACCACGTGAGAGGGCCGACTTCGTTCGAAGTCCTGAGAACGTGTGATAATGTCATTCTACCCACATTCAAAGACGCATGCAGAGAAATGGGTTTGCTGCAAGGAGACGCTGTCTGGCGCGAGACTCTGGAGGATGCTGAGAGGACACGCCTTCCCAGACCCATGAGGGATTTGTTCATTGTGCTCCTCACACAAAGTGAAGTCGACAATCCATTGGATCTATGGGAACGTTTCAAGGACGCTATGGCTGAAGATTATCTTCTAGCTCATCGACGATCTGCAAATGATCCCAATATTGCCATCAATGAGCGCCATCATGACTTGGCTCTATCGTATTTGCAGCAGAAACTGCAATTGTTGAACAGAACTGTTGCACATTTTCACTTGCCGACTCCAACGACTGTTCTTCGTCATGAAGGGATTGCCAACATTCACCTACTGAGAGAACTCCAATACGACACGGAGGAACAACAGCGAATCGTAGACGAAAGGCAGCTTCTGCTCAATGATGAGCAGAGAGTTGTCTATGACTTTGCGTGCGGTTGCATCCGCACGAATCAGTCATCAATGATTTTCATTGACGCGCCTGGAGGCACAGGGAAGACGTTTCTTATTAACCTGATTCTCTCTAAAGTGAGAGCGAGTGGAGAAGTTGCCCTTGTGGTGGCCTCATCTGGCATAGCTGCTACCCTCATGCCTGGTGGAAGAACAGCGCACTCAAGGTTCCAAATCCCTCTGACACCGAGGGAAGATGGCGTATGCAACATCGATAAAAATTCCACTATCGCAGACCTCTTTCGAAGTACAAAACTCATCGTGTGGGATGAGTGTCCTATGATCAGGAGAGAGAGTTTCGAGGCTGTGGATCGCACGTTGCGTGATGTATGTGACAAAGACGAGCCTTTTGGAGGGATCTTAACGATATGCTGTGGTGATTTCCGTCAACTTCTGCCCGTGGTGAAAAGAGGGTGTGATGCTGACGTTGAGAATGCGTGCATAAAGAAGTCCTACTTATGGCAGAGCTTTGGAATGTTTCACTTGAGAACTAATATGCGACTGACCGACGGAAGTGGGCAGTTTTCAAGATTTTTGCTCGACATCGGCGAGGATAGAATCGAGAAAAATGCGGATGATGAGATAGATTTGCCAGAGGATATACTGCTGACAGCGAGTGGGCTCGATGAGTGCATCGATACCATATATCCATCATTCGCCAATCCGATGGAGGTTTTTTCAGCAAGGTCTATATTAGTGCCCCTCAACGATATGATGCGAAACATCAATTCAAGATGCATCACAAGGTTCCCTGGTGCTAGCAAGGAGTATGCTGTGTTCAACAGTGTGACTGAGGGTACTGATGCGACGCACTTCCCAACGGAATTCCTAGATTCCGTTGAAGTCTCGGGATTGCCGCCGCACAACCTCGAGCTCAAAAAAGGATCCCCTATCATTTTGATGCGGAACTTGGACCCTCCGAAACTTTGCAACGGGACGCGCATGATTGTTGAGGACATGCTTCGAAATATTATAGTTGCGAGGATCATAAGTTCAACGTTTGAAGGCGAAACTGTAATGCTCCCTCGGATCCAACTAAATCTGTCGGAAGCTGAGGATATCCCTTTGCAGCGCTGCCAGTTCCCCATACAATCCTGCTTTGCAATGACGATCCATAAGGCGCAAGGGCAAACTATGGAGAATGTGCTGGTCTACCTGGAGAAACCGGTCTTCCAGCATGGTCAGCTGTATGTGGCGCTCAGTCGAGGGAAGAGGAAAGAGAACGTGCGAGTTTATGTAAATGGAGGATCATCGACAAAGAACATCGTCATCAGAAGTGTCCTCTGACAACAAAATCGTGGTAGTCCACAGGTCGCGTGTTTAAAAAAAAAAAAAAAAAAAAAAAAAAAAAAACGTGATCGGAGATGAGGGCCGAAATCACGTGTCACAGGTAAGTGATTTAGAACGCTGGAGAGGTGAGCCTTATGGCTTGCTGGCCCAAATAATCTCCCTGATGTCCAGCGTTCGCTTTAGTTCTATTCTCAAATCTATTCAAACTGACTGACCCAACGGGTCATGGGTCGTCTAGTGTATATGTATATGTATATATATATTGTTGCGAATATGGAATTTGGCCTCCATATCCGCTTGTAAATATTCCCCTATTTCCCCAATACTCCCCAACTATCCCCAATCCCCCATTCCCTAGTCCCATTGTCTGTAAACAACAATCAGTAGAGCCGACCTTCCACTTTTTCCCCCATTAAATGTCGTGCCCAGGTCCACCGCATCTCACGTAGACAACTTTCGGACATCTTGCTAGTTATTCTTAGTCTATGTCAGTTAAGGACTCCTTTCCATTAATTCTGACTCTTCGTTGCACCAGAATGTGATTATATGGCACCAGTAGTGAGTTTAGGACCTTTCCCATACCTCCTTCCATCTTCTTCCCCAAACAACAACTACAACTACAACAACAATTACAACAACAACGACGCTGCGCGGGGGGAGTGTGCGTCATCACACCGGCTCGGTTAGCCGCCATTGACAATGCGCGCCGGACCATGCGCTCCACGGGGTTACCACGAAGGGGCTCCTTGTCAGTCCCCCGTCAAGGGCGGAGCCGGTAACCCCCCCCTGCACGCACCCAATGAGAGGCGACGTGCCGATTCCATCTGGGGCGGAGCTAACGAGCCGAGGGCGTGTCACTCCCCGCCGGAGATACGAAGCGATTCACCGGATGTGAGGTCAGATGCGCCCCCAGCCTGGAGAGAGAAGTTGCCACGTACGAGCGCTGAATACCTCCCCGCATCTCTGGACCGGACCGAGTCGATTCTGACCTTTGAGCCCAGGTGCACCTGGAGCCATCGATCCTGCCTTTCCTAGCCATCAAACCCCGTGTGAGTCAGCCTTTTGTCCCGTTTATCTGTCGTCTGTTGGGAATAATATAAGAGTGTGTCTAAGTGCTTATCTTACTATGCTGTCCCTCTGGTAGTTGTAATCTAACCTTCCGTAACAATATAACCTCCTCCGGAGGTCTTGAGAACTGAACCCTGGTGTCGTGTCATTTGAATCCCAGCTGTGTGCCTTTTCCTTCATTGACCTAGCGTAGCGCGATTAGTCAACGTTCGGGTATAATCGGGTAACTTGTGCAGACGTGGTCATACCAAAACCGCTCGGTAAATAACATCTAAGCCACGTCTGTAACAATTGGTGTCAGGAGTGGGATTCGAACCCGGGACTAAATTTATTAGGCCCAAATTTGTAACAATTAGAATCGATTCGGAGCGCGTTTCCCGCGCGAAATTATAACGGCGAAATTTGAATTTGTTATACGGAAATAAAAACCCGAATTTTGAAAGTCGCGCTATGGCAGACCAAGACAGCTGGGGTCCGGTAGGGGAGAGTGAGGCAGGGTCGGTCCAGGACCAAATTGAGGGACGCGAGGAGAGCGAAGCAGCGAGGGTAGCAGACGCACAAATTAGCGTCGTTGCGCCCGACATGGCGGGCGCGCGAAATGGCGCCTCGCTGGTCACGGCGACCGCGCCCGCGACCGTGGCAGCGCCCCTGGGGGATTTGAACCTTTTTTTAATACAAATGAAGGCCCTTATGGCCCAGAATAGCGAGAAATTGAGGGAGGACATGGGGGCCAATAGCCAACGGTTAGAACAAAGGATGGGGTCCAATAGCGAGAAATTGAGGGAGGACATGGGGGCCAATAGCCAACGGTTAGAACAAAGGATGGGGTCCAATAGCGAGAAATTGAGGGAGGACATGGGGGCCCAGATCGGAGGGTTAGGGAGTAGAATAGAGGGATTAGACAATAGGTTAGGGGAAATACAGGAGGGGTTAACGGGGGTAGAAAACAGAATGGCCGCTCAAGAGAATCAAATGGAAGGGATGAAAAAAGAGTTAGAGGGGTTAGAAAACACCATGGAAGGCAAATTGAGGGACATGAGGGACCAAGCGGAAAGGGAAGTTAACCAAATGGGGCAGCAGATAGAGGGGGTCAGAATGGGGGTAGAAACCAAACTGGATGCTCACAGGGAGGAAATGGAGCAGATGAGGGTGGCATCTGGGCAGGAGATGCAAGTGATGGGAGAGGAGATCAGAAGTGGAGTGAGTGAGGAGGTCGGAGGAGTGCGCGAGGAGGTGAGGCACTGTAAGGAGCACATGGAGAAGGAGGTGAGAAAGGGGACTGTAAAGTTACAAGGGGGCATAGAGGACCTGACGCAGGAGGTGGAGCAGCTGACGGTGGGACAAACGGAGTTAGTGGAGCAGGTTCAAAGGAACACTGCGGTATTAGGAGGTTTAAAAGCGACACAAAACGACATAAAAAACGACTTGATAGCGACAAAGAGGGAATGTCAGATGGTACGTGAGGGACTGACAACGAGGCTGGACGAGGTGATAGAGGTTATGGAGACGAAGGACCGGCAGGTGAGGACGCACATGGAAACGGTCAAGGTAGCCTTAGAGGATGAGCTTGAGGAGACGTACCGGGGAATAAAAGAGGTGAAGCACAAATTAGAAGAAGTGGAAGAAGGGATGAGCGAAATTAAGAAGCGACGGAGAGGGGATAAGAAAGAGATAAAAGAGGAGATAAAAGAATTGGTCCAAAGTCTGTGTTTGGATCGTGATGATGTGCTCATTAACCGGATGAGGGATTCGCAGGTGATGGAGGAGAAGCGAAGAGGAAGAGGACCCGGTGTAAGTGGTGACCAATATGGTCGTGCGTATGATGCGCCAGGGGATTTAAGAAGCTTGGGGGTCGAGATAGACCCGGGTGTTCGTGAGAGGCCGTTGGTGAAGTGTGCGACAGGTCTGGTGTGCGAAAGAGGAGGTGTGCGAGAAAGTCCGACTCTGGGGTGTGTGAGGAAAAAGTGCGTGCCAAGGAGTAGTGAGGGTGCTGGCGAGAGTGAGTCGGTCGAAGCGCGTGTGCGAGGGGGCACATGGAAGCGCGGTGTGGTAAGTGTTGCAGAGGGTGTGACGGGAGAGTGTGCGCGAGAAAGGTGTGTGACGGACAGGTGCATGAGGAAAGAGTGCGCTGTCAGAAGTAAGGAAGAGTGTCCACCTGTGGTGAGTGTTACAGAGGGTGTAACGGGAGAGTGTGCGCGAGAAAGGTATGTGATGGACAGGTGCACGAGGAAAGAGTGCGCTGTCAAGAGTAAGGGTGAGTGCGCTGTCAAGAATGGAGGTGAGAGTATTGAGAGTGACAAGGAGAGTGAGTTGGTTATGACAGGTGAGCGAGTATGTACACCTGGGATGGAAGGATGCACACCTGGAATGGTAGAGCGTGAGTGGGAATGCACGCTGGAGTTGGTGGTGAGGCACGTGGTTGGGTGTGCGAATGAGGGCACACCTGTGATTGTCACAGAGGAGGTGACCGAGGAGGGGGCGCGAAGCGGTGTATTGGTGAGGTGTGCGAGCAACGAATGTGTGCCAAAGTGTTCGGTGGTCAGGTGTGTGACCAAGGCTGTGAGTGGAATGGGTGTACCTGGGTGTGTAAGGAAAGGTACGAGGAGCATGGGCACAGCTGGATGTGTGAGCAAGGAACGGGCTGCGGGGTGTAAGCGTCCAGGTGAAGCATCGACGTTAGACGGGGTAGAGTTTAGAACGACTTATAGCCGAATCGGGCCCTCGGTGCGTGCCGGGCCTCGCTTTGAACGGCCGCGTCCGTGCTCCACTAGGCGGAGCTGGCAGCCCGATAGAAAGGGTCGTCATGGCGACCACTTTTTGGTGAGACGTGCCGGCAGGTCGAGAGCGGGACATTGGATGGCTCCGTGCCGAGATGGTGCGTGGGATCTCGGCACGGGTAAGCCCCCGTCCCTGCCCCGAATGCCGGACGCATCCAGCCGCCGGCACAAAACAACCAGTATCCATTGCTTGGCTTTACGAAGCCGGGCTTTGGACAGGAATTGGCGCACCGAGAGGCATTAGTGAGTAGACTGGGTGATGAGGTTAGTGTTTTGGACCCAAAATTGGAGAAAAACAAAATTTGATGATTGGCAAGGGATTGGCAGTAGTGATTGGCAGATGATGGGTAGTGATTGGCAAATTTTTGATTTGTTGAAATTTGATGTGCAAAATTGGTAGTGAGAGACCCCCGATGTGGTGGGATGGCATCCCTGCCACCCTTCCCATGTGTGGGGGCAAAGGAGCAATAGTTTATGGGGTGTATGGCAGTGAAAACTAGCCCGGGTGGGTTAGGATATGGTGTGTAGGGATCTAGCGAAGATTGACATTAGGTGACGTTAAGTTTAGTTAGTGACTGATACCTGTAGTGGGGACGCAGGTAGATTAGTATGGATGATAATGACGAGGGAGCGCAATAGTTTAAAGGGACGACTGGGAAGCGCAAGTTTCAGAAGGGAGTAGTTAGCTGAGATGATGCCGTGTGTGTGAGAATTGAACAGGTGTGATTGCACAGGTGTGCAACTGGACAGGTGAATGGAGCAGTGTATGAGTAGTGAGTGTTGTGGATCAGCGCGAATGCGCTTGGGGAGAGAAGGGTGCAGGTGGCACCAGGTGTGAGAGCACAGGTGTGCAGGTACAGGTGTGTGGAGAGAGTTGGAGTAAGTGGTACGGAGTGGTGTGCATGGTGCGAAGGTGTGGATGGGGGAAGAGTGGACCCCCATCACGGATACCCGGGGCGGGTAGTGTAAGTGTTAGGTAGAGGGTATAGGTAAATTGTGGTTGGATATTGGCATTTGTGGTGCGGTTGCAGAATGGTGTTGTGAATGGGTGCATTAGTGTTGTGGAAATGGCTGGGCGTGTAGCCTGTTAGTGTGTGTAGTTGGTTGGGCACTCCACCACTGTGAGGATGTCGGCCAGGTGAGGCCGCAGGTGGGCTCTGGGAGCCGGTAGAGTTGTTGTGGATGGGGCCCGAGGATCCGGAGGACGGACCCGGGTAGCCCAGTGCCAGAGGGCACCGAGGGGTGACAGAGCCAGGAGGGGCCTTCCCCAGTTAGATAGGTTAGGTGAGGAGCAGGTAAGCTCGGAGGCAACTGCAGTGGTGGAGGTGTGCAGGTGGGTAGGCCCACTGGGAGAGGTACACGCCACAGCCCAGAAATTGTGCGAGGGCACCGGGAGATGAATCGGGGGAGTGAGACCCCAAATTGAAAAGCACCACAGTTTGGCCAATGGGAATTGGTTTTTAGAACCCATAGTGTAAGAGGGCCAATGGGTTGGCCGGAGAAAGACCCCGGGTAGTGTAAAGTTGTTAAAGTCATTTAGGAAATAGTTAGGATTGATGAACCTGTCGCACCATACGCAGCCACTTACCTGAGGTGATGATGATGACTCCACACCTGTGTTTTCTTTGTTTTGTTGCAGGAAATGAGAATTGCTGTGTGGATTTGTGAGACGCATCACGACGTGGATGAGACATTGGGGTGATTCCATCTCTCCCTCCTTAGGAGGGACTGATGATGAATTGGTGATGGCAAATTATGATGTTGAGTTGGAGATGGCAAATTATGATGTTGAGTTGAAAATGGCAAATTTGATTGGTTAGGAGGGAGAGAAGACGAATTTGGTATATGGGAGGAACGGGGAAGACAGTAGGGATGTTTGTTGATTTGTAAAGTAGATGTTTATGGGTAGTGTTGTGTTTTGTGGATACAGTAAGGGGTAAGGGAGGGGCCATGTAGGTTACCTGGTGGGGGGGGGAAGCGTACGGTAGGAACGTACCTGTCTCACCTGGTTCCCATGTGCCCCCAGTGTGCATTACCTTGCATTGCGTGCACTTTTGCGCCCTTACCACCTTACTCACTTGTCTGCTTCTTTTGTCTCCCACCTCCGAGGATCTGGCTTTGGGGTAGAGAGAGAGGAGAGAGAGGTGCTGGCTTCGCAGTTGTGGGCCTGCACTTTCGCTGTTTGCTGCTTGGATCGATACACCATATGGACCGCAATGTTTGTGGCCACCCACAATGGACCGCAGCTCTTTTGCGGCCAAGCACCACCCGTGGAAGGACCTATGGGTCAACGTGGCACCGATGCCATACAAGGTGAACCACTAACAGTTGGCCCCCTGACGGCCACAATAGAGAAATGGACGCGGTTGGCGCCTTTCTTTATTTTTGAAAGAAGTAAGAAGGCCAAGTGCACCACACGAAGGCAAGACCAGCGGCAGAACATCGGCCGGCTGCGACACCACACAATGATTTATAGACACTTTATTGGTGCACCGGATGGTGCTCACTGTGTGATGGGGTGGTGCTTGATGCTTGGAAGGGGTGCTCTGCACATTATTAAAGGCCGTAGGCCACAGAGCACTCGTGGGTTGGTGTATCGATGCTAGCATGCGTGCTCTCTCTATGCATAACATCTGCATGTGTTCCTCCAAAAACAGGTCCTGGATCGTAGTGTAAATATCAGCGTAGTCTTGTGTAAATAATGCTCCCTACCGGCTGTATGTTTAGTTTGAGGATTCTTTCCGGATTCGGTTATCCTGTGGGTGTGTTTCTGTGAGGAGAAGGGTGCAACGTCGCAGGGGGACATATTTACTCATTTGTGAATATCTGTAAAACTGTCGCACTCAGGGTAGAGTTAATAGTAGAGGGAACTACATTGCGTGCCACACTAAAGTAGGTAAAAATTTATCGGGTCGGGACGCCCCGAGGGTAGAGAAGGGTGCAATGTTGCGAATATGGAATTTGGCCTCCATATCCGCTTGTAAATATTCCCCTATTTCCCCAATACTCCCCAACTATCCCCAATCCCCCATTCCCTAGTCCCATTGTCTGTAAACAACAATCAGTAGAGCCGACCTTCCACTTTTTCCCCCATTAAATGTCGTGCCCAGGTCCACCGCATCTCACGTAGACAACTTTCGGACATCTTGCTAGTTATTCTTAGTCTATGTCAGTTAAGGACTCCTTTCCATTAATTCTGACTCTTCGTTGCACCAGAATGTGATTATATGGCACCAGTAGTGAGTTTAGGACCTTTCCCATACCTCCTTCCATCTTCTTCCCCAAACAACAACTACAACTACAACAACAATTACAACAACAACGACGCTGCGCGGGGGGAGTGTGCGTCATCACACCGGCTCGGTTAGCCGCCATTGACAATGCGCGCCGGACCATGCGCTCCACGGGGTTACCACGAAGGGGCTCCTTGTCAGTCCCCCGTCAAGGGCGGAGCCGGTAACCCCCCCCGCACGCACCCAATGAGAGGCGACGTGCCGATTCCATCTGGGGCGGAGCTAACGAGCCGAGGGCGTGTCACTCCCCGCCGGAGATACGAAGCGATTCACCGGATGTGAGGTCAGATGCGCCCCCAGCCTGGAGAGAGAAGTTGCCACGTACGAGCGCTGAATACCTCCCCGCATCTCTGGACCGGACCGAGTCGATTCTGACCTTTGAGCCCAGGTGCACCTGGAGCCATCGATCCTGCCTTTCCTAGCCATCAAACCCCGTGTGAGTCAGCCTTTTGTCCCGTTTATCTGTCGTCTGTTGGGAATAATATAAGAGTGTGTCTAAGTGCTTATCTTACTATGCTGTCCCTCTGGTAGTTGTAATCTAACCTTCCGTAACAATATAACCTCCTCCGGAGGTCTTGAGAACTGAACCCTGGTGTCGTGTCATTTGAATCCCAGCTGTGTGCCTTTTCCTTCATTGACCTAGCGTAGCGCGATTAGTCAACGTTCGGGTATAATCGGGTAACTTGTGCAGACGTGGTCATACCAAAACCGCTCGGTAAATAACATCTAAGCCACGTCTGTAACAATATATATGTATATGTATATATATATATATATATATATATACATATATATATATATATATATATATACATATATATATATATATATATATACATATATATATATATATATATATACATATATATATATATATATATATACATATATATATATATATATATATATATATATATATATATATATATATATATATATATATATATATATATATATATATATATATATATATATTGTTACAGATCGCGGTTTAGATGTTATGATGACCGAGCGGTGGTGCATTACCGCGACCTAACAGGATCCCCGACTCACCCGATTCCACCCAAACGTTGGCCGGATCGCACCGCAGCTAGTCAATGAGGGAAAAGACGAAAACGACGCAATGCAAAGAGGAAAACGAAGGCAAAGAAAGGTTTGGAAATACTACTGAATTTATTTACTATTTACACACATAAGCAAAAAGGAGCAATCAAGTTTATTTACAACACATAAGACGCAGGTGACACAGTGCAAATACTAGCTTATCTACAGACTTAACTTATTCCCAGGACAGAACAAACAGAACAAACTCACGTCCATAAGAAGGGTGGAAAGGCAGGAGGTGGATGGCTGGAGGGAGAGGGAGGTCCAAGGGGGTCCCGCAGCACAACCGGCGCGTTTAGCAGCCGCCGTTCAGGCCAGGCCCCACGCTGCTGTTTTGGCTGCTGTGTACGTCGCGTGCTTTGCCAGGCCTTGTCCGACTCGTCTGGTCCAAACCCTCCACTCGTTCTTGGTCCACTCACTCTTTACCACCGACTCCTCACCGCAACCAACTGACCACCGACTCCACTGACTGACTCCTCACGACCCTCTTTCTTGACGACCAACTCTTTGTGACCAACTCACTTGCTTCCTGCGTGCACGCCTTTATAACGCCTCCGGCGATTAAGCCGCCGGCCTTTAGGACACGCCCATCGGGGTGCTCACGTCGGCCCTGGTTGGTCGCGCGACCCTCTGGCTCCGCCCTTGATGACGACGGGCGGGCACGCCTTTCTTCTCCGACCCTGCCTCGTGGTCAATGGCGGTTATTGGAGGGGAGGTAATTTGGCAATCGAGGCTCGGCAATGACCAGAGGGGATGTAAAAGGGAATGGAGATTTTGGGGATGGGAATGAAAGGGGATCTATTCTCTTTCACTGGTGCAATGGAGTACTTCAATTAATGGGAGACACAGCCTTACCCTAAAACACAGAATAAGAGATAACTATCAACAGGGGTATTCTATTACTTGGCTGACGTGTATGCTTGTGGACTAATTATGGGATGCCCTTTCACCTTTACACAGCTCCGGAGGTAGGGGGGCGCAGAATAAACAAAAATAATACAGCACACAATCCAACAAAATACAGTCCTCATCTCCGCAACAATATATATATATATATATATATATATTTTTTTTTTGTCGCGATCCCGTCTGTGAGATGTGTCCCAGCACGGAATACGGACGTGAATGTCCGGGCTTCAAGTAGTCCACGGAGTGGACAGAGAGAACTCAATAAACACCGTTGTGTTTTAATCGGCCTTCTAGGGGTAAGGCACGATGCTTTATTGGCTCGATCACAAAACCATGAAAGGTAACAAAATGGAATAAACTGCACAAAGCCTGCAGGAACTGTCGGCAACAGACGCTCCCAACAGGACGCAGGTAAGATCACTCGCGGCTCCAATCGACGATCTCCGGGACTCTGAGGGTAACAGAATGGAATTCACCGCACAAGGCCGGCAGGAACGGTCGGCCAGCAGCTCCAACACGAAGCAGGCAATCACTCGCGGGTCCAATCTACGAGATCCGGGAATCACTCGTTCTCTTCCGGAGTTACTCGCTCGTAAAATACCGAACTGTAATCGACCAGCCCAACTCGGCTGTCGTGGGGATTCAAGGAAAGCCCTTTTGAGATTTCCCACTCGGAGCCTTCGAGCCGCGTCCGTTGTACAAGATGGCGACCGCGCTCTCTGGACTCTCCACCAATCACGTGCCGAATCGCCTCCCGATCGCGTGAGGCTCCAAGGAGGCCACGTCACGCGGTGGGCGGGGCACCAAATCTGGGTGAGAACAGGTGGTTTCACCGGTGGTTTCTCACAGTCCTCCCCCCCTAAGTAAAAACCCCGTCGAATAGACGGCGTTTTTAAAACCAGTATTTGTAGTAGGTGCAAATCACATGGCAAGATGATGGCGGTAATCGCTAACAGGCAATTAACGCAATTAACAATTATTAACACTTATTAACAACAATAACGCAACAACGCAACAATACAACGCAACGCAATAGCGCAACCATAACGCAATTATTAACGCACAGGCAATTAACAGGCATTAACAGGTTAACAATGAACCAGTTTGGTTTTTTTTTTCACACACAAATTTTAACACCATACACCACATTAATATCTACCCTACAAGAGTTACACTTCACACAAAGCACAATAGAGAGGCAAGGGGGCCAAACTCAAGTTGGGGGAAGCGTTGACAGGAAGGAAACGGGCCGAGACCTAGAGCGGCGGGTACTCCTCCGGTGTCGAGAACAACAGTCATATGCGTAATGACCCCTTTCACCGCACTGGTAACATCGATCGTTCGGGTCGAAAGGCCTGCGGACCAAAGGGCGTCTGAAACGAGGCCGCCGCGACATGCCATTCGACATCTCGACGCACACACGCGATCCACAAATTAACCTTCCATCAAGGGCTCTGACCGAATCTTCAGCATCTCGTGGCTCTTCAAACTCAACAACTGCAAATCCAGGTGGGTTTCGAGCAACCCATACGTTGCGGAGTGGTCCGTAATGTTCGAAGACCCTCCCTAGCTCGGCTTTCGCTGCTCCATTGCCCAGGTTTCCCACATATACCTTAGCATTAGCGTTCCTGCTGAATCGCGACATGGCGGGAGCGGTCCCTGAGGAGCACGGCACCTGAGGGTGGCTTGACGGGAGGCTCGGGTGGACTTCAGCTGACGCAACGTCACCGTCGGGAACTGGAGTCGAGGCGCTAGGCTCCTCGGGCCAGAGTGAAGATATGTCTGACTCCGCCACTCTCTCCGCCTGTTTACTCTGGGATCTAGTGACCCCCCCACAGGTCAGAGTCAATGACTCCTCCCTGGCCATGGCATCATTGCCAATCAGCAAGGAGACCCCGGGTATCGGGTAGTAGGGTACCACCACACAGGTCACTGGACCCTTAAAAATGTCACTCCGGACCTCGAGGAGGGCAAGGGGATACCGGCCAAGAACCCGGTCAATGCCCCGAAGGAGGGTATACTCGCCGGTATAACGCATCTGAGAGGCCGGAACTACCCCTGCCCGGAGAACACACCGTGTCGCCCCAGTATCCCGAAGGTATTGGGCCTCAAACTTCAGCATCGAATCAGGGCCACCCACTAAGGCTGTCCCTGAATAATCCTGGTACAGTGGATGAATGGAATTAGCCTCGGTGGCAGTGACCTCGGTCACCGATGCCACCGTCGTGTGCGAGGGCCCGGCGGATGAGCTCCACTGATCTCCCCTCGATCCAGCCGCCGGGCAGACGGGGGGCGGTCTTGATCGCAGACTCCTCCGTCTTACGACGCGACTGCGTGACTTGCAGCATTTTGCACGCCAAAACATGTTTATCAATAAGGTTGACGCAGTCTGCCAAGGAAACAGTGTCTTTGTCGACAAGAAACAATGCTAAGTCAGGCGGAAGCTGTTGATCGATACGGTAACGCACCAGGAGTTCCGCAACCGCTTGAGGTAACTCAACCTTGCTCCCCTTGAACCATCTCTGCAGCTGTTCCAACAAGGCCCGCGAATGTTCCTCATAGGTTTGACTGGACTCACGAGTCCAGCTGAAAAAATTTCTCCTATAAATACATGCGGACACCGCATAGGCGTTCAAAATCTCGGCCTTCAATGCCCTGTATTTGTTTGCGTCCTCGGTTGCCATCCTCGCATATACCTCCCTCGCCTTCTCAGATAGATGGCTCACAAGATGGCCGACCCACAAGCTCTCATCAATGCCACCGGCAGCCAACAACTTCTCCACCATCTCCAGATACGCTTCTGGCTTCGTGTCTCCCGTCCAGTCCGGCAAACGAACATGAACAGTTTCCGGGACTCTTGCAGCAGACCCCTCTGCCCGCGGTCGTTCAGTCAACATTCGCAACTCATGCTCTCTGACGTGTTCAGCTTCTGCTGCTGCCTCTGCTGCTGCCGCACGCTCTCTCTCTCTCTCTCACGCTCTCTCTCTGCTGCCGCATGCTCTCTCTCTGCTGCCGCAGCACGCTCTGCCTCTGCTGCTGCCGCACGCTCTCTCTCTCTCTCTCACGCTCTCTCTCTGCTGCCGCACGCTCTGCCTCTGCCCTGTCATTCTCCCTGTTATACATGTCAAGTTGTTGAACCGGAGTCAGCCCGGTCCAGAAGGGCGAACGCATGCATTTAGTCATGATGGAATCGCTTCCTAACATATCGGGTTTAGTGACTGGGTCAAGGCTGATTGCGTCGCTCGCATCGCCACCCACGCGACTGTCAACATGATCAGGTTGAACTCTCACTTCTCTGGTCGACATAGCTTGGCTACGAGTTATCATAAGACAAGGCACAAAACACAACGCTCAAACACAACGCTCTGTTGGGGAAATACGACACGAACTACACAATATCACCACCGCACATCAAATTGCCAATGAGAAAAATACCACGTACAAATACTCACGTTTTTTTTTTTTTTTTGTCGGTTGTTTGGAGGGATCCGAAGCTATTCACTTATTCGGCAGTGAAGCACCACCCAAGACAGCGTCCCACGGCGAGAAGGCTCCTCCAAGACGGCGCCCGCTGGCGAGAAGGCTCCTCCAAGACGGCGTCCGCTGGTGAGAAGGCTCCTCCAAGACGGCGTCCGCTGGTGAGCAGATGCAAAGAAGATGCAGATGCAGAATTCCCGTCTCACTTCGAATGTCTCTTACTTGAATGATCCTAGGACGAGCAACCCATTTGTCGCGATCCCGTCTGTGAGATGTGTCCCAGCACGGAATACGGACGTGAATGTCCGGGCTTCAAGTAGTCCACGGAGTGGACAGAGAGAACTCAATAAACACCGTTGTGTTTTAATCGGCCTTCTAGGGGTAAGGCACGATGCTTTATTGGCTCGATCACAAAACCATGAAAGGTAACAAAATGGAATAAACTGCACAAAGCCTGCAGGAACTGTCGGCAACAGACGCTCCCAACAGGACGCAGGTAAGATCACTCGCGGCTCCAATCGACGATCTCCGGGACTCGGAGGGTAACAGAATGGAATTCACCGCACAAGGCCGGCAGGAACGGTCGGCCAGCAGCTCCAACACGAAGCAGGCAATCACTCGCGGGTCCAATCTACGAGATCCGGGAATCACTCGTTCTCTTCCGGAGTTACTCGCTCGTAAAATACCGAACTGTAATCGACCAGCCCAACTCGGCTGTCGTGAGGATTCAAGGAAAGCCCTTTTGAGATTTCCCACTCGGAGCCTTCGAGCCGCGTCCGTTGTACAAGATGGCGACCGCGCTCTCTGGACTCTCCACCAATCACGTGCCGAATCGCCTCCCGATCGCGTGAGGCTCCAAGGAGGCCACGTCACGCGGTGGGCGGGGCACCAAATCTGGGTGAGAACAGGTGGTTTCACCGGTGGTTTCTCACAATATATATATATATATATATATATATATATATATATATATATATATATATATATATATATATATATATATATATATATATATATATATATATATATATATATATATATACGTATATGTTTATGTGCATATGGGTATGTAGGTATGTAGATCGGTGTATATGTCAGGTAGCTGATTTGTTACTGCATGAGCTCTGTTATAAATGTTGTTTGAAAATGTTATTTCATAGTTAATAAAAAGGTTTTCGCTTTGCCATAGTTTAAAATGAGAAATACACGCTTCATCTGTGCAGAACAGATGGCTTTGTTGTATATGTGCGTTCTTTACAGGCCAGATAGCCTAGTCGTAAAACTCTCTCCTTGATCCGCAAACGGCGCCTCGAGCCGCGGGCAGGAAGGCGGATTATATGTGTGTGAAATGTGAACCTTACGTGGGATGCTTGAATTGTAGACATAGACCTTTCCTGATAGACTGTTAAAACATTAACTATACTTCGTATAATCAAAATGACGCTTGAGTTACGATAAATATGCTCTGGATTTAAGTTTAAATAAGAAAGTGAGCTGAAAGGTACATTCAACACCTGGAACTCATCAGAACAACCTCATACATTTTATGGCCTTATCAGGACCAGGAATGCAATCCCCCTTCAGCGAGTTATATTTCCTGTCACCTTGAAAACTTGAAAACTTGAAACCTTGCCTTGAAAACACATCTGGTCCGGATCCTAACGGTGCGTGCTTCACTCCTCCAAGACGAAAGGACGGATGACGGTGGGGAACATGGCCCACTGGGGATGCCGGTGGGAGGACCCTTAGCCAGTTTCTTTGTCCTCCCGGACTCCAGCGGAGATTCTCTGATAAAGCGTGCCTCTATATAAATGAACTGCGAATCGATGTGTCTTTAGGAAGGTTGACTTGGCATGTTGTCCTTTCATGCTGTAGATGTCTTGCTCCCTCCCAGCTGTGTAATTGGTATTTAATAAACGTTTGTCATTCTCAAACTGATGGTGGAATTCTGTTACGATCAAGGAGTCACTCCCGACATATATATGTGAATGCATGCATGTACGTCTGGATATATGTGTATATATATGTAGATATATATATATATCTGTACATAGATGTAAAGATGTAATGTAAAATAAGAAATGAGTAATTTAAAACGTTAATTGTAATTTGTTTTCTTTTTCATTACAGGTAGTGCGATAACTCCCTCACCATGGATGCATTACTTAGCCTTAAAAGACCAGTCCCAGTTTCGCTCAACCTGTGCATAATATGCCAAGATATAAAGACAAACGATAAACTGTTTGCTGCCACAGAAAAAGGCCTCAACACATTATCAAATGTTACCCACGAGCGACAAAAGTTACGACATGTCAAGTACAAGGATGCAGTTGACAGACTCTCAGAAGCCCTGAAACACGACTAAAAAACAATTAGTTTGGCATAAATCATGCTATGCTATGTATACAAACAAAACGAAACTAGATAAACTCAAGGCGGACTCATTGGCAGAGAGTAGCCCGTCCTCTAGTTCATCAGCATCAAGAACAGAACCCAACCTTCCTCATATCGTCGTAGTAGCTCACCGCCCATTAATTGGAAATTCTGCATGTTCTGCCAAGAGGACAAGGCCAAGCAGAAGTTGACTTCAGTCACCACCTTCAAGAAGAGCACTGAAATATTGGAAGCTTCTGAGTTTGAAAAAAAAATGCGAGTGCGTGTTGCTGGTGTTAGTGACCTAATTGCCGCGGAAGGAAAGTACCATCTCTCCTGCTATGTGCAGTTCACCAGAAAGACAACCCAAACTAAACAGGATTCTCGACATGCTGATATTGCAATGCTGTGGCTTTGCGATGAGCTCAAGTATTCTGCTGAGCACGGTCATGTATTAGAGCTAAAAGAAGTGTGGAACCGGTATTGTACAATTGCTGAAGAATCCAACGTAGATATTCCAGTGTCATTTACCAGCAGAATGAGCACCTTCACGGATAAATTGGCAGATAAGATTGGTGAATTCTATGAGATACTTGTACTTCGTGATAACGAAGCAAGTGAGCGACGCAGTGTTTGTTCCACTGAAGTTTGCCCACATACCCATTTCAAAGATAACACGTGAAGAGGATGACACCATAGTCACAATCCCCACCTATAAACCACAGGAAGAAGATGAATTGCTCTCTATGGTACATGTTGCTCTGAAACTAAGAGGTGATATTCTTTCACAACCAGCACATGAAGGAGTGGACGTCAGTGAGCAGGCAGCAATAGAATGCGTACCCGATAGCTTGTATATGTTCCTTAACATGATGCTGGGCGGCCAGCGTCTACTAGAGCAAGATATTGATGAGGATTATGATGAAAGCAAAGAGGAGTCAGTAAGACGATGCCGCATCCTCAGTATTGCACAAGATTTGATTTACACAGCTAGTGGTGACAAGCACTTGACTCCAAAACACATTGGATTAGGCAGTGCCCTGCACCAAGCAACTCGCTCAAAGGAACTAGTGCAGATGTTTCACAATGCTGGACATGTTATAAGCTACACAGACGTACGTCGATTAGACACAGCCTTAGCAGAGAGTACGCAGAGAGTACGCAGAGAGTACGCAGAGAGAGTAAAAATTTTTTGAGAGAGTCGACGTAACTTTCGACCGATACCAGCAGGATTCCATCAAGACTGGAACCAGAATGAAACGTACCCGGGCCTCTCGACCAATACGTCGGGTAATAGAAAACCAAAACGTTCCTCTACCAGACAAATGGACCAACTTTCTCTCACTTGGAGAGAACAAGGCAAATCTAGCAGAGTTTCTTTCTCAGCAGCTCATGACAAATGCAGTCGATTGCACCCACAACACTTGTAGTGGCTGGAGGATTTGCACAGATCACAGATGTGAAATCTTCAGATCCAGAGATGGACACATCATCCATACAGGCCAACCATGAGGAGGCGGACACACGACTTGTTCTTCATTGCGTCGACACAAATGCTGAAACAGTGGTGGTTTTAGTGCGTGACACTGACGTGCTGGTCTTGTTAGCTGCTCATTTTGATAAGATGCCATGCACTCAGCTGTGGATGAAGGCAGGAACGCTTAAGAAGCCAAAATACATTCCCATCCACAAACTCCACCAGAAACTGCCACCTTGCCAAGTGGAAGTGTTGCTGCCATTCCATGCAATTACTGGTTGTGACAGTGTGTCACAGCTTGCTGGCCACGGCAAAAAGACAGCCTGGAAGGTGTTTCAAACACACAGCCAATTGTTGACAGATCTAGGCACAGAAGATATCACTGAAGAAGTAATCAACGATGCAGAAAAGTTCATATGCCGTCTTTACAAGGTACCCGATGATGTGGACAGATGCGACAAGGCACGTGTAATACTCTTCTCTAAGGATTGTCCACAGGAGACTCTGCCACCAACATCAGATGCAGTGAGACTACACATAAGGCGCGCACATTACCAGGCTTTTATTTGGAAGCGCGCAACCATCGCTACTCCAATACTCCCCCAAGTAACAGACATGGGATGGACATACATCGATGGGAACTTGGTGCCGAAGTTGATGACGCTATCTCCAATTCCTAAGGCGTGTCGCGAGATAGTAACATGCGGATGTACCAAAGGATGTATAAATGGCCGTTGCAGCTGCAGAAAAGCTGGGCTGACATGCACAGGAGGATGTGCATGTGCATACAACAGACAACTAGAATGCAGAAACAGAACAGACTAAGATAGACAGGTAAACATTTGAGAATGCCAATATTGAGCTATATGGTATTTATAAAGTATAATTACTAAAAGGCAGCCATTTTGGAACTTTACCCCTTTTTTAAATGCACTTTAGAAATGATTTAATATCATTTTTTTTGTTCTAAAGAAATTAAAAGCGCATTTGACCAGTGAAAGTGATGTACATAAAAAAATACACCCCAGAAATTACCAAAAATATGGCGGCCATCTTGGAATTCAACATGGCGGCGAAACCAAACTAGTTACAACTTAGGTAACAGTAAATTTGGAATCCTCAGTATCACAAACATGGGTATTGTCACTATTTGGAGCCTTCTATACAACAACAAACAACATGCATTTTAAAGGCCATTTTCCCTGCTAGAGCGGGGGTTAGCCTTGCGGTCCCCATGACAATCTTCTCCATTTTGCCCTATTTTCTGCATCTCTCCTTGTTAACCCCCTTGCCCGCATTTCTTCTTCCACCATCTTTAGCCAAGTCTTTTTCGGTCTTCCCCGTCCTCTGCTTCCTTCTACATTCATTTCCATCACTCTTCTCAACCAGTCACTTTCATCCTTCCTCAACACATGACCAAACCATCTCAACCTGTTCCTCTTCACAGCATCAATCACAGGCTCTATTCCCATCATCTTTCGCAATTCATCATTTGTCTTCCTCTCTCTCAACGATACTCCACACATCCACCGAACCATTCGCATTTCCACCCTTTCCAACCTTCGTTGCTGCTCTACGTTCATTACCCATGTCTCGCTCCCATAAATCATAACACTTCTCACACATGCAGCATACACCTTTCCCTTCAGCTTCAACGACACTCCCCTCATCATCAGCACGCCACCCAGTTCCCGAAACTTCTTCCATGCACATCTCACTCGAGCAACCGTTGCCGAGTCTGATCCACCTTCTCCATTCAGCATGTCTCCGAGGTAGCAAAATGTTTTCACACCTTCCAGCTTCACGCCGTCTCCAAGATCCAACTCGACATTTCCTCCATCTGCAGCTCCCTCTGTGCACACCTTACATTTGAATGTAGCTGCCACACTGGTTAATGACCCTCTCAGACCACTACATTTTTGATGAACCCACTCAGCGCACATTGTACATTGAATGGAGTTCACTCCGACACCCTTCCTACACACAGCACAGGGCCACTTCCCAGTTCTTTCCACCTCACCACATGCTTTACCACTTGCCATCACCTTCGTCTTTCCGATATTCACCTTCAGACCTTTTGTCTCCATACATTCCTTCCACGTGTTCATCTTTTCCTTCAGTCCATCCATACTTTCCGCAATCAACACCAGATCATCTGCATACAACAACTCCCACGGTAAACCCACCTTTACGTTCTGAGCCAGCACCTCCATCACAGCTACAAATAGCCTTCTATATATATAAATATAATAACCACCTTTAGAGGCCATTTTTCCCCACAAAGCGGGGTTTGGCCTTTTTCGGGGACCGTGGTTGTTGTTGTTTTTCGGTCCCCTTTTTGAAGCAATGTTTTACGGCCGGATGCCCTTCCTGACGCCAACCCTTTTTGCCGCCTTAACGACAAGCAGGGAATTAGGGGGGAGGGGAGATGGAAAGGGAAAAGGGGGGGAGGGGATATGGAAAGGGAAAAGGGGGGAGGGGAGATGGAAAGGGAAAAAGGGGGAGGGGAGATGGAAAGGGAAAAGGGGAGAGGGGAGATGGAAAGAGAAAAGGGGGGAGGGTGAGATTGAATGAGAAAAGGGGGGGGGGGGGAAGTGAGATTGAAAGAGAAAAGGGGAAAAGGCGGGAGGAGGGAGATTGAAAGAGAAAATGGGGGAGGAGGTAGAGGGAAATGGAAAGAGAAAAGTGGGGGGGGGGAGATGGAAAGGGAAAAGGGGGGAGGGGAGATGGAAAGGGAAAAGGGGGGAGCGGAGATGGAAAGGGGAAAAGGGGGAGGGGAGATTGAAAGGGGAAAAGGGGGAGGGGAGATTGAAAGGGAAATGTGGGAGGCGGAGATTGAAAGAGAAAATGGAGGAGTTTGAGATTGAAATAGAAAAGGGGAGGAGGAGATTGAAAGAGAAAAGGGGAGGAGGAAGAGATTGAAAGAGAAAAGGGGGGAGGGTGAGATTGAAAGAGAAAATGGTGGAGGGGTAGATTGAACAAGCAAGAGGGGGAAGGATAATTGAAAGAGGAAGCGGGAGGGGAGGTCATTTAAAGAGAAAGGGGGGGGGGGGAGGGAAGAGGGGAGATTGAAAGAGAAAAGGGGGGAGAGATAGATTGAAAGAGAAAGGGGGAGGGTGAGATGGAAAGGGAAATGGGGGTTAGGGGAGGGAGGAAACGTAATGGAAGGTAGAGGGGGAAATGTGAAATCAAAATGAAGGGAAGCAATGGTGAGGCAGGTTTGCAAAATGTAAAAGCCGGATTTTTCACACAAAAAGCCATTTTCACCATTGTAACAAGACGACATTCATTAAATGTCCGCATCAGTTTGATTGTTTTTTTCACTGGGTGCGGCGAGAGAACAAGACGGGGACACCGACTTCGGTTTCCTCTTCATTTATGATCGGATATCCGGGCCTATGACCCCTGAAGAGGAGTTTCGGTAAAGAGGTCCCCAAAGGTTAAAGGGTTTCCCAAAGGTCATGTTTGTAACACCGTGGTTCATATGAATTGCTTTAGTCTGATCGCGTTCGGTACAGAATGAATAAAGACAGGTGTCCGACCGCAGTCACCGCACTGACCGTAACGCGCCTCCTCAGCGACCACACTGTCTGCAGGGCCGTCCCCGGGGGTTTTGGCGGGTCGAGCTCGTCTTTCCGTCCCATGTGGCTCACCCTCTCTCATTGACCACGGGTCCAATCTCACCGCACAGCTCCGGGCGCATTCACTCACGGCCATGTGTAATTGTAAAGCCGTTCCTCCGTCCTGTTCACGCCGTTTCACCACGTCCGTTAAGTGGCCCCGCCCTCCGCGTTATGATATCAAGCCGCAACGCAGACCCCGCCTCCCATCTGTTTCGCGCAGCTCTTACGCGCCATGGTGAAAGCATCGTCTCAGGAATCAAACTGTGTTCCAAAGACGCGGAATTTTGAAAGTGCAAACAGAAGAACGGAATAAAGGTCAATCTGCCTCACATTTTGTGATATATTTCGGATCTCTCTCGCAACATTGTGGTGCTGGCAGCTTGGTGAAATGGAGGGCGTTACGGAACGTCAGCAATCGGCGGACACATCACGCATCACTGAATTGGAAAAGACGGAAGGAGCACAGCCATTCACAATATAGAGCGCGGGGACGTCACCTGTCCTCCATGTTGGTTGCCACAGGAGCCTTCGGGAGCATTCCATTCGCAATCAGCGTGTGGAGCACTCAGGGCCGGATTCACTTTTGTGGGCCCCCATTTGGGGAACCATTGCAAAAACAAATCTTCATCGATCACAAGTATAAATGGATGTGTGTGTGTGCATTTGTGTGGCGTACCTTTTCATATCTATTCATTAATTACGTCCTATGCAAATGTACCTTTTAACCCTTTAGACTGGTGAGACCCCTTTGACCTTGGAAGACCCTTCAACGCTTTTTGGTCAACATCCGCCTAAGGGCAACCACTTTTTCTGAATTTCTTAAATCCTCAATTTTCATCTGATTGACGAAATTTGAATAGGATTTACATATCGGCGAACTGAATTCAACCACCAACTATTTTTGAGATCAGCTTAGGCCAAAAGGTCAACATAGGCCAAAGGTCAACAACAATTTCAATTTTCTAAAATCGTCAATTTTCATTCGATTGACTTGAAATTTGAATAGGATTTACATATCGGCTTGCTGAATTCAATCACCAACTATTTTTGAGATCAGCTTAGGCCAAAAGGTCAAAATAGGGCAAAGGTCAAGAACTATTTTCGAATTTCTAAAATCCTCAATTTTCATTTGATTGACTTGAAATTTGAATAGGATTTACATATCGGCTTGCTGAATTCAATCACCAACTATTTTTGAGATCAGCATAGGCCAATAGGCCAACATAGGCCAAAGGTCAACAACAATTTCAATTTTCTAAAATCATCAATTTTCATCTGATTCACTTGAAATTTGAATGGGATTTACATATCAGCAAACTGAATTGAACCACCAACTATTTTTAAGATTATCATAGGTCAAAGGTCAACAACAATTTAAAATTTCTAAAATCCTCAATTTTCATCTGATTCACTTGAAATTTGAATAGGATTTACATATCAGTCAACTGAAATTCAACCAACAACTATTTTTGAGATCAGCATAGGCCAATAGGCCAACATAGGCCAAAGGTCAACAACAATTTCAATTTTCTAAAATCCTCAATTTTCATCCCATTCACTTGAAATTTGAATGGGATTTACATATCGGCAAACTGAATTCAACCACCAATAATTTTTGAGATCAGTTTCGGCCAAAAGGTCAACATAGGCCAAAGGTCAACCACTTCTTTCGAATTTCTAAAATCCTCAATTTTCATCCGATTGACTTGAAATTTGAATGTGATTTACATATCAGCTAACTGAATTCAAACGCCAACTATTTTTGAGATCAGCGTCGGCGAAAAGGTCAACATAGACCGAGGGTCAACCACTTTTTTCAAATTTTTTAAATCTTCAATTTTCATCCGATTGGCTTAAAATTTGAAAAGGATTTTCATATCAGCTTACTGAAAGGACCACCAACTATTTTTGAGGTCCACATAGCCCAAAGGTCAACAACTTTTTTGCAATTTGAAAAATCATCAATTTTCATCTGATTGACTTCAAATGTGAATAGTATTTGCATATCAGCTTATTGATACCAAACACTAACTATTTTTGAGATCAACATCGGTCATAAGGTTAACATAGGCCAAAGGTCAACCAATTTTTTGGGATTTCTAAAATCATTACTTTTCATCCGATTCACTTGAAATTTGAATCGGATTTACATATCAGCTAAGTTAATTCAACCACCAACTATTTTTGAGATCAGTATCGGCCAAAAGGTCAATATAGTGCAAAGGTCAACAACAATTTTAAATTTCTAATATCCTCAATTTTCATCCGATTCACTTGAAATTTGAATGGGATTTACATATTCGTTAACTTAATTCAAGCAACCACTATTTTTCGTCTGTACGAAATGACCAATGACATAGTAATTGTCATTAAAATATTTTAAAGGACGAGTCGTTTCTGTGGTGAAAATTTTGTGTGCATTAGACCAACAGTTGGTGAAATTTTTTAAATAATGATCAGATGGATAAGTGTTGTATTTGTCGAATTATGACGTTATAATGAAGGCAGTGATGACATCATCATTACCATATGTTATTCCCCATGGGGAGTCGGTGACAATGAGCCAGGTTTCAATTTTTTCCATGGAGTGGTTTCAGAGATATAGAGGTGCGAAGTTTTTTCTAAGATGGTGCCTGTACCATTTGAAGTATTATGTCACAATGATCATTGAAATATTCTACAAGAGGAGGCCGTGTTATGGTGAAAATTTCGTGTCAATCTGACCAAGAATTGTAGAGACAAAAAGTCATACTGTGTGAATGAAGTGTTGTACTTGTCGAATTATGACGTCATAATTAATGCAGTGATGACATCATCATTAACACAGCTTATTCCGCATGTGGAGTACTTGACAATGAGACATGTTTCAGGTTTTTCCATGGAGTGGTTTTGGAGATATAGAGGTGCAACCTTTTTTCGATTTTTCCAATATGGCGGAAGTATCATGTGACATATGTCGTCATAATTATCATTTTTAAAATTGCACAGTAGTCGCTGATATTCTGAAAATTTTGTGCCAATCGGACTAATAGTTGCAGAGGAACATTTTTTTTGTTCATACGGAGGAGATTATGTGTTGTAGTTGTCGAAATATGACGTGATAATTAAGGCATTGATGCCATCAGCATCAATATATTGTTGCGAATATGGAATTTGGCCTCCATATCCGCTTGTAAATATTCCCCTATTTTCTCCAATACTCCCCAACTTTCCCCAATCCCCGATTCCCTAGTCCCATTGCATGTAAATAACAATCAGTAGAGCCGACCTTCCCCTTATTCCCCCATTAAATGTCGTGCCCAGGTCCACCGCACCACACGTAGACAACTTTCGGACATCTTCCTAGTTATTCTTAGTCTATGTCAGTTAAGGCCTCGTCTCCATTAATTATGACTCTTCGTTGCACCAGAATGTGATTATATGGCATCAGTAGTGAGTTTAGGACCTTTCCCATACCTCCTTCCATCTTCTTCCCCAACAATTACAACAACAACAGAGGAGATGGCGGCGGCGCGGGGGAGGATGCGTCCTCACACCGGCTCGATTAGCGCCATTGACCACGCGCTCCACGGGGTTACCACGGAGGGGCTGGCTGTCAGCTCCTCCTCAAGGGCGGAGCCTGGTAACCCCCCGCACCCAATCAGAAGGGCGGACCGATTCCATCTGGGGCGGCGCTAGCGAGCCGAGGGCGTGTCACTCCCCGCCGGATATACGCGGCCACGCGCCGGATGTGACGTGAGATGCGCCCCCAGCTTGAGACGAAAAGACGCCACTTCGAGCGCTGTGCAACCTTCCGCATCTCTGGACCGGGCCGGGTCGATCCTGCCCTGAGCCCAGGAGGACCTGGAGCCATCGACAACCGCTTTCCTGCCATCAACCCCCGTGTGAGTCAGCCTTGTCCCGTTTGCCTGTCGTCTGTTGGGGAATAATATAAGATTGTGTCTAAGTGCTTGTCTTTCTATGTTGTACCTCTCGTCCCTGTAATCTGACCTTCCGCACGAATATAATCTCCTCCGGAGGTCTTGAGAACCGTATCCCTGGTGTCTGTCATTATAATTCAGCCGTGTGTCTTCTTTTTCCTTATTGAGCCAGCGTGGCGCGGCTTCGTCAACGTTCGAGTACAATCGGGTAATTTGTGCGGACACGACGGCCATTCCGCTCGGCCCACCTTAACATCAAAGTCGTGTCTGTAACAATTGGTTGTCAGGAGTTGGATTCGAACCTGGGACTAAATTTATTTAGCCCAAATTTTGGAACACCAATTGTACTATTAGAGTAACAACTGGTGTCGAGGAGTGAGATTCGGACCCGGGACTAAATTAGTTAGGCCCAAATTTTGGGAGGGAAAATCGAGCCGGAGCGCGTACGGCGCTCGACCGAATCGATTCGGAGCGCGGTCCCACGGTTACTGCGCTCGCCGAAATTATAACGAAAAAAAAAAATTTGGATTTGTTTTACGAAACTCGAATTTTGCAAGTCGCGCTATGGCGGATCAAGACGGCTGGGGTCCGGTAGGGGAGAGTGAAGCAGGGTCGGTCCAGGACCAAAGTGAGACACGTGAGGAGAGCGAAACAGCGGGGGTAGCAGACGCGCGAAATGGCGCCTCGCACATAGCTACGGCGGCCGCACCCGCTGCACAAGTGGGAGGGATGGCCCAGATGCAGGTCCTCATGGAGCAATTTATGGCGCAAATGCAGGCGTCCCTCAAACTGCAGAGTAACCAATTGGGAAACCGGATGGATGCTCAGAGTGAGCAAATGAGGGTTGATAGTGGGCGATTAGAGGGCCAAATGAGGGGTACCGGTGAGGGATTAGAAAAGAAATTTGAGGGGTTAGACAACGGGATAAAAGAGGTGAAACATGGGTTAACGGGGGTAGAAAATAGAATGGCTGCCCAGGAGAATCAGATAGAGGGAGTGAAAAATGGGTTAGAGGGGTTAGAAAACAGTATGGAAGGCAAATTGAGGGACATGAGGGACCAAGCGGAAAGGGAAGTTAAACAAATGGAGCAGCAGATAGAGGGGGTCAGAATGGGGGTAGAAACCAAACTGGATGCTCACAGGGAGGAAATGGAGCAGATGAGGGTGGCATCTGGGCAGGAGATGCAAGTGATGGGAGAGGAGATCAGAAGAGGAGTGAGTGAGGAGGTCGGAGGAGTGCGCGAGGAGGTGAGGCACTGTAAGGAGCACATGGAGAAGGAGGTGAGAAAGGGGACTGTAAAGTTACAAGGGGGCATAGAGGACCTGACGCAGGAGGTGGAGCAGCTGACGGTGGGACAAACGGAGTTAGTGGAGCAGGTTCAAAGGAACACTGCGGTATTAGGAGGTTTAAAAGCGACACAAAACGACATAAAAAACGACTTGATAGCGACAAAGAGGGAATGTCAGATGGTACGTGAGGGACTGACAGCGAGGTTGGACGAGGTGATAGAGGTAATGGAGACGAAGGACCGGCAGGTGAGGACGCACCTGGAAACGGTCAAGGTAGCCTTAGAGGATGAGCTTGAGGAGACGTACCGGGGAATAAAAGAGGTGAAGCAGAAACTAGAAGAAGTGGAAGAAGGGATGAGCGAAATTAAGAAGCGACGGAGAGGGGATAACAAAGAGATAAAAGAGGAAGTAAAAGAATTGGTCCAAAGTCTGTGTTTGGATCGTGATGATGTGCTCATTAACCGGATGAGGGATTCGCAGGTGATGGAGGAGAAGCGAAGAGGAAGAGGACCCGGTGTAAGTGGTGACCAATATGGTCGTGCGTATGATGCGCCAGGGGATTTAAGAAGCTTGGGGGTCGAGATAGACCCGGGTGTTCGTGAGAGGCCGTTGGTGAAGTGTGCGACAGGTCTGGTGTGCGAAAAAGGAGGTGTGCGAGAAAGTCCGACTCTGGGGAGTGTGAGGAAAAAGTGTGTGCCAAGGAGTGAGGGTGCTGGCGAGAGTGAGTCGGTCGTAGCGCGTGTGCGAGGGAGCACATGGAAGCGCGGTGTGGTGAGTGTTACAGAGGGTGTGACGGGAGAGTGTGCGCAAGGGTGTGCGCGAGAAAGGTGTGTGACGGACAGGTGCATGAGGAAAGAGTGCGCTGTCAGAAGTAAGGAAGAGTGTCCACCTGTGGTGAGTGTTACAGAGGGTGTAACGGGAGAGTGTGCGCAAGAGTGTGCGCGAGAAAGGTGTGTGACGGCCAGGTGCATGGGGAAAGAGTGTGCTGTCGAGAGTAAGGGTGAGTGCGTTGTCAAGAATGGAGGTGAGAGTAGTGAGAGTGACAAGGAGAGTGAGCTGGTTGTGACAGGTGAGCGAGGATGTACACCTGGGATGGAAGGATGCACACCTGGAATGGTAGAGCGTGAGTGGGAATGCACGCTGGAGTTGGTGGTGAGGCACGTGGTTGGGTGTGCGAATGAGGGCACACCTGTGATTGTCACAGAGGAGGTGACAGAGGAGGGGGCGCGAAGAGGTGTGTTGGTGAGGTGTGCTACCAACGAATGTGTGCCAAAGTGTTCGGTGGTCAGGTGTGTGACCAAGGCTGTGAGTGGAATGGGTGTGCCTGGGTGTGTAAGGAACGGCACGAGGAGCATGGAAACAGCTGCATGTATGAGCAAGGAACGGGCTGCGGGGTGTAAGCATGCAGGTGAAGCATCGACGTTACACGGGTTAGAGGTTAGAGCGACTTTTAGCCGAAGCGGGCCCTCGGTGCGTGCTGGGCCTCGCTTTGAACGGCCGCGTCCGTGCTCCACTAGGCGGAGCGGGCGGCAGGATAGGAAGGGTCGTCATGGCGACCACTTTTTGGTGAGGTATTCCGGCAGGCCGAGATCGAGCCATGGGATGGCTCCGTGCCGAGATGGTGCGTGGGATCTCGGCCCGGGTAAACCTCCTTCCCTGCACCGAGTGCCGGACGCATCCAGCCGCTGGCACAAAACAACCAGCATCCATTGCTTGGCTTTACGAAGCCGGGCTTTGGACAGGGATTGGCGCACCGAGAGGTATTAGTGAGTAGACTGGGTGATGAGGTTAGTGTTTTGGACCCAAAATTAGAGAAAAACAAAATTTGATGATTGGCAAAGGATTGGCAGTAGTGATTGGCAGATGATGGGCAGTGATTGGCCAAATTGTTAATTTGTTGAAATTTGATGTGCAAAATCGGTAGAGAGAAACCCCCGATGTGGTGGGATGGCAAATCCACCATCCCTCACAGGGTGGGGCAAAGGAGCTATAGTTTATGGGGTGTATGGCAGTGAAAACTAGCCCGGGTGGGTTAGGATATTGTGTGTAGGGCCCTAGAAGATGACATTAGGTGACGTTAAGATTAGTTAGTGACTGATACCTGTAGTGGGGACGCAGGTAGATTAGTATGGATGATAATGACGAGGGAGCGCAATAGTTTAAAGGGACGACTGGGAAGCGCAAGTTTCAGAAGGGAGTAGTTAGCTGAGATGATGCTGTGTGTGTGAGAATTGAACAGGTGTGATTGCACAGGTGTGCAACTGGACAGGTGTGTGGAGCAGTGTATGAGTAGTGAGTGTTGTGGATCAGCGCGAATGCGCTTGGGGAGAGAAGGGTGCAGGTGGCACCAGGTGTGAGAGCACAGGTGTGCAAGTACAGGTGTGTGGAGAGAGTTGGAGTAAGTGGTACGGAGTGGTGTGCATGGTGCGAAGGAGTGGATGGGGGAAGAGTGGACCCCTTTCACGAGTACCCGGGGCGGGTAGTGTAAGTGTTAGGTAGAGGGTATAGGTAAATTGTGGTTGGATATTGGCATTTGTGGTGCGGTTGCAGAATGGTGTTGTGAATGGGTGCATTAGTGTTGTGGAAATGGCTGTGCGTGTAGCCTGTTAGTGCGTGTAGTTGGTTGGGCACTCCACCACTGTGAGGATGTCGGCCAGGTGAGGCCGCAGGTGGGCTCTGGGAGCCGGTAGAGTTGTGGATGGGGCCCGAGGATCCGGAGGACGGACCCGGGTAGCCCAGTGCCAGAGAGGGCACCGAGTGGGGAGAGTGCCAGAGGGCCTTCCCCAGGTAGTTAGGTTAGGGTAAGGAGCAGGTAAGCTCGGAGGCAACCGCAGTGGTGGAGGTGTGCAGGTGGGTAGACCCACTGGGAGAGGTACACGCCACAGCCCAGAAATTGTGCGAGGGCACCGGGAGATGAATCGGGGGAGTGAGACCCCAAATTGAAAAGCACCACAGTTTGGCCAATGGGAATTGGTTTTTAGAACCCATAGTGTAAGAGGGCCAATGGTTTGGCCGGAGAAAGACCCCGGGTAGTGTAAAGTTGTTAAAGTCATTTAGGAAATAGTTAGGATTGAAGAACCTGTCGCACCATACGCAGCCACTTACCTGTGGTGATGATGATGACTCCACACCTGTGTTTTCTTTGTTTTGTTGCAGGAGATGAATCGCTGTGTGGATTTGTGAGACGCATCACGCCGTGGATGAGACATTGGGGTGATTCCATCTCTCCCTCCCTAGGAGGGACTGATGATGAATTGGTAATGGCAAATTATGATGTTGAGTTGGAGATGGCAAATTTTGATGAGAGTTGAAAATGGCAAATTTGATTGGTTAGGAGGGAGAGAAGACGAATTTGGTATATGGGAGGAACGGGGAAGACAGTAGGGATGTTTGTTGATTTGTAAAGTAGATGTTTATGGGTAGTGTTGTGTTTTGTGGATACAGTAAGGGGTAAGGGAGGGGCCATGTAGGTTACCTGGTGGGGGGGGGGGCGTACGATAGGAACGTACCTGTCTCACCTGGTTCCCATGTGCCCCCAGTGTGCATCACCTTACATTGCGTGCACTTTTGCGCCCTTACCACCTTACTCACTTGTCTGCTTCTTTTGTCTCCCACCTCCGAGGATCTGGCTTTGGGGTAGAGAGAGAGGAGAGAGAGGTGCTGGCTGCGCAGTTGTGGGCCTGCACTTTCGCTGTTTGCTGCCGGGATCGATACACCATATGGACCGCAATGTTTGTGGCCACCCACAATGGACCGCAGTTCGTTTGCGGCCAAGCACCACCCGGGGATGGACCAATGGGTCAACGTGGCACCTATGCCATACAGGTGAACCACTTTTAGTTAACACCAAGTGCACCACAAGAAGAGCAAGAGACACCTGCAGGGTTAGGGGTTGTCGAATTTATTTTTATTCCAATGAACAATGGTGACTGCACCGATTGGTGGTGGGGTGGTGCTTTTGATGCTGGGAAAGGGTGCTCTGCACGTTATTAAAGGCCGTCGGCCACAGAGCACTCGTGGGTTGGTGTATCGATGCTGGCAAGCACGCTCTCTCTATGCATAACATCTGCATGTGTTCCTCCAAAAACAGGTCCTGGATCGTAGTGTAGATATCAGCGTAATCTTGTAAATAATGCTCCCTACCGGCTGTATGTTTAGTTTGAGAATTCTTTCCGGATTCGGTTATCCTGTGGGTGTGTTTCTGTGAGGAGAAGGGTGCAACGTCGCAGGGGGACATATTTACTCATTCGTGAATATCTGTAAAACTGTCGCACTCAGGGTAGAGTTAATAGTAGAGGGAACTACATTGCGTGCCACACTAAAGTAGGTAAAAATTTATCGGGTCGGGATGCCCCGAGGGTAGAGAAGGGTGCAATGTTGCGAATATGGAATTTGGCCTCCATATCCGCTTGTAAATATTCCCCTATTTTCTCCAATACTCCCCAACTTTCCCCAATCCCCCATTCCCTAGTCCCATTGCATGTAAATAACAATCAGTAGAGCGGACCTTCCCCTTATTCCCCCATTAAATGTCGTGCCCAGGTCCACCGCACCACACGTAGACAACTTTCGGACATCTTCCTAGTTATTCTTAGTCTATGTCAGTTAAGGCCTCGTCTCCATTAATTATGACTCTTCGTTGCACCAGAATGTGATTATATGGCATCAGTAGTGAGTTTAGGACCTTTCCCATACCTCCTTCCATCTTCTTCCCCAACAATTACAACAACAACAGAGGAGATGGCGGCGGCGCGGGGGAGGATGCGTCCTCACACCGGCTCGATTAGCGCCATTGACCATGCGCTCCACGGGGTTACCACGGAGGGGCTGGCTGTCAGCTCCTCCTCAAGGGCGGAGCCTGGTAACCCCCCGCACCCAATCAGAAGGGCGGACCGATTCCATCTGGGGCGGCGCTAGCGAGCCGAGGGCGTGTCACTCCCCGCCGGATATACGCGGCCACGCGCCGGATGTGACGTGAGATGCGCCCCCAGCTTGAGACGAAAAGACGCCACTTCGAGCGCTGTGCAACCTTCCGCATCTCTGGACCGGACCGGGTCGATCCTGCCCTGAGCCCAGGAGGACCTGGAGCCATCGACAACCGCTTTCCTGCCATCAACCCCCGTGTGAGTCAGCCTTGTCCCGTTTGCCTGTCGTCTGTTGGGGAATAATATAAGATTGTGTCTAAGTGCTTGTCTTTCTATGTTGTACCTCTCGTCCCTGTAATCTGACCTTCCGCACGAATATAATCTCCTCCGGAGGTCTTGAGAACCGTATCCCTGGTGTCTGTCATTATAATTCAGCCGTGTGTCTTCTTTTTCCTTATTGAGCCAGCGTGGTGCGGCTTCGTCAACGTTCGAGTACAATCGGGTAATTTGTGCGGACACGACGGCCATTCCGCTCGGCCCACCTTAACATCAAAGTCGTGTCTGTAACAATATCTTATTCCCTATGGTGAGTATTTGACAATGAGGAATGTTTTTATTTTTTCTATTGAGTGGTTTGGGAGATATAGAGGTGTAACGTTTTTCCAAGGTGGCGCGTGTAACACGTGATATATGACGTCATAATATTCACTAAAATATTGCACAGGAGGAGGTCATCTTATGTTATGGTGAAAATTTTAGGTGAATTGGAACAGCGGTTGTCGAGAAAATGAATTTTTAAAATGCAGACATGGTACACAGTTTACTTTACTAAAATGCAGACATGGTACACAGTTTACTTTACTAAAATGCAGACATGGTACACAGTTTACTTTACTAAAATGCAGACACGTACGTACGTAAATGAATGGTTAACCCTGCTTTTCGTTTTGCGAGCGGAGGATAATAATATTAATGGTAATTATATAGAAGTGATGAAATTGTTCAGTGAAAATGGGAAATGGAGTCAATTTTAAACATAGTTTTGTAACATACAATGTGTAATATATATTGTTGGTGAAGTAGTGATGTGTAAATGGTGTTTTGTGTGCGGTAATGGTGAATTATTGGGTGATTTGTTGTTGTTCATATATGGTTGCATGTATTGATTTTTAACGATGGACTGGTGTTTTTTTGGGTGGTGTAAATGGTGTTGTATGTGGAGGTGTAAATGGTGTTTTTTGGGTGGATTGTTTCTAATGAAATGGTATTTTATGTAGTTATTTTTCATGTTTGAGTGGTGTTTTTCGTTGTGCTTTGCAATGGTTTGCTTATTGTTTTGAAAGAATGTTGTTTTAATTGGGTTTATTGGTTTTGATTTGGTGATTGAAGGCACGTGGTCGTTAATTAGTGGAACGTGTGAGGTTTATGTGTGAGTTGCTGTATAAAAGGGCTGGAATGGTATGTGGTAGTACACACAGTGGATTTTGGATGGGATTTTGGCAGTGAAGGGATGGTAAGTAGTTGTAAAGCGCGGCGTTACGCGCGCTGCTTGTGAGCAAGGAGGAAGCGGACAAGCGGTAACATATAAACGTCTTTATTGTAAGACTACACTGTAACACTGAACTCTTCCGGGCTGGTCGCCCGGTGTATATCATGAGGCCACGCCTACCCCTCGGGCGTGGCCACCGCCCACTTGGTGCGTGGAAAGATGTCACCACGCCAGTGGGCTTTTGTGTCCGCCACACGCGCCCCCCCAGAATTCCCGCGCACCTGGAGGGCCAGTTTGCGGGGCAGACGAATGACC
This sequence comes from Myxine glutinosa, assembly GCF_964187855.1. Lineage (NCBI taxonomy): Eukaryota > Metazoa > Chordata > Myxini > Myxiniformes > Myxinidae > Myxine > Myxine glutinosa. The sequence goes on along the minus strand of NC_136261.1, from coordinate 598,801 downwards.
CGGCCGAAGCGCCCCCTGGCGATCGGCGGTGTCCGGGGTGCAGGGATACCAGGTGGGATGCCCCCGGCTGCCCCTGGGATGGGTGCAGGACCGGGGGGCGCCGTGGCGGCGGGGCTGGGCGGTGCCGGGGGTCCGCCCGCAGGAGGGCGGCCCCGACGTGGGGGTCGGGCCACTGGCGGTGGATGGTCCACATCGAGGTGGGCCGGCTTGAGGCGGTCTACCGAAACGCGGTCAGGAGTACCGCCGATGTCCAGGGTGAAGTGCTTCGCCCCGGTCTCCAGCACGCGGAAAGGCCCGTCGTACGGGGGCCGCAGTGGTGTCCGATGGGCATCGTGGCGGACGAAGACGTACTCCGCCGTGCGAAGCTCCGGGGCGACGTGCGTCGGTGGGTGCCCGTGGCATGCCGTTGGCACCGGGGCGAACCTCTGGGCGGTCTCTTGCAGAGCGGAGCACTGCTGTGCCGCGGACCATGGTGCCGTGGAGTCGGGGAGGAACTCGCCCGGCACCCGCAGTGGTTGCCCGAAGACCAACTCCGCCGCGGATGCGCGCAGGTCCTCCTTGGGCGCCGTCCGGAGGCCCAGCAGGACCCAGGGGAGCCTGTCGACCCAGCCGCCGTCGCGGAGGGTGGCCCGGAGCGCGGCCTTCAATGAGCGGTGAAATCGCTCACACAGGCCGTTAGCCTGGGGGTGGTAGGCCGTGGTTCGGTGCAGCCGGACCCCGAGCCCCTGCGCAACCGCCCCCCAGAGCTCCGAGGTGAACTGGGGGCCGCGGTCGGATGAGATGTCTGAGGGGGCGCCGAACCGGGCGACCCAGGTGGCGATGAAAGCCTGCGCGACATCGGCCGCCATTGTCGACGCCAAGGGCACGGCCTCCGGCCACCGGGTGGTGCGGTCCACCATGGTGAGGACGTAGGTGAAACCCCGCGAGGGGGGCAGAGGTCCCACCAGGTCCACGTGGACGTGGTCAAACCGGCGTTCCGGCACCGTGAACGGGGCCAACGGGGCCTGGGTGTGCCGGTGCACCTTGGCGCGCTGGCACGCGAGGCACGTCCTGGCCCAGCCGCGGACGGCCTTCCGGAGGCCATGCCAGACGAACTTGTCGGCGATCAGCCTTTGGGAGGCCCTCGCGCCCGGGTGGGACAGGCCGTGGATGGCGTCAAACACCTGGCGCTGCCAGCCCGCGGGCACAATGGGGCGAGGACGCCTGAGGGAGACGTCGCACAAAAGGGCCGCGCCCGCGCCGTCGAACGGCACCTCGGTGACGCGGAGGCCCGTGACGGCGGTCCGCAAGGCCTGGACGTCGGGGTCAGCGGCCTGGTCCGCTGCCATCCGGGCATAGTCGATGCCGAGGTGGACTGCGTGGGCGACGGCCCGGGAAAGGCAATCCGCCACCGGGTTGTCCTTCCCCGCGACGTGCTGGATGTCCGTCGTGTACTCGGACACGGCCGAGAGGTGACGCTGCTGCCGGGCCGACCACGGCTCGGTGACCTTGCCCATCGCGAAGATCAGCGGCTTGTGGTCGACGAAGGCAGTGAACGCCCGGCCCTCGAGCAGATGGCGGAAGTGCCTGACCGCCAAGTGAAGTCCGAGCAACTCGCGGTCGAAGGTACTGTAACGGCGTTCGGGCGGGCGAAGCTGCCGGCTAAAGAACGCCAGCGGTTGCCAAGCTCCACGCACCCATTGCTCGTGCACCGCGCCCACCGCGTAGTCCGAGGCATCGGTGGTGAGGGCGATCGGTGCATCGGGCGCCGGGTGCGTGAACATGGTGGCGTTAGCCAAGGCGAGCTTCGCGCCCGTGAACGCCGTGTCCATCTGCTCGGTCCAGGTAACGTCGCCTTTGCCCGGCTTACCTCGGAGAGCTTCGTGCAGGGGGCGCAGGAGCTGGGCGATACGGGGCAGGAACCGATGGTAAAAGTTCACCATGCCCAGGAACTCCTGCAGCCCTCTGATCGTGCGGGGGCGCGGAAACCCCTTCACCGCCTCCACCTTGGCCGGCAGGGGGACGGCGCCGTGCCTGGTGACACGGTGCCCCAGAAAATCGATTGTGGCGGCGCCGAACCGGCACTTTGCGGGGTTCACAATCAGGCCATGCTGGCCCAGGCGTTCGAAGAGCGTGCGGAGGTGGCGTAGGTGCTCTTCGCGGGACGCGCTGGCGACGAGGATATCGTCCAGGTAGACATAGACAAAATCCAAGTCGCGCAGGACGCTGTCCATCAGTCGCTGGAACGCCTGAGCCGCATTCTTCAGACCGAAGGGCATGCGCAGGAACTCGAAGAGTCCGAATGGCGTGATGACCGCCGTCTTCGGGACGTCCTCCGGCCTGACGGGGACCTGATGGTAGCCGCGTATGAGGTCCACCTTCGAGAAGAAGGACCTGCCCGCCAAACGGGCGGAAAAGTCCTGAATGTGGGGGACGGGGTAGCGGTCGGGAGTCGTGGCGTCATTGAGACGGCGATATTCCCCGCACGGTCGCCATCCCCCGCCGGGCTTCGGCACGATGTGCAGCGGCGACGCCCAAGCGCTCTCTGAGCGCCGAATGATGCCGAGTCGCTCCAGGGTAGCGAACGCCGCTTTTGCCACCGCCAGCTTCGTCGGCTCGAGGCGGCGTGCCCGGGCGTAGACCGGTGGCCCGACGGTGGGGATGTGATGGGCCACCCCGTGCTTGACGGCCCCCGCCGAGAAGGTGGGCCGCGTGAGGGCCGGGAAGCCGGCGAGGAGGCGGGTGAATGCGTCCGCTGCCGGAAGCGTACAGACCAACGTGGCCGGAACCGAATCATTCGGCAAGCCGCTTGGCAAGCCGCTCGTTGAGCTAGGCAACGCACAAGCGAGCGAGCTGAACGTCTCGGCCTGGACAAGCCGTCTGCGCTTGACGTCGACCAGGAGCCCATTAGCGCACAGGAAGTCCGCACCAAGCAGTGCCATGGGCACGTCGGCGGTGACGAACGTCCATCGGAAAACCTGCCCTCCAAACCGCAGAGAGAGGCAGCGTTTTCCGTACGTACGGATGGGCGTCCCGTTCGCGGCAAGCAGCGCGGGGCCCCCACCCGCGGCGTGCTTGTCTGACGTGCCGGCAGGAATGACACTCACCTGCGCTCCCGTGTCGCACAGGTAACGGCGCCCGGAGAAGGTGTCCGTTATGAACAGCAGGCTGCTCGAACGGCCGGCGCTCATCGCCACAATTGAGCGCCGGCCCGGGCATTTCCCGACCCGTTGAAGGAGCACGGCGGATGACACCGCCGAGCTTCGTGGCCGAACTTGGCGTGGAACCAGCACCAGGTGGTGGAGCTGGAGGAGCGCGGCTGGCTCCGCCAGGCCGGTGGAGTCGACGGGTTTCCCCGCGGTGGCGGTTTTCGCCGCGGCGGTGGGCGGGGCGTGGCGGCGTTCACGAGGTGCGTATCAGCATGCTGCTGAACCTCCGCGTGCTGTAGAAGATGATGCTGTGGAACATCAGCGTCGAAGGCCGTGACGGCCACGCCAACGCTCGCCCCCGTGTCCGAAGCGGCGAAGTACTTGTCCGCCTCGGCCGCCAATGCTCGGGGTTCCGTTAGCCCGGTCCCGGCCAACGCGAGGCGAACCTGCGCTGGAAGTTGGCGACGGAAAAGCGCCCGGAATAGCGAACCGGGGGCTTCGTCGCCCAACAGTGACAGCATATGGTCCATTCGGACCGACGGGCGCGTCTCACCGAGCTCGGGGAGATCCAGGAGGCGGTCGGCCCGTGCGTCGTCCGTGAGGCTGAACGTGGCTAGGAGTAGCCGCTTGAGTGCCTCGTACTTGTGGCCGTCCGGTGGGTGGCGAAGGACGGACACAACTCGAGCGGCCGTGCCGGGCCCGAGGGAGGCGACGACGTGGCAGTAGCGCGTGTCATCGCCGGTGAGGTGCCGAAGCTGAAATTGGGCTTCGGCCTGGACGAACCAGACTTCGGCCTGAGCCTCCCAAAATTCCGGAAGTTTGACGAAGGCGGCCATGGCGATGGCGTCGCGTGTGGAAGGATCGCTCCGGCAGATCCAACGTCGAGGGTCACCAGTAAAGCGCGGCGTTACGCGCGCTGCTTGTGAGCAAGGAGGAAGCGGACAAGCGGTAACATATAAACGTCTTTATTGTAAGACTACACTGTAACACTGAACTCTTCCGGGCTGGTCGCCCGGTGTATATCATGAGGCCACGCCTACCCCTCGGGCGTGGCCACCGCCCACTTGGTGCGTGGAAAGATGTCACCACGCCAGTGGGCTTTTGTGTCCGCCACAGTTGAGTAGTTGAGTAGTTGAGTAGTTGAGTGGTTGAGTGGTTGGGCTGTTGGGCTGTTTGGCTGTATAAAGACCATTATAAATGACTGGTTGGAATAGTTTTTGATTGTACAGGTTCATGAGCATGGAAAGTATGAAGTGTGGGCTTAGTGTTAGGTGTGGTTATATCATATTTATTTATCAGATATACAGATGTAAATTAAAATTTGCTTTGTGTATTGGAAATCGTGTGGAGGCAATTTCAACTTTGTGCGTTTTTATTGTGATTTAATAAAATGGTGTTTTTGTGCATTGACTTTGAGGCTGAGTTTGTAAGCTAGAGTGTATCATTTCAATGTCAGGCAAGAGGTTATAATTATCTTTACCAGAGAAGAGGTTTTGAGTATCTGTTTTTGACTGGAAAATAAATATATTTTCTACCACTGTTGATCTGATAGAATTTTTTTATGGTACATAAAAATTTACGTAGAATTTTAAAATGATTTTGACGTCATAGGTTGTGGTTTGGTTGTGTTTTTGGAAAAGCCGAAAAATTGAGTTCTGTCAGTGTTGAATATTTAAAAAAAAAAGATGTGCGTCATTGGAAAGAAATTTCGGCAAAAAATATAAATCGTGTCATGTGTGCATTGTCATTTGAGAAGGATAAGTCTATCTGATTAAGACAAAATGAGTTGTGTAGGGATAAATTGGTGAAAGTCATCTGTCATGGTTTGGTTGTCTTTGAAATGGCTAAATAATTTGTACTTTGATCTGTGAAAGCACCGTGCATTGTCGGTGGTCATGCCTCACATGTAGCTCGGCTTCACGGTGTTGAAATAAAAGTTTATTGGAATATCTTGCGATGAAGCTTGGTCAAGAGCGTTTCACTTACTTGATGCAGGCATGTTGGTGGTCTGTCTTCTATCGACTCCTCTGGCATTGCTTCCGCAGCTGTCTGCTGTGTGCCCCAAATATTCCAGCAGGTTGTACAAGATGTGCGAGGAACTGTCTTGTGGTTAATTTGTCATAATCTAGGCTATCTGCTCACCTTTTTCATTCGGGTTTTGTCCTGTCTCTGGAACAAATCCTCTACTCCCTTTAATCCCAATCCTTCGGTTTTTAAAACTTGTTCAACACCTTATTTTATATTTCACATCCAAAACCTTGATGTTTTCTACTCCTGCTAATTCACTGCAGATCCACTTTTTGAAATTCCCATTTCTTTCCTGGAAGTCGTTGCAGTGTGCATATGTTTTATTCCTCTGCCATCTCCCCCTAAGCTTTGTCCCTTGCATGGTTTTCTTGGTGTCCCTGGTGTCAAATATTTGTGTCCTCTGTCAATCTTGTCTACTGCTCCCATTATTTTGTGTTTTGTGTGATTTATGTTGGTTTTGACGAGCGTCTTTTTTTATACCAAAAGAAAAAAGTGCATAGAAAAAAAAAATTGACTGATTGTAAAGAAGTGCACATGTGGAATAACATACAAGGGTGTCAGGTGTCTTCATTATGATATTATTGTACAAGTACAAAAGTTTATGATGAAGGTGAAGTTTTTTGAGGATATCTTTGGGATAAATTGGTGGAGAAAAAAAAAATGTAATGTGGTTTGGCTTATTTATTTTAACATCAAAGGTTTTAAAATCAAGTATGTCCTGGTGAGGGTCTGCAATTTGATTGGTATTTCCAGTTTTTGTTTTGGATCTTTGAAATGGTTGGTTTTTCTGAGTGTTTGGTTACTTTTGGGCATTTAGTCTCTAGTGTTTTTTTGTTTTGGGTGCTTTAGGTGGTTTTGAGTTTGAATATTTAGGGTTTTTGATGTGGATATTTTTGGTGCCGTTGGTTATTTAGGGTTTGTTTTATTTTGGGGTTTTCAGTGTTTAAGCGTTTTTTTTTGTATTTGGGTGTTTAATGTTCTTCAGGGTGTTTAGGGTGTCTTGTGTTTTTGGTGTTTGGTGTGTATTTAGTGTTGGATTTTGAGTGGTATTTTTGGGTTTGTTTTTGATTATTGGTACTTTTGGATTTTGGAATGTATTGGGTGAGTTTGGGGTGTTTTTGTGGTTGGGGTCTGATTGGTCTTCATGGTCTTTTGTGTTTCACAGTGAAATTTATTTTTTGTCTGTTGTTGCAATGCAGAGGGAAAGGGAATATTGTTTTCGTCTGCAAGTGAAGGACTGAATTGTAATTTGGTGTGGGTGCAATCCATGGCAAAAGTTAAAATGGTGGCTGCTATATATGTCTAAACCTTGTGAGCGAAATATCTTGGAAAATAAACGAACTAAGTTGTAATCTGGTTGTGTATCTACGCATAAGGAAGAACAATATTGAAAATTGCGTTGTCATGTTAAAATTGAAGATTGCTGCTGTCATATGGCAGAATGTTGAGTGGAATATCTTGAAAAATAAAGGAAGTATTAAGTTCTAATCTGGTGGGTGCATCTATGCATAAGGGAGAATGCTATTGAAAATTGTGTTGGTATGGCAAAATTGAAGATGGCCCCATTGTGTCTTCTAGTTTGTCAACTCGCATCACTTCACTGACGGGGGACCTAGGTGTAACGTTTGTTTTTAATGGTGGTCTTGGTTGTGTTTATAGATTGATCAATAAAGTTAACAAATATTGTAAAGCTTTTAAAAGTTGGTTTTATGGAGGTACAGGTGTGCTATATATATATATATTGGTTTGTTTCAGTACGTGTGATTTTAGAGGAATGGGTTTGTTTTAGCTGAGGATAATGACTACCTGAAGGGGATTATTTAGAAGTGGAAGGTCTTCTGGAGAATTTATATCTTGGAGGGGAGGAAGGAGTGGCTCATGTTTCTGAGTGAATGGCTTATTTCTGAGTTCAGTGTGATGGTGATTGGGAAGAAGCCATACTACTAAATTTGTATTGAAATGTTTGGTAATTGTTTTGTATTTATTTATGCGAATGTGTACTTGTATACAACTGTCATTTATTTTAAAAGGTTTTAGCACTATTGGTTCTTTTTTTGTGTAAAACAATCCTAGGGAATCATTGAAGGTTTAAAAGTTCAGTTCACTTTCTTCAGTTCACTTTCTTCAGTTTAACTCTGTTCAGTCATTTGTGAATAAAACATGGGCATGTAGGAGCTGTGCTCCCACGTCAATTGGAAGAATGGACGTGACAAAAAGCTGGAATTGGTCAGTTTCTTTATTGTCACAAAACAACTCGGGTACTCTGAAAAGCCCATTTATCAGGCAGCAATATATATATATATATATATATATATATATAGACATTATCCTGGAGCGTTTGTCTGGGAAAGGCGAGAGGGGGTGGCCGGGCGTCCTGGCTGCGGCCTGGCAAGTCGAGGGGCATGCCCGGGTGTCCCAGACGTGACCTGGCAAGTTGAGAGTGGGCGTCCCGGCCGTGGCCTGGCAAGTTGAGCGCGGGCCTGCCCGGGCGTCCTGTACGAGTCCGGCATGGTGATCGCTCCGCGTCCTTGGTAGGTGCAAGGCGATTGTGTAAACCCAGCGGTAGCCGCTACAGGCAGACAACTTTCGTTTATATACATATATATATATATATATATACACTGTTGGTTTGGCTTACTGCGCTTGCCTCACCAAGTGTCATGGAGGAATGGGCTTATTTTAGTTGAGGCTAATTGTACCTGAGTTCTATGATTTACACCAATCAAACAATTATTTTGCACAAATGTATTGGTGATGTTACGTGGTCCCCTCGGTGAATACCTGGTCTCGGTGACCCCCGGACCGTGAGAGGAACTCCGCCAGCAAGCTGTATTATATATGCGCTTTCGCCACGCAATCCATATGAATTTCACCCAGGAGACAACTGATGTTCAAGGATATATTTCCAATGGTAAGGATACCATACAATTTCAATGACCCAACCACGGAGATTTTCCCCGAGCAATCAACCATACACAACCATCAACAATATTTCAATGACACAACCACGGAGATTTTCCCCGAGCAATCAACAATACACAACCATCAACAATATTTCAATGACACAACCACGGAGATTTTCCCCGAGCAATCAACAATACACTACCATCAACAATTCCCCAGCCACAATCAATTCCCTATGAGTAAGATGGCCATCTTATATATGTGTGTCCCGGTGAGTACTCACACCCCCTTTCGGTCTCTGCTCCTCACAATGTCTCTGGGCCCCTCCTGACCAAGATACTGGTCGGCGTCTCCGCACTCGGGCGGTTGAACGAACCCCGGGTGGACGTTTCTCCACCGGGCAGTTATCGTACCAGGCACCGTGGCTGCAGCCCCTCGTGGCCACGCGAAGCGGATACGGTAGAGCAAGCCAAACCCCACGCCGCTTGCAAGGCGCGTTAGGCCCCAACGTGCGACCCGCACGCGTCGGTTTGGACGGTGCCGCGAACGAGGCCAGACGCGGGTTCGATGCACGGCCCCACGTCAACTTGACGTCTCCACCGGGCAGGTACACGTTCCGGTAATTCCTCTCGCCAGCCAGGCTTCGGAACGCCGCTGTTCCACGCAGCGCAAGGTCGATCCCACCTTTTGTCGGAGCGGGGCGAGGAAGAATAATACTCGTCCTTTTTTCCTCGTGTCTTTTTCTCTCCCGTTTCCGGTCACTTCCGTTTCCGGCCACTCCCTCAGAAGGGCTCCTGACCCTCCAACCACAACAACTACACAACAACTTAATATACTACACACGGATAAGCAAAGACCTGAATGGTAATTCACATACATTCACATAAATATGTAACACTCCCCCCTTCAAGAAAGAAAGTTTGAACCCAGCGAAAACTTTCTTTGCCGGCCAATTTGGAGAAACAAACCAGATAACTCAACCCCCCCCACATTATCAGTTGCCCCCGGGCACAGTTATCACTTAAAAATAAAGCAACCAAAATTTCACCACAACCCCTCCAGATTACTCACTCTGGACTAAGCACCAGCAACGACATTGTCCCTGCCAAATCAAACTCCATCTCCTGACCCTCTGACTTTGACCGCCAGTTTCTTGTGAATGAAGGTTAAGGGGTTGATCAAAGATCCAAAGTTAAGCCACTCGATAGCACTTTTCTGGGAGGCCAAGCCGAGTATTCACTACATGGATGCCTTTAGGAACGCGGAGTTCACGGTTAGTCCGTGCAGGAAAGTTCTCTACATGGGCGCCTTGAGGAACGTGGAGTTCACGGTTAGTCCGTGCATGAAAGTTCACTACATGGACGCCTTTAGGAACGGCGTTCACGGTTAATTCGTGTAGGAATCTTGGCTCGGCGGCTCCGCCGCCTTCAGTGCTTCAACTTCTCAGAACTTCCCTAATAATTAGGGTGGGACCACTGGTCCCTGTAGTCCCATGAATAGCGGTCTCCTTCTCGGCCACTACTTTGCCAATCCTTCCTTCGGGAGCGGCCGTAACTCAGGGAGCCTCCATAATAATATTGATTGTGGCCACCACCAAAACTACCGCCCAGTTGTCCTCTCCTGTAGACCTCTCGACGCCTACGAAATGCCTTCCCTACCGTTATGGTCCGACCCTCCAAATCCTTGCCATTCCAATTCTTCTCTGCCTCTCTGGCATCTTTTGTGCTGGCAAACGTGACAAAGCCGAACCCTCTTGACTGTTGCGTTTCCCAGTCTCTTACCAACCGCACTTCCACCAGCGGCCCATATCTGTTGAAGACAGAGGTCAGAACTTCTTCCTCTGTTTTGAAGTTCAGTCCGCCTACAAATAACTTGGCACTTTTGTCGCCATCCCGAGCTGGTGTGGTGTTATTTTCCCTGCTGGGCTCTTTACCAACCCTCAGGTTACCATAAACTTGACCCCCGGCCAAATCATTCCCGATAACCACAGATACACCCTCTACAGGAAGCGTGGCTTGTAAACCGACGGTGACCGGTCCTGACACCAAATCGGACTCCAAATGGATGACATGAAGGGGAGCACTAACACCGCCCCCGATCCCCTGTAAACGAACACTATCCCCCGTTGCCGTCTCCTCGGACCATGGCAAAATGCCTTCAAGCATTAAAGATTGATGGGCCCCTGTGTCCCTCAATATCCTAACCGGTCTCCGGTTAGTCGAGGCTCCATCCAGTGACACAAACCCCTCTGAAATAAATGGTTGGTAACCCTTTTGATGGCGATTTCTTACGCTAGCCATCGCATTCGGAGTTGTAATAGTCGGACTCCGCTCTGGGTTGTCCCTTTTCATGAGGTAACAACTGGACATCAAGTGTCCAGGTTTCTTGCAAAACGCGCAAGTAGGCCCGGAGGAACAACTCGGGGTCTGCCTCGGGCCCCCCGAACTATAAGTTTGTCTTGGGCCCGCATCCCTCTGATTTCGAACCGGTGGGGTATCATAGTTGTCCCCATAATCATCTCGAGGCCGCCGCCATGTATGGTCGTTCTCCGCACTCGCTGTTCCCCACCTCCCCTGCGGAGATCTAGGCGAGGAGTTAGGTTCGTGGACCCCTATTCGGTGGGTTAAGGCATAATCATCTGCCATGGTGGCTGCGTCCCACAACTTTGGTACCTTCTTTTCCTGCAGGTACACTTTGATGTCCTCGTGGACACACTGCTGGAATTCCTCCACCAGGATCAAGTCCCGCAATGTCTCGAAGTCTTTCCCGACTCCTTTTGACTCACACCACCGATCAAACATGTTTTCTTTCACTCTGGCAAACTCCACATGGGTCTCACTCTCCCTCTTCCTGGCATTCCTGAATTTTTGCCTGTAAGCTTCCGGAACCAACTCATAGGCTTTGAGGATGTGCTTCTTCAGTACCTCATAATCTGCACATTGGTCCATTGGTAGCGCCGAATAAATTTCCTGAGCTTTCCCCACCAGCACACTTTGCACGAGTATGGTCCAGGCCTCCTCCGGCCAGTTTAATTGTCGAGCCACTTTCTCAAAGTGTGGAAAAAATTTCGCGACTTCTTTTTCACTGACCGGTGGAACCAGCCTCACATGTCTGCCCACATCCCAGGTTTTCTGGTTAGGTGTCGACCCCGTCAGCAAGGGTGGTGCCTCTCCCCGTTCTCTCATTAACTCCAGCTCCTTGAATTTGATTTCTTGCTGAAGCTCCATGTCACGTTCCTTTAATTCCCTTTCCGCTTTTCTCTCCTCTGCTTCGAGTTCCCTTGCAGCTCTCCTCTCCTCTGCTTCTGCTTTCCTTTCCTCTGTTTTCATCCTTTCCTGGAGTTCTCGTTCCACTCTCCTTTCCTCTGCTCTTTCCTTTTCTGCTTTCCTTTCTTCTTCTGCTCTTTCCTTTTCTGCTTTCCTTTCTTCTTCTGCTCTTTCCTTTTCTGCTTTCCTTTCTTCTTCTGCTCTTTCCTTTTCTGCTTTCCTTTCTTCTTCTGCTCTTTCCTTTTCTGCTTTCCTTTCTTCTTCTTTAATCCGTTCCTGGCTCCGTAATTGCAACTCCAGTTTCCGGAGCTCAACATCTTCTGGTTCTTCGGCTAGCCACTCCCAGGCTAACTCGTCCCATGTTCCTAATCCCACCATAGATTGTATCACCGTGGCCTGCAACTCTGCCTTCCTCAAATTAGTTCGGACCTCCAAGTTAAAATGTTTGGCCAATTTCAAGAGGTCCGACTTTAGCAACGCTCGGAACTGTGCCTCACTCGGGGTTACCCCAAAGTTCTGTGCCACAAACGCCATGGTGCCTATCGTTAACACCTGTTAACCTCCACCCAAGACTTTACCCCAATTTCTCAAAAAATTTTTTTTTTACCAATTAATAATTAATTAATAAATTTTAATTAATAAAAAATATTATTATTTTATTATTTTATACAATTTTAAATCCCGGACGTAGACCCAATTGCGAAACCGCAAATCGTAATTTGGACGAGCCCCCAATTCTGTTACGTGGTCCCCTCGGTGAATACCTGGTCTCGGTGACCCCCGGACCGTGAGAGGAACTCCGCCAGCAAGCTGTATTATATATGCGCTTTCGCCACGCAATCCATATGAATTTCACCCAGGAGACAACTGATGTTCAAGGATATATTTCCAATGGTAAGGATACCATACAATTTCAATGACCCAACCACGGAGATTTTCCCCGAGCAATCAACCATACACAACCATCAACAATATTTCAATGACACAACCACGGAGATTTTCCCCGAGCAATCAACAATACACAACCATCAACAATATTTCAATGACACAACCACGGAGATTTTCCCCGAGCAATCAACAATACACTACCATCAACAATTCCCCAGCCACAATCAATTCCCTATGAGTAAGATGGCCATCTTATATATGTGTGTCCCGGTGAGTACTCACACCCCCTTTCGGTCTCTGCTCCTCACAATGTCTCTGGGCCCCTCCTGACCAAGATACTGGTCGGCGTCTCCGCACTCGGGCGGTTGAATGAACCCCGGGTGGACGTTTCTCCACCGGGCAGGTATCGTACCAGGCACCGTGGCTGCAGCCCCTCGTGGCCACGCGAAGCGGATACGGTAGAGCAAGCCAAACCCCACGCCGCTTGCAAGGCGCGTTAGGCCCCAACGTGCGACCCGCACGCGTCGGTTTGGACGGTGCCGCGAACGAGGCCAGACGCGGGTTCGATGCACGGCCCCACGTCAACTTGACGTCTCCACCGGGCAGGTACACGTTCCGGTAATTCCTCTCGCCAGCCAGGCTTCGGAACGCCGCTGTTCCACGCAGCGCAAGGTCGATCCCACCTTTTGTCGGAGCGGGGCGAGGAAGAATAATACTCGTCCTTTTTTCCTCGTGTCTTTTTCTCTCCCGTTTCCGGTCACTTCCGTTTCCGGCCACTCCCTCAGAAGGGCTCCTGACCCTCCAACCACAACAACTACACAACAACTTAATATACTACACACGGATAAGCAAAGACCTGAATGGTAATTCACATACATTCACATAAATATGTAACAGTGATATGACTTTTATAAGCAGTTTAGGTTGAATTTTTTTTCTTTCGGGAAAGAACCTCTCAGCACAGAGGGGAGGGGTAGGTGGATACTGGAAGTTTGGGACGATTACACCCTTCCAACATGTAATTCAAAACACAATAAAACACCTCACAGCCATTAAACATGTAATAAAGACTCAAACACCACGAAATTTAAAACAGTCATAAAACATGTAATAAAAACACCCCACCCATCAAATGCGTCATAAAAACACTTCACAGGCACGAAATTAAAAAGCACCATTACATTATTTCAAAACACTTCACTACCATCTAATTCGAAACACCATCATATTAAGAAGACATCTACAATACAATTATAAATCTTTCTTGATCACGTAATTCAAAACACCAGTGCTATGTGATTTTAAAAACTTGAAAATTCAAAATACCTCATCACCACGTGATTCAAAACCAACAGTTATTAAAAAGACTTTATAACCATGGAAACAAGTTTGACTGAGTTGTGACAACACTGCCTAGATGTGTAGATATGTAGATAAGTGACTGTACCAGAGTTGGTGTTTTGTCATGGTTTAAATCTAATCATAATTCAAACAATTATTTTGCAGAAATGTATTTCTAATATACGTGATGTCACATTTTCTAAACAATTGAAGTATAAAAAAATTTCCTTCCAAAAATTCCCCCGAAAAAAATATATTCTTGACATATTGACAGTAGAGATATGTGAATACTAGAAGTTTGGTACGATTTTAGAAAAGTTTGAGAAAGTAGTTTAGTGATAAGATGTCATGACACAGCATGACAGGATAGACTGCATAGATATATATATATATATATATGGTTTTGAGATTTGTATGTATGACATCATGAAAGGTTAAAGGTTTGCCTCCCCCCTATAGTTGGTCAATAAGCAACATGTAGGCACATTTGGAGTATTAGGTCATGTGTGAGTATAGGCCATTTCCATAGTAATATCTGTTTGTTTGTTTTTTGTTTGTTTTTTTTTTTTTTTTTTTTTTTTGTATACAAGATCGAGGCTCGTGAAAGAGCGAACATTAATCACACAGAAAGACAAACCGACACATAAAACATATAACATAGGGAGCGGTAGACAAGATGGGGAGAGAGGGGGAAGGACACAAACACAACATTTGAGAGCAGGGACCGAGAGACATGGAGACATCGAGAGATCTGAGAGAGGGCGAGGGCTTTGGGGGGGGGGGGCATGGGAAGGGGGCGGTGGGAGAGGTATAAAACATATGGACACTGCCAGGACTTCCAGGAAAGAAGTTGGAATTTCAAACAAGGTGGATCTGGGGTGAATTAGCGGGGGTAGAAAAGATCAAGGTTTTGGATGGGGGAAGATAAGAGATGGTGGTGAACAGCTGTTTTAAAGACCTGGAGGGAGGAGTGGGATTGAAGGGAGTGAGGTAGTTTGTTCCAGAGGCGGGAGAAAAGAGGAATGAAAGAGTGAAGGTGAGCGGAGAGCCGAGATTTCGGCAGTTTAACCATCAGAGGGTTGCTGGCAGATCTTGTGCGACCTGTAGGAATATTTGGGGGACAGAGCACAGAGAGAGCTGGGGGTGCAAGGCCGGAGAGGAGTCGGTAGAAGACAGAAAGACCACCTACCTGCCTGCGGTGAGTGAGTGAAAGGCCCTCAGAGATAGCTTCATCGCGGGAGATTCCAATAATTCTGAAAGCTTTGGTTTCAACAGCGTGAAGCCGAGCTAGGTGTGAGGCAGGAGCACCGGCCCATAGGGGAGAACAGTATTCCATTGAGCTGCGGATGAAAGCCTTGTATGTGGTGAGGAGCTCAGGTGTGCCGAGGAAGGACTTCGCACGACGGAGGATGCCCAGTCGGCGACTGGCTTTGGAGGCCAGCTTGGAAATGTGGTTTTCCCAAGAAAGATCATGGCAGATAGTGAGACCCAAAATCTTGAGCGACAGAACTTCTTGGAGAGGATTGTTGAGAAAGTAGATGGGAGGGTTGTCCAGTCGATCTTTTCGGAGAGACATAGTAAGAGTGTGAGATTTGTCAGGATTGAAAGACATGTTCCACTTGTTTGACCAGTCTGTGATTTTGTCCAGGTCTTCAGAGAGTGAGGAGGCAGCAGACTGCCGATCTGAGGGAAGAGGAATGGAGCGGCAGAGAGTGGAGTCATCAGCAAAGAGATAGAGAGGATTTTCGAGAGAGTCAGAGAGATCATTGATGAAGACCAGAAAAAGCACGGGGCCCAGAACACTGCCTTGGGGAACTCCAGCCTGAACAGGAAGAGGAGATGAGAGAAACCCATTCAGGGCCACACGTTGACGACGACTAGAGAGGAAGTCCGCCAGCCATGCGTGGAGATTTCCATGGATACCAAAGGAGGAGAGTTTGGTGAGCAGAGCGGGGTGCCAGACCGTGTCGAAGGCACGTGATATGTCGAGGGAGACAGCTCTAATTTCCTGTTTGGCATTGAGGACCTCCATCCATTGTTGAGACAGCAGAAGCAGCATGTCCAGAGTAGAGTGACCTGGTCTGAAACCAAATTGATGATCAGAGATCAAGCCATTGGAGAAGAGGAAAGATTTCATATCAGAAGCAATGATGGATTCCATGACTTTGCTGATAATTGGGAGAAGGCTGATTGGTCTGTAGTTGCTAGGATCTGTTTTTGCACCTTTTTTGTGCAAAGCGGTGATGTTGGCTGATTTCCAAGCAGATGGCAGTTGACCTTGAGCAAAAGAGAGGGTGAAGAGAACAGAGAGAGGGTGAGATAGAGCAGCAGAGCAGGATTTTAGGACCCGTGGGCTGATGCCGTCGGGTCCAGTTGCAGAATCAGAGTCGAGGGTTGACAGAAACTTTTCCACCTTGTCAGGAGGAAAGGACACGGGGTCCAGGAGCAGCAGGGTACGACTGGGTATGGTGGGTACAGAGAGGGATGGGTTTGGGACACAAGATTTAGAGGCAAACACAGAGTTGAGGCATTCAGCTTTTTCACGTGCGGAGTCAGCTGTGTAGCCGTTTGAGGTAAGGGAGGGGATGGAGGGCGAACAAACACCAGAAACGGATTTGACCAGACGCCACCAGGATTTGGAAGAGGGAGACAGATAAGAGAGTTCGGTCTTGAGAACGGAGAGATATTGTTTCCTGGCTCTCCTGGGGGTGGACACACACTTGTTTCGGGCTTTGTGAAAGGAAATGAGATTTCCTTCCGTTGGATTTGCTTTCCAGGAGACGAAGGCAAGTTGTTTCTGGGCAACAGCCTCACCACAAGATTCCGTGTACCATGGACGGGAGGAAGGGTATGACAACTGAAGACGAGATGGGATAAATCTGTGCATGAGAGAGAGCAATTTACTTTGGAAGAATTCCCAGGATGAGTTGATGTCAGAGGTGGTAGAGATGGGAGACCAGTCCAGATGATTGATGGCTGCTTGAAGACCGTGCCAGTTGGCCTGAGTGAAATGCCAGACTCGTCGACGCTGAGCAGGCTCCCTGAGGATGGTCAGAGAGATGTCCACTTTAACAAGGACATGATCAGATGATCCGATCGGAGCAGAAGAAGAGCAGCAGACATTTTCAGGGAAGTTAGTCATAACCAAGTCCAGAAGAGAAGATGTTCCGTTGACTGAGATCCGGGTCGGGAAATTGACAGATTGTGTCAGTCCCAGTGAGTCGCAGAAGTCCTTTGCTGAGGAGCCATGGCTGGTGAGAGAGGTACCCACACCCAGCCAACTGGCATGATGACAGTTGAAATCACCACATATGAGGAAGAGAGAGTTGGGATGAGTAGATAGAAGTTGGTCCATATCATCAGACAGCGAGATGTAGATGGAGTCATCACTGTTTGGTGGACGGTACAACACACATATGAACAAGAGGTGGGAGCGAAGGGGAAGCCGTAGCCAGAGGTATTCCTGGGGGTGAGGTGGAGAGAGTGCAGTGCAGGGCGAGTGAGGAAGAGAGTTTTTGATAAAGATAGCAACCCCGCCTCCAGGACGAGGCTCAGGTCTATCATACCGGAGGAGGGAGTAGCCCGGGAGAGATACTATGGAATCAGAGACATCATAAAGGAGGAAAGTTTCTGTTAAGCAGATCACGTCTGGTTTGACAGAAGCAACCTGTATGGAGAGATCAGTTAAGTTTGAACGAAGGCCCCGGATGTTTGAGGTCCATACCGTTAATGAAGAGGAAGGGGGAGCATCAGATACAGAACAGGGGGGAGGAGGGGTAGGGTAAGATGTGGAAGAGGTGGAAGAGGTAGGGAGAGCTGTTGAAGGTGTGTCAGAGATTTCAGAATAGCTCGGAGAAAGGGAAGGATGGGGCGGACAAAAGGTTTGATGGTGATTGGGTGAGCCACAATGAGGTGTTATTTGAGGAGGGGGAAGAGCGAGGCAGAAGGTTGGGGGAGATGGAGGTGAGAGTTTGAAGGGGGAAGAAGCGGGGAGGACGCTTTGAGGAGGGGGAGTGAGAGGGGGGAAATTGAGAAGCAATGAGGGTGGGGAGATTTGAAGGGGAGGGGTGAGGGGGGAGTTTGGGAGGGAAGGGACAAGGCGAGGGATTTGAAAGGGATGGGATATGGGGGAGATTTGGAGGGGAGGGGTGAGGCAGGAGTCTAGGAGGGGAGGGGCGAGGGGGCGTCTTGGCGGGGAGGGGTGAGGGGGTAGTTTAGGAGGGAGCAGGCAAGGGGGGAGATTTGAAAGGGATGGGTGATGGGGAAGATTTGGAGGGGAGGGGTGATGGGGAAGATTTGGAGGGGAGGGGTGATGGGGAAGATTTGGAGGGGAGGGGTGAGATTGGATTTTTGAAAGTGTACGATTTATGGGAAACGAACATTTATTGCAAAATGAGTTTCTTGTGACCTTCGAGTTAAAAATACGTTTAAGGACGCTGGATGGAGGATGGAGTGCAGGAGAGTTTAGGGAATGTAGAAAAAAGGCACTATAGGAGATGGATTTTTTTTTTGGGATGAATTGATTTGGTGAGCAAGTCGAAAGCAGCCTTTTAAAGAAGAAGAAGAAAAAGGTGTTATAAAATATGACGGAATACATAACTTGAGGGGAAAGTGTAAACATTGAAGGTTAATGAGTGAAAACTATCTGGGGAAATGGGGGAGAAACACGTGGTCGAAGAACGAACGAACGAATAAGAATGAATAAACGAATGAGAACAGAGAAAGAAATGTTTTTTTTTTTGTTTGTTTTTTTTTGAGTTGAGATTTACACAAGGAAGTAGGCTATGGGTGAAAAGACTGGGAATACAGAGAACGAAAGTTATTGGATCACAAACGACGGACCACTGAGAGAAAAACAAAGCCTCAAGGTTGTACAGTGCACACTGTACAAGGCCTCAAGACACGACACGGCAAACAGACGATCAATTTATGAAAGATAAACACCGAGAAACAACCAAAGTTGCACACAATAACTTCACACACCGAAAGATAAATACAGTTTCGACAAAATACAATTGTGAACAGACTTAACTTCGAAAAACGTGGAGACCGTGTGGAGCTTCGAAAATCCCTGCCGCCGTCTCCAAGATCTCGCGAGATCTCGCGAGTTGTGTAAATGCATGAGTTTAGGTCCTTCCATTTTTTTTTTTTTTTTTGGTATACTGAATCGAGGCTCGTGAAAGAGCTAACATTTATTTCACAAACAAATCAACCAGACAAACAAAATATACAAAAAGAGGGAGCGGAAGACAAGATGGGGAGAAGGAGAAGCACACAACCACAACATTTGAGAGCAGGGAGAAGTGTGGGAGGGAGAGGGCTTGGGGGCAGGAGGTGTGGGAAGGGGGGGGGGGGGGTGGGAGAAGTATAAAACACAAGAGGACCGAAATTAGCGGGGGTAGAAAAGATCAAGGTTTTGGATGGGGGAGGATAAGAGATGGTGGTGAACAGCTGTTTTAAAGACCTGGAGGGTGGAGTGGGATTGAAGAGTGAGGGAGTTTGTTCCAGAGGTGGGAGAAAAGAGGAGTGAAGGTGAGCAGAAAGTCTTGATTTTGGCAGTTTAACCATAAGAGGGTTGCAGGCAGATCTTGTGTGACCTGTAGGAATATTTGGGGGACAGAGGGCTGGGGGGGGCAAGGCCAGAGGAGTCGGTAGAAGACAAAGACCACCAACCTGCCTGTGGTGAGTGAAAGGCCCTTGGAGTTAGCTTCATCACGGGAGATTCCAATGATTCTGAACGCTTTGGTTTCAACAGCGTGAAGATGGGCTAGGTGTGAGGCAGGAGCACCAGACCAGAGGGGAGAGCAGTATTCCATAGAGCTGGGGATGAAAGCCTTGTATGTGGTGAGCAGCGCAGGTGTGCCAAGGAAGGACTTCGCACGACGGAGGATGCCCAGTCGGCGACTGGCTTTGGAGGCCAGATTTGAAATGTGGTTTTGCCAGGAAAGATCATGGCAAATAGTGAGACCCAAAACGTTGAGTGACAGAACTTCTTGGAGAGGATTATTCAGAAAGTGGATGGGAGGGTTTTCCAGTCGGTGTTTTCGGAGAGACATTGTAAGAGATTTATCAGGATTGAAAGACATGTTCCATTTGTTTGCCCAGTCTGATTTTGTCCAGGTCTGCAGAGTGGAGGCTGCAGACTGCCGATCTGAGGGATGAGGAATGGAGCGACATAGTAGAGTCGTCAGCAAAGAGATAGAGGATTTTCAAGAGTCAGATCATTGATGAAGACCAGAAAAAGCACAGGGCCCAGAACACTACCTTGGGCAACTCCAGCCTGAACAGGTAGAGATGAGCGAAACCCATTCAGGGCCACGTTGACTACGACCAGAGGAAGTCCGCCAGCCATGCGTGGAGATTTCCATGGATACCAAAGGAGGAGAGTTTGGTGAGCAGAGCTGGGTGTCAGACCGTATCGAAGGCACGTGAAATGTCAAGGGAGATGGCTCTAATTTCCTGTTTGGCGTTGAGGACCTCCATCCATTGTTGAGAAAGAAGAGTGCACTGTTGAATTCATTGTATGGGGATAATTGATCCTATGCCCTATTTGGCATCCCTCGATTGTTTTTCTTTGGGTTACTCACAGCAGTTTATGCTTTGGGTGTTAGCAGTGTTTGCTGTCATTTGTTTTTGTGGAAGTCAAGTGATGAGGTAGGTCTGAAAAGAGAGTGTAGTCGAGGAGCATGTCAGGTGATGTTGAGGGCGCTCAGCAGGCCTCTGAAGGTAAGGGTGTGGCAAGATGTCTACCAAGTTGCAGAGTTTGTTCGGTAGGGTTACAGAAGTCTTTGCACAAAGGCCTTGAGAGGACTAACATGGAGGAATTGTGCTGTATCGGGGATTCGTTTAGAACTTACTAGGAGGACTTGTATGAGAATAGGGGTGATTGAGAGCATTTCAGTGTGAACCCTTTGAGGCTTAGTGCTGTATTGAATTATTATGTATGCAGCCATTCGAGTGATTAACTGAGGTCAGCCTGTACTGTTTGCCCTGTAATTCTGTGCGCCAATGATGTTGAGGTGCTGTGGTGTCTAATCATTTACTTTGTGGTGCGAGCTGGGGATTGGAGAGCTGTGGACATTGTCCCTGGATATGGTGTGTGTGCAAGGCCTGTTTGTTTGGGGTAGTAAGTATAAGACTGCTTAAGGACTGCTTTGTCTTCTGATCATTGTATATTGTGTAAATAAATCTTGTAAATGATTTTCTTCTGAATTTGACTGGTTTTGTGATTTCTATCATTGGGTAATTTTGGCATGAATCGGTATTGCTTGGATCGGGGTCTAGTAATTGTTAATGGCTTGGATCACGGGTTTGATACCGCTCGGCATATGCACCAATACATGTGATTCGGGCACGGTTTATTTCCTTGTTTTTGTGGAGCTTGAGTAATTTTGTAATGAATTTTTAGTCCTAAAAGTATTTTGTGCTGTCCAGTAAGGACGTCATAGGTCCTGGGTCCTGTTGGGTAGTCAGAAGTAATCACACTTTGATAAGGGGGAGAAGGCTGGTGCAGATTTGGAACTATATATATTATAATAGGCTATGGTGATTGTTTGTCTGGGGTGTGGTTTAGTCAGTTTGTCGAGTAGCTGCACCCATTTTTGGAGGTCATGTGTAGAAATATCCAACATTTTATTGTGTTGAATAGCTTTGAGGCTTGTTTAGTTAGGGCTGTGCTGTTTGTCAAGTTTGTTTCAACTTAAATTCGATATTTCATTTTTAACAGTTGATAACATCGTTTCAGACTCTGTTGGAAAAAAAAAAAAAAAACGAGAAGAAAATCTGAAGTTGGTTTATAGAATGAAGAATTGTCAAAGGTCTGTAAAATAAAGGCCATTCATTGTCCCCATCGATTTTATATCGAATTCACCATCTGCTTTAATTTTTATTGATGGTTTTACTGTCAAATAATTGAGAACATTGACGCACATGGGAAAATGGAGATTTTTTTTTTTAAATCGCGATATGATTTACGAAAGTAACGTGTAAAGTAAGTTGGGGAAAATGTTGACAAATTAAAAATTCGCTTTTCTTTTCTGTTAAGATATATTACTTTTGTGTTTGACAGTTGTCACAAACGTCAATGATGCTGACATATATTTTTCATTGAACATTATCTGGAAGTAAAGTTTCACGTGTGCATGGATGTGTAATTCACATTTGTTAGATATATAAATTAACACAGGAAATTGAGATATTTGTTCGATTTTATTAGTTATGAGAAGTATGTGGTGTTGCTGGGTGAGGGAGGAGGGAAGTGCATGTACACTTTAAACATGTATATACATGTGGGATATATTCATATGTAGGTGTACATGTCTTTGTAAATAAGAAAATTGAGGAAGAAATGAAAAACGAGATGTGTGGGTGGGTGTGTGTGTGTGGATGTATGTGTGGGTGTGCATGTACATGCATTGTTAGAAGTAAATACATTGTGTAGATTACATTTTTGCATCTGATAAATTGCCAGTAACCATTTTGTGAAACCATGTGCAGGTGCAGCATTTAAGTCGATATGTCGGTCACACGTCCATGCCTGGGATTCTTACCGGTGATGTCACTAGTATATATATATATATATAGAGCCAAAAGAACGTGGTGTTTGGGTTGTTTTTGAATGAATTTAATACTTTAATTTAGGTTTTACTTGTGGCTGTGAAAGATTGAGTAGTACGTCAGCTGAGGTTTTATTTGTGAAATTGAAGTCTGGGTGATGTGGTGTTGACTCGCTTCGCGACATCACCTATAACCTTCCCGGGGCCTGTGCTGATGTTTTTGGTTGTTTTTGAATGAGCTTGATACTGCAATTCAAGTTTTACTTGTGGGTGTTGACGATTGACTAGTATAATTGAGCTGAGGTTTTAGTTGCAAAATGGGCCCAGTTTAGTTGGTGTGCATTTGAATGGTGTTGACTGGGTTTGCCACGTAGACTATATAGTTCCTGTGGTCCGTCCTGACATTTTTGATTGTTTTTGAAAGAATTTATCACTATAATTCAGCTTGTATTTGTGGTTGATTGACGAGTATAATTCAGTTTAGTTTTTAATTTTGAAATGGGCCCAGTTTGGTTGAGGTTCTTTGAATGGTCTTGCCACTGGCTATAATCTTGGGGTATGTTACGATATTTTTGGTTTTTGAATGCATTTACTACTATAATTGAGGTTTTACTCATGGCTGCAGAAGATTGACTATTAGAATTCAACTGAGGTTTTAATTACGATATGGGTTTGGTCTGGTTGAGATGGGTGTTGAGTGGTCTTGCCACGTTGCTTAAAATCTTGGTGCTTTCTGACATTTTTAGTATTAGAGGTTTGTTACACTCTTTTACTGTTGAGATTAGGTTGTGCAGATAAACAGTTTCTTATATATATATATATATATATATATATATATATATATGTAGATATAAATTGGGCTTTAAATTTATTTAAAAAATTGATCCAGAAGTGTTTCAAACATTGAAAGTGACAGGTAGTTATTTATCACAGCATCTGTATTTCGATCATTTTATTTAACTGTCACTTATTTGCTGGAGCAAAAAGTGAAGTGGGCTTTACAGATATTTATATAGATATACAAATGTTTGATATGGGAGATGTATGTTTGGTTTTATGTTGGTTTGGGTTTTGTTTAGTTTTTGAGAAGGATAATGGTTTATGTATGAGTTTGAAATTTTGGTGATTTGTTTGGTGTGAATAGGAAATAACATTTTGGTGAATAAATGCATGTGGATGTGATGGTAAATATCAATGTTTGTAATTGAGCAAGATTTAATTGTTTGGATTGAAGTTTATTTTTATTATGTTCTGTTTGCTTAAAGTTTTTGTGGTATTTTTGTTGAAGCATGGTTTGATTTTGGGTTGTGGTGATTGTTGGTTGAGGGAGTTGTGCAGACAGGTGTTTTCGGCAGATGCTGGTGTGAAATATTTGGGTGAGTTTTTACATGTTTTTCCTGAAGCTCAACCCTGGTCATGGTGTCATGGTGTTAGTGAGCTCTGAGAGGAGTCATGGCAGAAAGATGTTATTCTGTATGGCAAGGATCAATGGTGAAATCACATCAATTGTTATGAACAAATAAGTATTGTATTAAGATCATAAAAGAATAACAGTAAAACAATAATAATCAAAAGTACAATCAATATATATCCTATGATGGTACAATCAGTTTCGTAATCTATAAATCACTGCTGGAAGTGAGTGAAAAGAAGAAGATTGACATGTTTGTATT
This sequence comes from Myxine glutinosa, assembly GCF_964187855.1. Classification (NCBI taxonomy): domain Eukaryota; kingdom Metazoa; phylum Chordata; class Myxini; order Myxiniformes; family Myxinidae; genus Myxine; species Myxine glutinosa. The sequence continues at coordinate 575,018 of NC_136261.1, read as the reverse complement.
CCTGGCTTTAAACCAAAGTTGATTCTGGTTTGAAGCTAAAGTCAATCACGGTTTCAAGGCAAAAATGCTGTTGAATTGAGATCAGAATCTCGTTTGGATGATAGTCATAGTGAAGTGGTAAAGGTGTGAAGTTGTGGTGGAAATGCAATGGTGTTCTGGTGCCTGGGAAATCGCACCCTTGTGTATGGACGTTTCACGGGTCAGTTGGTAAATCTGAGATTTAATTTTAAAATGTAGGTTAGAAACGTATATACATTAGATAAATGTCTGAATGGAGTGAAAACGGTTGAAGTGAAGCAAAGACTTTGGAAAGGTCGAGTCAAAATGGCTGATGGCATGTTGAGGCGTAATGGCTGGACGATTTTCTTTGGAATCTACTGTCAAAAACGCGACATGTAGGTTATGTCACTGATAATTGTCGAAAATTATTTTGCAGGGAAACCTTCAGTTTGTTCGTGACCTGCCTTTGTCAACGTTTGCTGCAGAAGTCTAACCAGGTTGGCTTTTTTGTCGGTCACTTGGTTTGCCTTTTTGTGTTCGTATTCGTTGTTGTGTGGTTGTGGTTTCATTTGAAACTAAGTTGTTGTTTTGTTGTTTTTTTTTTGTTTTTTTTAATACATTTTGAAAATAGCAATATCTATTTTAATTAAATGACAACAATAATACATGCAACCAAAAATGTTTGCAGTGGATGAAAAGCACAACAGAAGTGATTAATTTAACAATGTGTTTGATATGGTCTGGCACAGCTTTGCTCACTAAATGTGTTATGGTATTTATGGAAATCCAATCATGAGTTGTGGACTTTTTCTCTGGTTGTAGGCAGTGGGCCTGAATGGATTTGTGTGATCTTTGTGTGTTGTGGTTGGAGTTCTTGAAAGTCGTGTTCTGTGCCCTGTTGTATTTTTGGTGTTTATTAATTTGTTGACAATCTTTTGTCTGTTTGCTGATATGAGTTTTGCTGCATTTTTCATCTGAGATTAGTGTGCAGCATCTTTATTTTCTGCAGATCTGGACACAAATCAGTGGTGAAATTTGTTATGACAAATTTTACATTTTTATTTTCCGAAAAGATTGATTGGGAAAGTCTACGATATAATTTGTCAACTGTCCTTTCCAAGTGGTTCGGGTTTTGGTTGTCATGATCTTTTTTGGGAAAATACTGTGGCGGTTCTCTGAAGTCTGTTTTCTTACAAAGGGGGAGATTAATGGTCTTTTTTTGGGTGTTTGAAGTGAGACGGTCAGCACTTCTGGGCAGACATGGAAAACAGTATCGGGTCGAATCGTTGTAGCTTGAGTACCCATTCTGCAGCTGAAGTGGGGATTGAGTCTCATGAATGATGTTTAATGGAGTACACTTGAGTGGGTGGTGTTACATTTAGTGGGGCAGGTTGGAATCGAATTTCAAAGGGATGGGGACATGCTGGATAAAAGCACAAATTATATTAGGCAATCTTCAGGGTGAGGTATGATTTTATAACTGGCGCCAAGGTATACGACAACTCTTATTTGAAAATTTTTATTTGTGAATTTTTTTGAAAATTTTGGGAAATATTTTTTGGGGTTTTGGAAAAGAAATGTTTTTATTGCAGAAATGAGAATATTTTGTGATAATTTTGGTGTAATTGTTTTTAAAATCGAACATCTAGAAGTATTTTAAAACAATATTTGAACATTTGGGGATTTGGGTGCATTTCAGCATCTAAGTTTCAATTCTAGAATAGGTGCCAAAATCAACAGCGAGATGCATGCACAATAGACATTTATATATTTTTATTTAATTACATGCATATTATTTTAAATTTGCTATGTTGAAATTATGTTATATGTTGCAATTTTCATTGTATTGTTTAGTTGTGATGCAGGTTTCGAGGGCTCCACTTAACGAAGATGGAATGGATACAGTGCATAATTTATTTATTTTTTTATTATTATTTTTTGTATACAAGATCGAGGCTCGTGAAAGAGCGAACATTAATCACACAGAAAGACAAACCGACACATAAAACATATAACATCGGGAGCGGTAGACAAGATGGGGAGAGAGGGGGAAGGACACAAACACAACATTTGAGAGCAGGGACCGAGAGACATGGAGACATCGAGAGATCTGAGAGAGGGCGAGGGCTTTGGGGGGGGGGGGCATGGGAAGGGGGCGGTGGGAGAGGTATAAAACATATGGACACTGCCAGGACTTCCAGGAAAGAAGTTGGAATTTCAAACAAGGTGGATCTGGGGTGAATTAGCGGGGGTAGAAAAGATCAAGGTTTTGGATGGGGGAAGATAAGAGATGGTGGTGAACAGCTGGTTTAAAGACCTGGAGGGAGGAGTGGGATTGAAGGGAGTGAGGGAGTTTGTTCCAGAGGCGGGAGAAAAGAGGAATGAAAGAGTGAAGGTGAGCAGAGAGCCGAGATTTCGGCAGTTTAACCATCAGAGGGTTGCTGGCAGATCTTGTGCGACCTGTAGGAATATTTGGGGGACAGAGCACAGAGAGAGCTGGGGGTGCAAGGCCGGAGAGGAGTCGGTAGAAGACAGAAAGACCACCTACCTGCCTGCGGTGAGTGAGTGAAAGGCCCTCAGAGATAGCTTCATCGCGGGAGATTCCAATAATTCTGAAAGCTTTGGTTTCAACAGCGTGAAGCCGAGCTAGGTGTGAGGCAGGAGCACCGGCCCATAGGGGAGAACAGTATTCCATTGAGCTGCGGATGAAAGCCTTGTATGTGGTGAGGAGCTCAGGTGTGCCGAGGAAGGACTTCGCACGACGGAGGATGCCCAGTCGGCGACTGGCTTTGGAAGCCAGCTTGGAAATGTGGTTTTCCCAAGAAAGATCATGGCAGATAGTGAGACCCAAAATCTTGAGCGACAGAACTTCTTGGAGAGGATTGTTGAGAAAGTAGATGGGAGGGTTGTCCAGTCGATCTTTTCGGAGAGACATAGTAAGAGTGTGAGATTTGTCAGGATTGAAAGACATGTTCCACTTGTTTGACCAGTCTGTGATTTTGTCCAGGTCTTCAGAGAGTGAGGAGGCAGCAGACTGCCGATCTGAGGGAAGAGGAATGGAGCGGCAGAGAGTGGAGTCATCAGCAAAGAGATAGAGGATTTTCGAGAGAGTCAGAGAGATCATTGATGAAGACCAGAAAAAGCACGGGGCCCAGAACACTGCCTTGGGGAACTCCAGCCTGAACAGGAAGAGGAGATGAGAGAAACCCATTCAGGGCCACACGTTGACGACGACTAGAGAGGAAGTCCGCCAGCCATGCGTGGAGATTTCCATGGATACCAAAGGAGGAGAGTTTGGTGAGCAGAGCGGGGTGCCAGACCGTGTCGAAGGCACGTGATATGTCGAGGGAGACAGCTCTAATTTCCTGTTTGGCATTGAGGACCTCCATCCATTGTTGAGACAGCAGAAGCAGCATGTTCAGAGTAGAGTGACCTGGTCTGGTAATAATTGTGAATTGAATTGATTGACTGGTAGAGTGACCTGGTAATAATTTGTGAACAAATTACAATTGAATACTTGTTGCGTCTTGAATGCAAGTGGAGGAGACATATCGGTGGCCTATGCATCATTCCTTGAAAATGTGGCTCACTTCAGCGAACTGAACTTGTTGCCAGTGCTGCTGCATTTCGGCAGTGATATCACTGGATGATTTCATGAGGAATTGTGGAAAGTGGCACAAATGCTGTCATTAATAGTTCAATGCAAAAGACTGGAAAGAGCAAGAAAGAGGGAGAGTTGTTAATTGTGAAAGTGGCATTACTGAAGGCAGGCGCTGGGGGTTGTGCCCATTGCTTGACGAGATCATGTGCATATTTTGTAGTACGCAAGATGGCGTCCTGCATGAATTTAGAAGTAGGTGCAGATAATGTCAGGTTTATGGCCAGTGATTGGACAGACAGTTAATGGACAGGATTGAAGGAGTTGGTGACCTTATTGCCCTGGAAGCAAAGTAGCATCTGGCTTGCCTTGTACTTTGGAATGGTCATAGGTTTCTCGTGAGACAGAGAAACCTCTAAGGATGAACTTGGGAATGTGAAGTAGTTCAAAGGAACAGCTTTTGTAGAAGTCCTCACACATTGAAAAGGAGATAGAAGAAGGTATATTTTGGTTCAAGTTGGCCTCATTGAGGTACCTCTACCAGAAGTGCCTTAGACTTTGGTATTACTAGTGACATTAAGAAGGGTCGTTTGAAGGAGCAAGTTTTGAATCACACCCTGTGCCCAAGAGCAGTGATGGGAAAGAAGTGATAATTGTGTCAACAAGGAATGCAGGAAATGTTGAAGCAGGCATTCAAACAAGACTTTGATGGAGATGGTCTGATTTTGGCGAAAGCTGTGCGGATTGTATGAAATGAAATGTTGAGGTCGAGCGGGTTCAAATTTGATGGTGCCTTCCTCTGTCACTGGTAGGAGAAGGCTGTTCTGACCCAACTCACATCTCTGATAAGCATGCTGATAGGGGCTGATCTGATCGTGTTATTGCTTGTTAAATCGTGTTATTCCTGTGATAGCACCGTTTTGTCATTTCCATCATAGACTTACCATGGTAGGAATTACATCAGTCATCGGATTCAATAGCAATTAGTGGGGCAGCTTAGGTAGTGCATGGGGACGTCAGATAAAGAACAAAGTTTTATCAGGCAATCTTCAGGGTTCCATCTATGATTCCATAACCGGCACCAAGTGATACAAAACTCTTATTTGAATTTATTTTTGTTTTTGAAAATTTTGGGGAATTTTTTTTTGGGGTTTTTGGCAAAAATGTTTTTATTGCAGAAATGAGTCTTCGGATCATTTTGGTGTAATTGTTTTTAAAATCGAACATCTAGAAGTATTTAAAAATATATTTGAAAATTAGATGTTGGGTGCATTTCTTCAATTTTTAAAAAAGTTCTAATTAACGTAGAAAGATGAAATAAATGTCATTTTAATGTGTTTGGGACCGCGTTCAATGTCGTTGGTTTCAGTGCTCTAACCTAATTCGAAAAAAATGTATGCCCGAAAAGCTGAGTCGGAGCTTGTCCTTAAGATATACGAAAATCAAGAAAAGTGGATACTCTTTAATAACGTGCGTATATTCATCCAACATGATGAAAAATTACTTCTCTGCTAACCACTTCGCACATCGGCAGCTGCATAATTGGCAATTACATGCACATGTGAAGCATGTTCTATCTACAGTCTGATGAATCACGTGATCTGTCAAATTGGGGCCTTGTGTGTCATTTTGGGCTCTGCTCACGCTTTTTCATATTCTTGCAGTTGTAAAGGATGACCTGTGAAGCTGTGACGGGGCTGTTAATTCGTTGTCGTGGTCTGTCTGAGACGGAAAGAAATTTGAGATTTAGTAATTTGAGAAGAGATTTTATATTTTAAGGTATGGTGGATGTTGTGATTTGTCATAATTGGGAGCTGGATTATTGAAGTGTAGTTTTTTTGGGTAAAGTGATGTTGGTTGATTTTGAAGGTGATGGGGGATGTGATTGAGGAAAAAAAGTTATAGGAGAGGGTGAGTTGTAAGAAGATTTTAGGTTTTTTGGGGTTGAGGTTGTTTGAATAAGTTGAGGGTTGATAAAGTTTTTGAAGTTGAGGTGGAAATTATTTTGAGTTTTTGTGGTAATAGTTATGGTGTGGAATAAGTGATATTGGTATGTGTGTTGAATTTAATGTTTATTTTTGGAGGCATATTTATCAATATTGATTACATTACCTTCCAACACACATTTCATAAATTATATAAACAGTGATGAAAGAATTGTAAAGATATTTTTGGGATATATGAGTAAAATAGGGTTTAATTTTGTCAATTTCAGGTTTTGTGTTTAGCATTTTCAGGTTTGCATGAGATTGGTGTTGCCATAATGTTCATTGTTATTGTGGTGGTTTTGTGTAGAAACGGTGCAGTGATCGATATATATTTGCAGTGATGGAATGGGGTGACCTTGGGGAAATGTTTTATTTGTTGAATTGTTTTATTAAATTTAAAAGTTTAAATATTGATTTTAAAAAAATTTTTTTTTTCATTAATGATATTTTATTATTATTGCATTGTTTGAAATGGTGATATGAATTGTAGTTTTGTTTAGGAAAAAAAATGATTTTGTACGAATATGACAATTTCAATTGCTATATTTGTGTAATTGTAATATTTTTGTCACAATGAAAATATATTGACAAATGGGTATTGGAGACAGTCATTTATAATGGGTGTAATATTGGAGGGTATTGCGAAAACGATCTCTTGTTTTTGTTTGTGGGTGAGTATTGTTTTTGATGCGTGGTGAAATGAATGGGAAATGGCAAGTGTCACCAAGAAAAACGTGGGAGGAATGTGTTGGAAGAAAGAAGCTTCGTGTGGAGGATTATTGGAGAAGAAATATAACAGCTGGACATGTGTTGCAGGTGTGGTGAAGAAGCATGTGACGGGTGCATGTCACTGTCGGAGACAGTCTGAGGAATAGAGTTTGGAGGGTTTATGACTTGAAGGCGTGTTGAGGGTGGTTAACGTTGGTAGTTATAAATGGGTTAATATGGATGCATCGATGTAGGAAATAAATAATAATAAATAAAAAAATATATATTTTAAATATATAATAGAAAAGTTTGGAGAAGTGTTGAAGTTTTTAAAAATTGATTTGAGGTAAATTTGGGTGTTTTTGCAATTTGTTATATTTAATATGGTGGTTTTTGTAGGTAGTGTTAAATTGTTGTGGTTGTATGGGTTAAGTGGGGTGTGGTGTTTGTTTGGTGTTGTGTTTGTGTTTTTTTGTGGGTGTTGGGTTGTGGAGGGGTTATTGTTGGGTTTGGGGTTGTGTTGGGGTTATGGTTGTTAGGTTTGGGGTTTGTGTATGGGTTGGTTGTAAAAAGAAAATTAATTTGTGTACATAATTTGTGTAAATGATGTATATTTACCTGATCCTGGAATTTGGCATTGAAAATATGTAAAGTTAATGAATATATATATATTAATGGGTGTGAAATGCGTTTTATGAAGTATATAATAATAATTAGAATTGGCAGTCATGACTGGTTTACTGGCTTCCACTTTTGATATCTATCTATAATTCCAGTAATCTCTGTGTGTATGTCTGTGTGTTTGTCTGTGACCACTGTTTCTCGACAACCACGGGTCCGATATACTTGAAACTTTCCAGGTATATTGCTGGGGACCTGAGGATGTGCCTTTTCAAGGTTTCATATTAATCGGAGAAGTAGTTACCGAGCTATGTCCAAAAAACGATTCAACCAATCAGAGAGCAGCGAGCTATCACGTGTGCCGAACGTGCCGAACAGACTCTGCCTCGGACGGCACATTTGAGGGCGTATTCATTTATTTCACGTTGGCAAACTATGTTGGCGTTCAACTATGTTTTAAAACTAATTAAAACTAATTTGCGATTCATCGTAAATGCGATATGCGACCTGCGATATGCGAATCGGAGAAGTAGTTACCGAGCTATGTCCAAAAAACGATTCAACCAATCAGAGAGCAGCGAGCTATCACGTGTGCCGAACGTGCCGAACAGACTCTGCCTCGGACGGCACATTTGAGAGCGTATTCATTTATTTCACGTTGGCAAACTATGTTGGCGTTAAACTATGTTTTAAAACTAATTAAATCTAATTTGCAATTCATCGTAACTGCGACATGCGAACTTCCGGACAGTGAGGACTTCACTTCCGGCCTTACGAAAGTGCCGACTTACTGTCTCGATTGTATCTTCCCACTGTCTTATTGTTAGATCTATCTATTCTATCTTATCTATATTATACTTACCGTCTATATACTTACTGTCTATCTTATAGATAGATTGTAGATAAAGACAATGCCCCAATCGAGTCGTCGTTTACGAGAACGAAGGAACGAAGCTGCACGGCATGCACGCGCAATGGAATCTGACGAAGAACGAGCTGCTCGCCTGACACGCGACGTTACGCGCGTGACAAGTCGTTGTGCAGCTGAAACGGATGAAGAACGGACTGCTCGCTTGGCAGCCAACACTGGACGCGTGACAAGTCGTCGTGCAGCTGAAACGGACTAGGACGTGCCCGTACGTGGGTGCCCGTTCCTTGCCAAAAAAAAAAAAAAAAAAAAAAATTCCAAATTTAAATCAAGTGTACCTCCCTGTCTTTGCTAGCCATGACATTCGATGCCATTGACCATTGCCACTCCTACGCCACGGTGAGGCGACAGGGTAGGATTTGTAGGAGACCTGAAAGTGCAGTGTCAGTATGTATTCCATGTTCGAATTGTTTTAGTTAAAAAATAGTTAAAAAAAAAAAAAGGTTTGCAAAGCATATCACCAAATTGAAACAGAATTGAAACAGAGCAGAATTCTTTATTATTATTATTACTACAAATTATTACAAATTATTACATTACAAATCTTATTCGTTAATGTTAATTCCCTGCCATCACCCTCTGCCATCACCCTCTGCCATCACCCTCTGCCATCACCCTGCCCCATCACCCTCCCATCACCCGCCCATCACCCTGCCATCACCCTCCCACCACCGTCTGCCATCACCCTCTGCCATCACCCTCTGCCATCACCCTCTGCCATCACCCTGCCCCATCACCCTCTGCCATCACCCTCTGCCATCACCCTGCCCCATCACCCTGCCCCATCACCCTGCCCCATCACCCTCCCATCACCCTCCCATCACCCTCCCTTAACTCATCTTACTTAACTTAACATCACCCTCCCTTAATATTACATTAACAATTATAAACATTACAAAATTTACAAATTTCATTACAAATAACAAATTACAAAACATTATCACCAAATTGAAACAGAGCAGAATTCTTTTCGAAACAATTGTTCTTAAATAAACAAAGAATAATAAAAATTGTCTACATGTACATTGTACACACCTTTATGTCGTTAGCACCTCTTCATAAACAACATTGCAGAGGAAACGGCGCTTCTTCTTTGTTTCCTCGTCCTGGGCAAGAATGCGGAGGCTGCAGGATCTGCCAACCCTACAGGCCGCCACGTAGAACTGACAATGGCTGAAGAAGTCTCTTGGGCAGAAGATCCCAACATGGTGTAGCGACTGGCAAAAGAAGTTGTGCACTTTTTTTGATGAATTCTTTTCGAAACAATGTTTCTTCAAGCAATAAATAAAGAATAAAAATTGTCCACATGTACACACCTGTATGTCGTTAGCAGCTCTTCATAAACAACATTGCTGAGGAAACGGCACTTCTCCAGGAGATCCTAACATGGTGTACGACTGCCAGAAAAAGTTGTGCACGTTATTTTGAAGAAGTATTTTCGAAACAATTATTCTTCAATAAATAAATAATAATAAAAATTGTCTACATGTACATTGTACACACCTTTATGTCGTTAGCACCTCTTCATAAACAACATTGCTGAGGAAACGGCACTTCTCCAGGAGATCCTAACATGGTGTACGACTGCCAAAAAAAGTTGTGCACGTTATTTTGAAGAATTATTTTCGAAACAATTATTCTTCAATAAATAAATAATAATAAAAATTGTCTACATGTACATTGTACACACCTTTATGTCGTTAGCACCTCTTCATAAACAACATTGCTGAGGGAACGGCGCTTCTTCTTTGTTTCCTCGTCCAGGGCAAGAATGCGGAGGCTGCTGGATCTGCCAACCCTACAGGCCGCCACGTAGAACTGACAATGGCTGAAGAAGTCTCTTGGGCAGAAGATCCCAACATGGTGTAGCGACTGCCAAAAGAAGTTGTGCACTTTTTTTGATAATCTTTTCGAAACAATTGTTCTTCAATCAATAAGGAAATAATAAAAAGTGTCCACATGTACACACCTGTATCTCGTTAGCAGCTCTTCATAAACAACATTGCTGAGGAAACGGCACTTCTCCAGGAGATCCTAACATGGTGTACGACTGTCAAAAAAAGTTGTGCACTTTTTTTCATGAATTATTTTCGAAACAAATTTTCTTCAATAAATAAATATCAATAAACAAAGAATAATAAAAATTGTCTACATGTACATTGTACACACCTTTATCTCGTTAGCACCTCTTCATAAACAACATTGCTGAGGAAACGGCGCTTCTTCTTTGTTTCCTCGTCCAGGGCAAGAATGCGGAGGCTGCTGGAACTGCCAACCCTACTGGCCGCCACGTAGAACTGACCATGGCTGAAGAAGTCTCTTGTGCAGAAGATCCCAACATGGTGTAGCGACTGTCCTTGGGATTTATTCACAGTCATGGCAAAGCAGGGTCGTACCGGAAACTGCCGACGCCGCAGAGTGAACGGGAACATGTTGTCAGATGGACTCAAGGTTATGCGTGGAATGAGCAATGTGCGTCCAGAATTGACACCCATCACAGATTGTGCAACCAACAGATTTGGAAGGATCTGAAGTATGATGTACCTTGAGCCATTGCAGTGCCCGCTTTGCTGGTCGAAGTTTCGCAGCAGCATGATTACCATACCCACCTTGAGAGAGATTCGATGTGGAGGCATACCAGATGGACAGAGGGTGTTCAGGAACTCAGGCGGATACAAATGATCACCCTCAGATTCCGCTGTATCGACGCTACAGCAAACATGTTCCTCCCCTGGAAATATGGTCGTCATGTAGGCATTTACCTGATCGACTTCGGAATTGGTCGGACATAGTATAACACGCTCGCATAGCCACTTGGGGTTGCTAATGTTGTTATGCAAGTCTTCGTACACCCAAGTGACAATATCCTGAAGTTTTTCACCTGGAAGAATGAGCGGTTCCCTGAGCTCAATAGCAAATTCACCCTCTTCTGGATTGACAGGAATCTTCCCTTCACCCAGATCCAGCAGGAATTTTGCAAAAGCAGATTCGTCCTGTTGTTCTCCAGCACCCTGCATGATCCTCATGTTTACTCTGAGACGAAGTATCTGCACTTTTCTCCACAGGTATGAGCTCTTGAAGCACCTTCCAACTATGTCAATACGGCTACCGTGTGGCACAACAGTAAGGATCTGCCTCCAGTCACCACTGAAAACCATTGTAATGCCGCCAAATGGTTCCTCTGAGCCCCGAAGCCACTGGAATGTTCGATCTGCTGCCTCCAATGCTCGACGATCCATCATTGAAACCTCATCCACCACCATTAGATTAGTCATGCGTATGAGTGCTGCAGTGGTGTCATTTTCACTGATGTTGCAAGTGGACTCATCAGTGAGAATGAGAGGACACTTGGTCCTACTATGGAAGGTGGCCCCTTTAGGCAGCAGCGTAGCTGCAATACCACTTGCAGCAGTTGCAAGAGCCACTTTGCCCATTGCTCGCACTTTGTTGAGTATATGAGACAATGTGAATGTTTTCCCAGTCCCACCACTTGCATCAACTGCAAGCATGCAGCCATGTCCGTGTTCCACACTCCGCATCACTTTATCGACAACAACGCGCTGCTCGTCATTAAGAAGGCACTCTGTTTGAGCGATGTGAGCCTCAAGTTCTCCTATATTGTGCACTGTTTCGTGCTCGATGACGCGCGGAATGCGAGACTGGAAATGAACTGGTTCAGGCTCAGGAAGGCCAAAGGTCTTACTGAGCGAAAAGCCGTGGCACTCAACTTTGTTCCTCAGCTCTAGTAGCACTGCACTCACAATGCGTCCATTTGGTTCATTCACACCTGCTGCACGCATGAAGTCCTCGCACAGCACATACTTGTGCCTTTCCCAGAACTGCACGTGGTTGCCTCTGAGAACGAATATGAGCATGTTGGCAAATACTTCGCGGACTGCAGGGCCAAATGCAATATTTGCAGCCTCTTCCATAACAGAATCCACCTCCTGGTCATTGTCAACGATGCCATATGCAATGCAGGCTGCCAGATAGGTCTCCATGACCCTACCACCAACACGACGGAGATCCTGAAAGCATGTGGGGCCAGGCACGCGGTACAGTAGCATGCGGAGATAGTACAACTCGGCAGTATGTGAGTTGACGGGAATAATGGGGAGCCGCCCAACCGTATCAGCCTTACGGTTATCCTGGAAACAGCCTTCTCTTCCGCAATTGAAACCTTTTCCTCAAGTAGGTGAAGTGTTGGAATACATCGGGATATAGAACATGACGCATGTGTGGATGGAGATTCATGGCTTCGAAAAAGGCGGTGAGGGTTGTTGCAGGGGGGTCCTGACTCTGCCAGGTTCTGTACGGCACCTTCGTCATTGAACGTGATCACCTGCTCATCCTGTAGATGGAGTGCCAGCATCTCGACTGGTGGGTACTTGCGGTGAATGGGGAAATCGTATATGCGCCAGTATCCCTCAGATGCGGTGATGTAACGCCCTAGTTCGTAGCGTGCCACTTCATCATGTCGTAATGCCTCTCGCATCCTCTCATGAGGCTCTAGTCTGACCAGGCACTGGTCCGGGCCCTTTTCAAGGTATTTGTACAGGTACTTGACACAGGTGACAGCACAGACGATCTCAAGGTTGATGTGAGCATCGTACCTGAGGACAATATATGGATTGTAAGGCACAACCCATGCATTGTTAACTAATACGTTAGCACCGCCTCGTATTGTCTTCATGATGGGATCACCAGGTGCTGCTTCTGCCCGTCTTCTGTACAGGGGATAGGAGTCATCAGAGAAGCTTGTCGTTTGTCGTAGGGCTTTGGGATAGTCCTTTGTGCACTTCCAGTCTGCCATGCAAGGGCTCAAGATGTTCCATTCCCCACATGGGCCGTGAATCATGTGTGATGTCACGATACGGTGTAGTTCCGGATTTGTGAGTCTGTCAGGAATCTCAGCAGAGACCACGCGATCGACATCTGCTGGTGTTCTGGGCTTGTCGCGAGGTACCACGGTCAGGAGCATGTGTATATGGGGAAGGTGACGCTTTTGCGTTTCCTTCACCATCACGTAAGCGTCCACATGCCCCAAGATGTCATGCTTGAGGATGTCTGCGAGGAGTGCTTCCACCTTCATATGAAACACCCGGGCGATGATATCAGGTCTTGCATTGGGTGGCTGACCCTCAAAAACCGAATCTTTAATTTCTGGCCACTTTGGGTTGCAGGTGAATGTTAGGAAAAAGTCTGGTTTTCCCTTGACTCGGACTAAAGCCATTGCATCCTGAAACTCTTTGGCATACCAACGTGGCGACCCATAAATTGACGGTGGCAGAATGGCGAGGCGTCCAGGTAGCACCTCAGCATCACTGTTCAACGCATCAACGATGATCTTATACTTTTCTGCCTTAATTGACTTCTGGTTGCAGCGAATCCAAGTGAGACGGTGTGACTCAATTTTTGCCATCATGTCGCATACGTACTGCTGTGTCAACTTTCCACCACGAAGCAGTAGATTGAAGTGATGAGTAGGATCACATACTTGTAGATGGTAGCGGTAGAAAGTTGTTGGCGTTGTCCCTGCCAACTCAGTGTGGTACCCCTGAGAGTCGCAGGGTAGCAGAAGTATGTATGATAGTGGGTCATACGCTGGATGCATGGCATCTATTGTCTGTAAACCTCCTCCTCTGAGGTGAACAGCGACTGCCAGCCTTCCAAACTGCTCTGTTGTCATTGCCCCTGGAGCAATGACAGCCACATCGCTGTCTGGTGAGGGAAGGTTGACGGTACCATGATTAAGGTCTCGGTGCCGCGTGCGACCTGTTAACACAATATTCAGTTCATTGGCGCTATCATTATGAACCACATACTCAATGGCTGATTTGAATTGCTGGACGTATGGGTTGCACTCATGAATGGCCTGTTGTGCTCTTAGCAAAAACTGCTCATTCAGGCCACTGTTCGAGGTGTGGGCACGACGATAATCCAGCTCATGGGCTGGATCGTGAAAGTAGATCTGAGCAAAGCGTGGGGTACAACCCAGATCGGCAAGAGGAGCACCAATGTAATGGTAAACCTTACCTTGTATGCGCACTCCAGGATTGAAGCCAGGCATACGTATCTCTCGGACACCGATACTTGCCATTGCCAGCGCGTTGTTGTACTGTTTCGCGTGCTTCACAAAGGCCTGGTTAAGGAAAAGGTTTTTAATAGCATCTGGCGGTTGTGATGGAATTGAACCGGGTTTTGGATTCGTAGGATCATGCATAAGATCGACCTTGCCGTGGTTGCAGCAAAATCCTCTTCTCTCCTCATTCCACACCAAAGCAGCACAATGCGAGCATTTAGTGCATTGAAATATTGAGGTCCTGCTCAGCGCGTGCCTGTACTCACCATGAAGTACCTCTCGGAAGAAATCGGTATCATCGTATCAAGCAAGGTTGCGATTGTCATGGTGAGCCTGCTCTAGTCTCACACGGTGTACATCCTGATGGCGCAGGGCATCCCTTACTTGCCGGTCTTCTCGCTGGTGAGGGATTTCTTCTGCACGACGCCTTGTCTCGCGTCCAGTGTTGTCTGCCAAGCGAGCAGTCCGTTCCTCATCCGTTTCTTCTGCACGACGACTTGTTATGCGTCGAGTGTTGTCTGCCAAGCGAGCAGTCCGTTCTTCATCCGTTTCAGCTGCACGACGCCTTGTCACGCGCGTAACGTCGCGTGTCAAGCGAGCAGCGCGTTCTTCATCCGTTTCTTCTGCACGACGCCTTGTCACGCGACCAGTGTTGTCTGCCAAGCGAGCAGTCCGTTCTTCATCCATTTCAGCTGCACGACGACTTGTCACGCGTCCAGTGTTGGCTGCCAAGCGAGCAGTCCGTTCTTCATCCGTTTCAGCTGCACGACGCCTTGTCACGCGCGTAACGTCGCGTGTCAAGCGAGCAGCGCGTTCTTCATCCGTTTCTTCTGCACGACGCCTTGTCACGCGACCAGTGTTGTCTGCCAAGCGAGCAGTCCGTTCTTCATCCGTTTCAGCTGCACGACGACTTGTCACGCGTCCAGTGTTGGCTGCCAAGCGAGCAGTCCGTTCTTCATCCGTTTCAGCTGCACGACTTGTCACGTGCGTAACGTCGCGTGTCAGGCGAGCAGCTCGTTCTTCGTCAGATTCCATTGCGCGTGCACGCCGTGCAGCTTCGTTCCTTCGTTCTCGTAAACGACGACTCGATTGGGGCATTGTCTTTATCTACAATCTATCTATAAGATAGACAGTAAGTATATAGACGGTAAGTATAATATAGATAAGATAGAATAGATAGATCTAACAATAAGACAGTGGGAAGATACAATCGAGACAGTAAGTCGGCACTTTCGTAAGGCCGGAAGTGAAGTCCTCACTGTCCGGAAGTTCGCATGTCGCAGTTACGATGAATCGCAAATTAGTTTTAATTAGTTTTAAAACATAGTTTAACGCCAACATAGTTTGCCAACGTGAAATAAATGAATACGCTCTCAAATGTGCCGTCCGAGGCAGAGTCTGTTCGGCACGTTCGGCACACGTGATAGCTCGCTGCTCTCTGATTGGTTGAATCGTTTTTTGGACATAGCTCGGTAACTACTTCTCCGATTAATATGAAACCTTGAAAAGGCACATCCTCAGGTCCCCAGCAATATACCTGGCAAGTTTCAAGTATATCGGACCCGTGGTTGTCGAGAAACAGCGGTCACAGACAAACACACAGACATACACACAGACATACACACAGACATACACACAGAGATTACTGGAATTATAGATAGATAATAATAATAAAGAATTCTGCTCTGTTTCAATTCTGTTTCAATTTGGTGATATGCTTTGCAAACCTTTTTTTTTTTTAACTATTTTTTAACTAAAACAATTCGAACATGGAATACATACTGACACTGCACTTTCAGGTCTCCTACAAATCCTACCCTGTCGCCTCACCGTGGCGTAGGAGTGGCAATGGTCAATGGCATCGAATGTCATGGCTAGCAAAGACAGGGAGGTACACTTGATTTAAATTTGGAATTTTTTTTTTTTTTTTTTTTTTTGGCAAGGAACGGGCACCCACGTACGGGCACGTCCTAGTAATTTCAATTTTGATAAGTCCTCTTTTGATATAACTCCACTTTTATTGGATATGCTTTGAGAGAACCCAATTGGATATGATAGACACATACACACAAACCCTATCCTCAACACACGTCGTCTTTTCATTTCTGTTCCTTACAATTGTATCTTTCATTCACAGACAGACACAAACATACATAGACATACACAGACAGACACACACAGACACACACATATGGAGACACAGACACATACCCCTCCACACACGCAGACATACATATGGCCAAACACACACATTGTTGTACACACATATATACACATATTCAATCCACACCTACACACTGAAATCAGCTGTGGCCATAAACATATACACATCCATGTCCCTCAAAGACCGTTGCACATCCCCACATCCATAGACATGGATACACATGCATACACATGCATACACATGCATACACATGCATACACATGCATACACATGCATGCACACACATATACACACATATATACACACATATACACACATATACACACATATACACACATATACACACATATACACACATATACACACATATACACACATATACACACATATACACACATATACACACATATACACACATATACACACATATACACACATATACACACATATACACACATATACACACATATACACACATATACACACATATACACACATATACACACATATATACACACATATACACACATACACAAACATATGCACACATATCCCCACACACTCACCCCTAATAGACATGCCGATACTAACACATGCACACATGCACACATGCACACACACACATCTGCACATGTAGATTTTACCCCATATGGATATATACACACATAGACATGCAAATATCTGACATACACATACATGCACACATATGTACATATATGTCCTTCTTAACAGACATGCATACATCTCCCCTCCACCTATACATACACAAACATGTGCACATATCTTGTCTATCAGCACACATACATACAAACACATACACACACATACACACACATACACACACATGGACACATCGAACCCTGACTCCAGATGCACACCGCAACGTCTCATTCTAACATGTACATATATACACCCAGAAACATATCCCCACATCTGTGCACATGCACATTCAGATACACAAATACATCCTCACATGCATAAATGCATAGAGCCGTTGTCCCCCTCACACATACACACCCTGCTTCCACCACAGATATACACCGTCGTTATACGATACACAGACACACACACATATACGAAGACACATAGACACACGCATGCACACCTACACATGCAGATATACCTCTACCCCTAACACACACACATATACAGACATACACATGTAGATATCAAACCCTAATCCCACCAGACATACACACATACACACAAACATACACATCCCTTCTCCTATACTGATGCCCACACAGGCATGCAGACATGTCGATGTATGCACTGATTGTAGAAAGCCATTTAAAAAAACATTAAAATTCCAGTGATAGAATTATTTATTGTGAGAGGTCAAACGATTGTTTTTCTTTAGTGGTGCAAAACTTTGTGTGAAATGCGATGGAGTTAAAAGTCAATTTGGTGAAATTTGTTTACTTTGTTAATGTGCCTCAGGTATCGACAAATGTGGAATTGGAATTTCATTTGAGGTTGAAATGGTCGTGGGAGATCGTGTTGTGATTATGTTGTGGAAGGACAAAACGGTGTTTATTCTTTGAAAAATAAAGATTTATACCTTTGAGACGAAATGAGATCGTTTTGAAATTTTGCACACTGCTGATTGATGAGAGCTACGTTGCCTTAAAAATTCAAGTGAATGCATGCAGTGTTTGAAGAGTTAGAAGGTTTTTAAAATATAATTTGCATTTATTGTGGTGAAGGCATGTGACTTGTCAAAACGTGTCGAGTAATATTGGAACATCCTTGATGAGGAACATTTGTGTGAAGTTTTCATTCGATATCCACAAATTATGGAGGTGATATCATTTGTAGTTTCATGTTTAAAACGTCAACTCTGAAGACACGTGTTGGATGACGTTGTGCTTGACTTTTTTGATTGTCATGGGTATGTGAATATGCATGCCAAGTTTGGGTTATGTTTATGTGTTGAGAAAGGTTTTTGTGTTTTTTCAAGAAAAAGAAGATGGCGGCGAATCATGTGACGTATGTCTTAGCAATATTTTGCCATCTTTTTTTCAGTAAGTATGCGAAAAAATTCCATTTTTGGTGGAGAATGTTTTGTTTGACGAATTTTCACGTGAACGTTAGCATTTTAAATTAATTGATACACGTGTTTTGTTCCTATTGAAGTTATTTCTTCTTGCCATAGATTTCCTTCTTGCCAAATGCGGATGAAGAACCGAAATTCCTCCAAATTTATTTCTTAGATCCACATGACAGCGTACAGTTGAGGATGCGGATACTCACCAATGCTGGTATTCACTGTGATGTAGTTGGAGCATTAGAGACTGCTGAGACAAGTGAATCCTTACGTTCACTCGTTCCGCATGGCACGTGAGGAAATAGGCAATTTGCCAGAGGCGTTCGTTCTTATTGATCCCAACAGGAGACCAGCTGGTGAACATGAGGTTCAATGGTCAAATCGCTGATGAAGTGGGTGTTGTGAAGAGTACTGTGGATCCTCAAGCTACAGCGTGTCACATTGTATTGAAAGCAAGAGGAGGAGTGCTGCAAAGTATTTCTGAGTTGCACCGTTCTTACGACGCACTCAAGTATGTTGTCTTCTTCCAATTTGGAGATGACGGATGGCAGCCCGAAATGAACATGACCAATGGCAGGAGATTGAGTGCCATGAAATATTACTCCTACTGAATAATGAACCACGAGGATGAGTTGAACAACTCAGAGGGGGGTGTCTGTTCCAGCAGTATCTTGTTGATATGGCAGTCAAAATGGAAGGCACAAGATTGGCGTTTGTAAGACAACCGGGCATTGCTGAGGTCTGCTACATACAGTGGCTTGACTGATGCTCTCAATGACAATGACGATTTGTCCAACATCGGACGCCGCGTACTACTGTCATTGACATTTGTAGGGGGGCCGAGGTATATGTTGGAGCGATGTTAAGATGCCATGATGTACGTAAGAAAATATGGTAACGCGACCTACTTCATCACTATGACGTGTAATCCAAAGTGGCCTGACATCTCCAATAACCTGTTTCCTCACCAAAGTGACGACAGACCGGATGTCATTGCGAGAGTTTGTTGAAGAAAATGGTGTTAATTAAATACGTCACTGGATCAGAAGGCTTCTTCGGGAACTGTATCGCTCACGTGTGTGTGGAGTACCAAAAGTGAGGTCTCCCTCACATACACTTGCTGTGGGTCGATGAAGCTTCAAAGTTGAGACCACAAGACTGATCGATTTGTACAAGCTGAAATAGCAGATCCCGATGAAGATCCAGAGGGACACAGACTGGTGTTGAAGCACATGATGCATGGTCCATATTGTTCCACAGCAACTGGATGCTGGAAGAATGGAGCATGCAGATAGATACCCGCGGTCATATGCTCTGTACACGTGGTGCGGAGAGTATTCGTATCCCATATATAGAAGAAGATCCCCAGGAATGGAAGGATTTGAAGGGCACAAGAAGAGGCAACGACCTGTTACAAATCAGTGGGTTGTTCCCCATAATCTCTATCTCCTGAAAACGTTTGATTGCCACATCGTTGAAATATGCTGCTCTATAAAGTCGATCAAGTATGTTATTAAGTATGCCATGAAAGGTAGCGATCAAGCTACGTATGCACTGCGGAAACGATGAGATAATGGAGTACTTGACAGGTAGATACATTGGACCTTCAGGGTGTTGCCTCCATTCTTGGATTCTCAGTCCATGACGAAGCCGGCCGTTATCTGTTTAGGAGTACATCTGCCAAATGAACAACAGGTATTTTTTGCTGGGAACGTTCGTGAACAAAAATAATCATAATATGGCCAAAACCATGTTGACAGTTTATGGATCTTTGCAGATGTGACCATTTCGTTAACTGTTGTATGGATGTTCTGAGATTTTATACATGGACCAAGAAGAGATGGCAACGAAGAAAACAGGGCAGACCGGTGAAGGGCAACCCTGGAATGTTTGAGGATGCTGTATTGGGACGAGTTCACACTGTTTTGCTGTGTACTGGTGATCTGTACTATTTCCGACTACTCCTCCACCATGTGAGGGTTGACTTCGTTCGAAGTCCTGAGAAGGTGTGATAATGTCATTCTACGCACATTCAAAGACGCTTGCAGAGAAATGGGTTTGCTGCAAGGAGACGCTGTCTGTGTGAGAATCTGGAGGATGCTGAGAGGACTTGCCTTCCCAGAGCCATGAGGGATTTGTTCGTTGTGCTCCTCACACAAAGTTAAGTTGACAATCCATTGGATCTATTGGAACGTTTCAAGGACGCTATGGCTGAATATCTTCTAGGTCATCGATATGCAAATGATCCCAATATTGCCATCAATGAGTGCCATCATGACGGCTCTATCGTATTTGCAGCAGCAAGTGCAATTGTTGAACAGAACTGTTGCACATTTTCACTTGCCGACTGCAACCACTGTTCTTTGTCATGAAGGGATTGCCAACGTTCACCTACTGAGGACTCCAATACGACATGGAGGAATAACAGCGAATTGTAGATGAAAGGCAGCTTCTACTCAATGATGAGCAGAGTTGTCTGACTTTGTGTGTGGTTGCATCCGCACGAATCGGTCAATGATTTTCATTGACGTGCCTGGAGGCACAGGGAAGACGTTTCTTATTAAGCTGATTCTCTAAAGTGAGCGAGTGGAGAAGTTGCCCTTGTGGTGGCCTCATCTGGCAGCTGCTACCGTCATGACTGGTGGAAGAACAGCACACTCAAGGTTCCAAATCCCTGTGACACTGACGGAAGATGGTGTATGCAACATCGATAAAAATTGCACGATCGCAGACCTCTTTCGAAGTACAAAACTCATTGTGTGGGATGAGTGTGCTATGATCAGGAGAGTTTTGAGGCTGTGGATCGCACATTGCGTGATGTATGTGACAAAGACGAGCCTTTTGGAGGGATCTTGACGATATGCTGTGGTGATTTCCGTCAACTTCTGCCCGTGGCGAAAAGAGGGTGTGATGTTGACGTTGAGAATGCATGCATAAAGAAGTCCTACTTATGGCAGAGTTTTGGAATGTTTCACTTGAGAACTAATATGCGACTGACCGACGGAAGTGGGCAGTTTTGAAGATTTTTTGCTCGACATCGGTGAGGATAGAATCGAGAAAAATGCGGATGATGAGATAGATTTGCCAGAGGATATACTGCTGACAGCGAGTGGGCTCTGAGTGCATCGATACCATATATCCATCATTCGCCAATCCGATGGTTTTTTCAGCTAGGTCTATTAGTGTGTCAACGATATGATGCGAAACATCAATTCAAGATGCATCACAAGGTTCCCTGGTGCTAGCAAGGAGTATGCTGCGTTCAACAGTGTGACTGAGGGTACTGATGCGACGCACTTCCCAACGGAATTCCTAGATTCTGTTGAAGTCTCGGGATTGCCGTCGCACAACCTCGAGCTCAAAAAAGGATCCTTTATCATTTTGATGCGGAACTTGGATCCTCCGAAATTTGTAACGGGACGCGCATGATTGTTGAGGACATGCTTCGAAGTATTATAGTTGTCAGGATCATAAGTTCAACGTTTGAAGGCGAAACTGTAATGCTCCTTTGGATCTGACTAAATCTGTCCGAAGCTGAGGATATCCCTTGGCAGCGCTGCCAGTTCCCCATACAATCCTGCTTTGCAATGACGATCCATAAGGCGCAAAGGCAAACTATGGAGAATGTGCTGGTTTACCTGGAGAAACTGGTCTTTCAGCATGGTTAGCTGTATGTGGTGTTTAGTCGAGGGAAGAGGAAAGAACATGAGTTTATGTAAATGGAGGATCGTGGACAAAGAACATAGTCATCAGAAGTGTCCTCTGACAACAAAATCGTGGTAGTCCATGGGTTGCGTCTTTTTTCTAAAAAATAAAAAAAGAAAAATAAATAAATAAAACGTGATCGGAGATAATGGCCGAAATCACGTGTCACAGGTAAGTGATTTAGAACGCTGGAGAGGTGAGCCTTATGGCTTGCTGGCCCAAATAATCTCCCTGATGTCCAGTGTTCGCTTTAGTTCTATTGTCATATGTATTTAAACTGACATTGACCCAAAGGGTCATGGGGCGTCTCGTATATATATAGATACACAAAATAATTTGTCTTCAGATGGATATGCCTTCATACATGCAGACACATAGACATACATACATACACATACACCCACACATCGACAGTTACATGCATATTCAAACCTCTGTTCACAAGTAAAGGAGAACCACACCCACACCATATATACACATATCCACGGTGTTCACAGACGTATGCATGTCCCCACGTATACATGCGCACACATATGCACACAAAATCAAATGCACATATCTACAAAAACACATCCAGATATACATACATATACACATCAGGAGACCGTCTTACTCCGTGCAGAAATGCATGCACACATACGCACATTTGCACCGTTAAATGCACGCACAAAGTTTCCATGCCTCTATACTTGCACACATCCGCCTTTCTCGCACATACACACGTCATCCACCCACAGATATATATGCATGCACACGTTAATCGGTGCAATGATTGCAGAAAACCCGATTTTAAAAAGAAAATGTGAAATTGCAGAGAATTATTTATTTTATGTGAAGTCAAATGAGGTTTGTTCGTCTAGTTTTAGAATAGTTTGTGTGAAATGTGATGAAGTTCAAAAAAATTGAATTTGAAGAAATATGTTTTATTCGTTTGTTGATACGCGTCATGTATTGAGAAATGTTTAATTGGAATTTTATTTGTGGTTGAAATGATGGTCGGACATCGTGTGATGTCCTATCCGTTGGAAGGTACGGTAAAAAGTGCTTTGCCGATCGCAAAGATATTTCCGGTGGACAATCCTGGCATCGCCAGGAGTAAAATAGGCTATTTAGTTTTCCCAATTTCAGCTTTGGTCTCCAGTATTCTGAGATTTGGACTCCCGCATAACATTCGCGTTTCCATGACGTAACGTGCGTTTCCATGACATGCGTTTCCATGACATTGTGACGTCTTACGTCCAGCAACGGTACCCGCCCTACGCGTGCCGCTTCAATTGCAAGACCCAAATGAAAACGCTAAATGTCACAAAATTGAAGGCTTTTTTTCTTCTTTTAAACAATTTGTATAAACATCCGTTAAATCTACATGGGTGCAGTCCTTTCCTCGGCACCCGGGAAAATAACGTCATGCTGCAGCGACTACAGGATATGGCAGTGTGCGAGTCCAGTGTTGGCACCGATCGCTGCACCGTGTGCCGCACAAAGGACTGCACGGATCGCTGCACCGTGTGCCGCACAAACGACTGCACCGATGGCTGCACGTCTGCATCGATCGGCTGTGACGTGAACGAGGATCTGCACTTCGCCATGAAGGAGCATCAAATGTAACAAAGCGCTGTCTCCATCGATCTTGCCAAGGCCGTAACACCTATCGGCTGAAAATCCTTTTAACTATCGATTCGCTACAGGTACACATATCGGCAATTTGGTACACGTATCGGTCGGTAGTACATACGACATAACAATTGTGAACACTATTATCCATCACGATTCACGATCACCATCACGATCATAGTACATCGATCACAATTTGAAACACGATGGAATAATATTTACCGATATGTACGGCGATATGCCTTTTATTGCAATTCTAAAGATACTGTTTAGTTGCATTTTGTTGATTTGGGTGTGATATGATTCAACGAATGTTTATATGGATCCTTTAAAATAAAATAAAAAGCCTTCAATTTCTCATATTTTCCCATCACCATAACCACATTCCCCACGGACCCACGATCGATGTTCCCCGACATGAACGTACCCGTTTGTTTGCGATCAGGTACATTTTTCATGGAAGTCCTCCACGAACTTGCTATCCATCTCTGACATACAACTGAAGGTCCTAAAGGAATGTGGAACTTATTGGTTTCATGCTTCCGCATTCACCTTATCTGCATTGCCTGTTTCCTTCTGACCTCCCACCCGTGCCCACCACAGCTATTTCTCTGATATAATATGATATGATATGATATATGATATATATAATATAATATAATATATAATATAATATAATATTAATATAATGTAATATACCATGTTATATTATATTGTTACAGACGCGGTTTTAGATGTTATATTGACCGAGCGGTGGTGTATTTAACCGCGTCCGAACAGTTACTCCCCGATTAGAACCCGATTCCACCCGACGTTGACCAGATCGCCCCACAGATATTCAATCGGGAAACCTCTAAAGCGACTGAGAGAAGGAAAAGAGAAAAAGACAGAGTACGGAGGAAGAACATATTTATTATACACACACAAGCAAAAAGGAAGGGCGACCAAAATTATTTACAAGCAATGGATGGAAAAAGCAGTCACACAGTGCATTGTTAGCTTATTCTATTCAATTTACTTAATCCCAAGACAACGAGCAGGACAGGACGTTCACACTTACACAGGGGATATTGCAGGCAGGTAGGGCTTGAGGTGGATTGCTTGAGAGGGAGGCAAGGTCGGGGGCAGCAGCTCTCAATTCCTCGCGGTTTTGGCGGGAAAACCCTCCGTCGCGTATCCACTGGTGTAGACGTCACGCGCTGGTTCGGCACACCTGCTCCTCTCCTGGTGGAGCCGTCTCCCTCTTTTCAGCGCGTCTCTCCAAAGCTGGTTTCCTCTCCGAGTACCTCTCCTCTTTGGCTTGGAGCGTTTCGCATCTCACCGCTCCTCTCCCAGGTCATCTCCCAAGTCATCTCATAAAGCAGTCCCTTACAGTCGCTTTTATCACCTCGGGCGGAATTAAGCCGCCGGCTCCGAGGGCACGCCTACCGGGTCGCTCACCGCGGTGCTGATTGGTTGTTAGGGCTGGCTCACTCCTCCCCTCTTATGACGAGGTGGAGACACGCCTTTCTTCTCCGAGATTAGCACATGGGCAATGGCGGCCTGTGGGATTGAAAACAACTCCCACCCTTTTGAAAGGAACTTTGGAGAGCGGAGATGTTTGGGGAAATTGGAAGGGCCTACGCTTATTTTGTTTGATACAATGCAAAGTCAATCTAGTGGGAAACACATATTTAGCCTACATGGAATAAGGAAATACACTATTTAAAAGATATATCGTGACCTGCGTGTAAGTTTCATGGAATTAACTAGGAGGACGGCTGCGACCATTATTTACATTAACAGGGTGTTACCATACTTTTGTAACGTTCACATTGTAACGTTTCCACATTCGTTACACTGCACCCTCCTTTCTTCAGGCCCGTACTCGGGCCTACTAAACTTTAACTTAGTGTGACACGTAGGTGTAATTCCCTCTACAATTAACCTGACCCTGAGTGTGACAATCTTAAAACACAAATAAGTATGTCCCCCTATTGCATTGCACCCTGTCTAACAGACTCAAGCCCACAGCTAACCAAATTACGGAATTATTCTCAAACTATACATTTACGGTGGGGAGCATTATTTACAATGACGTGATTTCTTATTTACAACGCAACCCAGGACCTGTGTTTTTTTCTTTTCTTTTTAGGGAACAAGAAAAAAAGAAATTCCTGTTGGGAGGGAGGAGACAGCACGCATTGCATCGATGCACCAGTACCAATACCACCAAAGCACCACAAGCACCACAAAGCACCAAAAGCACCACTCGGTGCGCAGTCACCATGGCTCTTAATAAACACAACAAAACAACTGGTGGTGGTCTTCACTTTCTCTGCTGGGCCGATGTTCTTCCCGACGTCTTCTGGCTTCATGCGGCCTATTTGGACATAACAAAAAGCACAACTTGTGTTCGTTTTTATTTAGGGCCTCAGGGGCCAACTAAGGGTGGTCCACCTGTTTGGCATAGGTGCCACCTTACCGAGGTCCGCAAGCAAGATTCCCTGGCCACTATGGCCGGTCTCCAACAGAGGTGCCCTGCCCCAGAACCTGGGGTCCATCAAGTGGTACTTGGCCGCAGAACAGCGGTCCATAAAGTGGTACATCAACGCAATGCATGCTGGTTCTGGGAATCTCGGGCACACAATGGCCACCTCACGCACGCTCCCCTCGGCACCCAATGGCGCACAGGTCATGTGGGAGACAAAAGAAAGACAATTGAGCGAGGGGTAAGGTCACAAGGGTACACGTCAATAAGGCGAAATGCGTACGGAGGGCGAAGTGAGAAAGCTCGTCCCTACCATACGTCACCCCCCCTGTCACCTACCCTACCCTTGCCCTTACCCCATATGTACAAAATCTACACATTACCAATTCGTCACTACTGTCACGTCTTCCCCATATTTCCCCTATACCAAATTCGTCACCACAATCCCTCTAACCAAAATTTTCCATCACCCAATTCGTCATCAATCCTCATAAGGAGGAAGAGATGGAACATCAAAGCACAATGTCACACCCACGTCATGATGCGTCTCACAATCCAAACATTTGTATCATAAAAAATAATCAAAACATGGCATGGTGTGGAGTACCTGTCACCTCAGGTGAGTGGATGCAGATGGTGCGAGGAGATCCTTCATCCTAACTATTTTCTAAATGACTTTAACACACTTTACACTACCCGGGGTCTTTCCCTGCCAATCCATTGGCCAACTTACACTATGGGTTCTAATAACCAATTCCCATTGCCCAAACTGTGGTGCTTCTCAATTTGGGGTCTCACTCCCCCGATTCATCTCCCGGTGCTCTCGCACAATTTCTGGGCTGCGACGTCTAGCTCTCCCAACAGGTCTACCCACCTGCACACCTCCACCACTGTAGTTGCCACCCGAGCTTACCTAGCTCCTCACCCTAACCTATCTAACTGGGGCAGGCCCCTCCTGGCTCTGTCACCCTACTCGGTGCCCTCTGGCACTGGGCTACCCAGGTCCGTCCTCCGGATCCTCGGGCCCCATCCACAACAACTACTACCAGCTCCCAGAGCCCACCTGCGGCCTCACCTGGCCGACATCTTTACAGTGGTGGAGCGCCCAAACAACTACACACACTAACAGGCTACACGCCCAGCCATTTCCACAACACTAATGCACCCATCCAAATACCATTCTGTCACCCGCACCACAGATGCCAATATCCAACCACAATTTACCTGTACCCTCTACCTAACACTTACACTACCCGCCCCGGGTATCCGTGATGGGGGTCCACTCTTCCCCCATTCACACCTTCGCACCATCCACTCCACTCCACAATTTCCACCATTCTCACTCAACGACCATCCATTCCAATACTCCAGATATTCCACACTACCATTTATTCCACACAGCCACATACACCTGTTGTTGCACACCTGTGCCCTCACACCTGGTGCCACCTGCACCCTCCTTTCTTCCTGGACCATCTGGTCAACACAACACGCAATCACCACTACTCCCTCATACACTGCTCCACACACCTGTTCAGTTGCACACCTGTGCAATCACACCTGTTCAATCACACCTGTTCAATCCTCACACACACGGCATCATCTCAGCTAACTACTCCCCTCTGAAACTTGCGCTTCCCAGTCGTCCCTTTAAACTATTGCGCTCCCACGTCATTATCATCCACACTAATCTACCTGCGTCCCCACTACAGGTATCAGTCACTAACTAATCTTAACGTTACCTAATGTCATCTTCGCTAGATCCCTAACAATATAACCAAGCCCTCCCTGGCTCGGTTGTCATAGCCACCCCATAAACTATTGCGCATTTGCCCCCACTTCTGTGAGGGATGGTGGATTTGCCATCCCACCACATCGGGGGTCTCTCTATCAATTTTGCTCGTCCAAATTCCAACCAATTCAAAAATTTTCCATTTACTGCCAATTCTACCCACTATTACAAATTTCGTATCGAATCACTGCCATTATCACTATCACCCGTCTACTTATTACATCCTCTCGGTGCGCCAATTCACGTCTACAGCCCGGCTTCGTACGGCCGAGCAATGAACGCGGGTCGTTTTGTGCCAGCGGCTGGATGCGTCCCGCATTCGGGGCAGGGACGGGGGCTTACCCGAGCCGAGATCCCACGCACCACCTCGGCGTGGAACCATCCAATGTCCCGATCTCGACCTGCCGGCACGTCTCAACAAAACGTGGTCGCCATGACGACCCTTCCTATCCAGCTGCCCGCTCCGCCTAGTGGAGCCCGGACGCGGCCGTTCCAAGCGAGGCACAGCATGGATCGCGTACGGCGGTTCTTTCGAAACCGCCGTGGTTCGGATCCCCGCTGGTCCTCGCGGCACGCGAAGCTGCCCGACGCGCACCGAGGGCCCGATTCGGCTATAAGTCGTTCTAACCTCTAACCTGGTTACCGTCGATGCTTCACTTGGACGCTTACATGCATATGCTACCCCTTTCTTGGTCATACATGCAGCCGTTTCCATGCTCCTTGTCGTACCTCTTCTTACACACCTCGGTACACTCATTCCGCTCACCGACTTGGTCACACACCTGACCACCGAACACCTTGGCACACATTCGTCGCTCGCACACCTCACCAACACACCTCTTCACGCCCCTTTCTCGGTCACCTCCTTTGTGACAATCACAGGTGTGCTCTCACCCGCACACCCAACCACGTGCCTCACTACCAATTCCAGCGTGCATTCCCACTCACACTCTACCATTCCAGGTGTGCATCCTTCCATTCCAGGTGTACATCCTCGCTCACCTGTCACAACCAACTCACGCTCCGTGTCACTCTCACTACTCTCACCTCCACTCTCGGTCGTGCACTCACCCTTACTCTCGACAGCGCACTCTTTCCTCATGCACCTGTCCGTTACACACCTTTCTCGCGCACACTCTTCCGCACATTGTCCCGTTACACCCTCTGTAACACTCACCACAGGCATGCATTCTCCCTTACTCTTGACAGCATGCGCTTTCCCCATGCACCCGTCCGTTACACACCTTTCTCGCGCATCCTCTTGCGCACACTTTTTCGTTACTTCCTCCGTAATACTCACCACAACGCGCTTCCCTATGCTCCCTCGCACACGCGCTTCGACCGTCTCACTCTTGACGGCACACTCACTCCTCGGCGTGCACTTTTTCCTCACACACCCCATGGTCGGACATTCTCGCACACCTCTTTTTTCGCACACCAGACCTGTCGCACACTTCACCAACGGCCTTACACGAACACCCGGATCCAAACCAATCCCCAAGCCGACCGAAGCTTTCCTCACATCATATACATTGCCACTCACCTCCGTACCTCGTCTCCGCACCTCCTTTGCCACCTGCAAACTCTTTATTTGGTTAGTGAGCATCACATTATGAGTTGAGCAACGACCTTGTACATATTCCGCTATCTCCTCCTTTATTTCTCTCTTAGTTTCTGTCCGTCTCTTCTTAATTTCACTCACCTCTTCTTCCACTTCCTCTAATTTTTGTTTAACCTCTTTTATTTCTCGGTGCGTCTCCTCAAGTTCGGCCTCTAAGGCTACCGTGACCGTCTCTATGTGCATCCTCACCTGCTGGTCCTTTGTCTCCATTATCTCTGTCACCTCGTCCACCCTCATTGTCAGTTCCTCACGTACCATCTGACATTGCCTCTGTGTCGCTATCAAGTCATTTTTAATTTCTTTTTGTGTCGCCTTTAACCCTCCGAGTACTGCAGTGTTCCTTTGAACCTGCTCCACTAACTTCGTTTGTCCCTCCGTCAGCTGTTCCACCTCCTCCGTCAGATCTTCTATTCCCCCTTGTAACTTAGCCGTATTATTTCTCACCTCTTTCTCCATACGCTTCTCACCTCGCTTTACCTCCTCGCGTAGCCCCGAAACCTCCTCACTTACCCCTCGTCATATTTCCTCCATCTCTTTTGTAGATGCCACCCTCATCTGTCCCAATTCATCCCTCTGAGCATCCAGTTTGGTTTCTACCTCGATTTTCACCTCCTCTATCTGCTCTCC
The DNA here is from genome assembly GCF_964187855.1 of Myxine glutinosa. Lineage (NCBI taxonomy): Eukaryota > Metazoa > Chordata > Myxini > Myxiniformes > Myxinidae > Myxine > Myxine glutinosa. Next base: position 545,053 of record NC_136261.1, on the reverse strand, counting down.
CATTTGTTTAATTTCTGGGGCAGATTGCTCCCCTATCTCCCGCAATTTGCCTTCCATCCTATTTTCTAACCCCATTAACCCATTTTTCACCTCTTTTATCCCATTGTCTAACCCCTCAAATTTCTTTTCTAATCCCTCACCGGTACCCCTCGCTTCGTCCCTCATTACCCCCAATTGCTCACCCAGTCGCTCAATTTGGCTCCCCATACTCATCTGTACAGCTGCCTGTAGCTGCGCAATGAGGGCCTGCATGTCAATCCCTCCCACTTGTGCAGCGGGCGCGGCCGCCATAGCCATGTGCGAGGCGCCATTTTGTGCGTCTGATACCCCCTCAACCGCCTCCTCATTGCTCTCCTCCTCCCTTTCTTTCCCTAAGTCCTGGGTTACCCCTAACCCGTCTATTTCCCCCACCGACATCCGATCGCCTTGATTGTCCATGGCGCGATCTCAAAATTCGGGTTTTATAAAACAAAATAAATTTCGGCAGCTTGTAATTTTGAGCGCGTTAAGCGCGCTTCGGGTCCGATTTCGGGTCCGATCTCCCTCCTCGACACCAATTGTTACTCTAATAGTACAATTGGTGTTCCAAAATTTGGGCCTAACAAATTTAGTCCCAGGTCCGAATCCAACTCCTGACAACCAATTGTTACAGACGCGGTTTTAGATGTTATATTGACCGAGCGGTGGTGTATTTAACCGCGTCCGAACAGTTACTCCCCGATTAGAATCCGATTCCACCCGACGTTGACCAGATCGCCCCACAGACATTCAATCGGGAAACCTCTAAAGCGACCGAAAGAGAAGGAAAAGAGAAAAAGACAGAGTACGGAGGAAGAACAGATTTATTATACACACACAAGCAAAAAGGAAGGGCGACCAAAATTATTTACAAGCAATGGATGGAAAAAGCAGTCACACAGTGCATTGTTAGCTTATTCTATTCAATTTACTTAATCCCAAGACAACGAGCAGGACAGGACGTTCACACTTACACAGGGGATATTGCAGGCAGGTAGGGCTTGAGGTGGATTGCTTGAGAGGGAGGCAAGGTCGGGGGCAGCAGCTCTCAATTCCTCGAGGTTTTGGCGGGAAAACCCTCTGTCGCGTATCCGCTGGTGTAGACGTCACGCGCTGGTTCGGCACACCTGCTCCTCTCCTGGTGGAGCCATCTCCCTCTTTTCAGCGCGTCTCTCCAAAGCTGGTTTCCTCTCCGAGTACCTCTCCTCTTTGGCTTGGAGCGTTTCGCATCTCACCGCTCCTCTCCCAGGTCATCTCCCAAGTCATCTCATACAGCAGTCCCTTACAGTCGCTTTTATCACCTCGGGCGGAATTAAGCCGCCGGCTCCGAGGGCACGCCTACCGGGTCGCTCACCGCGGTGCTGATTGGCTGTTAGGGCTGGCTCACTCCTCCCCTCTTATGACGAGGTGGAGACACGCCTTTCTTCTCCGAGATTAGCACATGGGCAATGGCGGCCTGCGGGATTGAAAACAACTCCCACCCTTTTGAAAGGAACTTTGGAGAGCGGAGATGTTTGGGGAAATTGGAAGGGCCTACGCTTATTTTGTTTGATACAATGCAAAGACAATCTAGTGGGAAACACATATTTAGCCTACATGGAATAAGGAAATACACTATTTAAAAGATATATCGTGACCTGCGTGTAAGTTTCATGGAATTAACTAGGAGGACGGCTGCGACCATTATTTACATTAACAGGGTGTTACCATACTTTTGTAACGTTCACATTGTAACGTTTCCACATTCGTTACAATATTATATTATATGCGAGTCGATGTCAATGACTAAGTCGGGACGCAAAGACACACATTGCACAAACGACGGTGAACGGCGTACTTACTTGCACTCACCGAACTAGGGCTTTGGACCTGTATATGTCGTCACACACCATTCTGCACACTCGTGAAAAGACGAATTACGACAACCACACATTATGGGTGAACGCGCGTGAGGGGGGCGGGCGATCAATGAAAAAATAATCAATTTTAGATCTCCCGCATCAATGTAATGAATGATGTTGTGAACTGCGTTAATTTGCCTCACATTGGTAATTGGGAACCAACAACACCGTGGAAAAATATGGAGCACCATCAACGTCACTCACCACGTCCAAACGTCGTAAATGGGTCCATTGGTATGTTAGGTACATTGGAACATTAGTACATCACTACATTGGTACATTCGTACATGCCTCTGCTCCCTCGTGGAGCAACATTGCAAAGAATACACGTTATTTTTCCGTAACTACTGCAGACATCCCTTGTCATTTTGCCAACACACGATGCACGAATGATACCAAATCCATTTTGTACGAAATGCACGGACAACCTATGGCCCACGAATCACATTTCAAGTCACGCCATATGCGATGAACGATGTATTCGTTCCCTTCAACAAAGATCATTTTGCAAACCGATCATGGAACACCAATGTCCTTTTTAACGCAAACGATTTTCTTGCTACACAAATAAACAAACAAATCTCCATTTCCGATGACCCTTCATGACGAATGCCGACTACGTTGCCACCCTTGTGGCGTAAACAGTCAATTGCGCTCTTTTTCCATATTTTCCTTATGTCTCATTTGCCTCCACTTACTAATCATCGTCAATATTCTCTTCAACTGACCCCTCGTCCCTCCTGCCTATTGCCTGCTTCCTGTGCCCGAATGCTGAGTGCCTGGTGCTAACTCCCTCCATCCTCCATCCTCCACATCTCCACATCTCATGTACATCTCCACAGCGCGTGTACATCTCCACAGCACGTGTACATCTCCACATCGCGTGTACATCTCCACATGGCGTGTGACCTGTCACAAACGCGTCTAAACGTGTCTGCAAAAGGTGTCTGCAAAAGATGTCGGAAAGGTGTCTGAAAGGTTTCCGAAAGGTGAGGGAAAGGTTTCCGAAAGGTGAGGGAAATGTTTCCGAAAGGTGAGTGAAAGGTTTCCCAAAGCTGAGGGAAAGGTTTCCCAAAGCTGAGGGAAAGGTTTCCCAAAGCTGAGTGAAAGGTTTCCGAAAGGTGAGGGAAAGGTTTCCGAAAGGTGAGGGAAATGTTTCCGAAAGGTGAGTGAAAGGTTTCCCAAAGCTGAGGGAAAGGTTTCCCAAAGCTGAGGGAAAGGTTTCCCAAAGCTGAGTGAAAGGTTTCCGAAAGGTGAGGGAAAGGTTTCCGAAAGGTGAGGGAAATGTTTCCGAAAGGTGAGTGAAAGGTTTCCCAAAGCTGAGGGAAAGGTTTCCCAAAGCTGAGGGAAAGGTTTCCCAAAGCTGAGGGAAAGGTTTCCCAAAGCTGAGGGAAAGGTTTCCCAAAGCTGAGGGAAATGTTTCCGAAAGGTGAGTGAAAGGTTTCCCAAAGCTGAGGGAAAGGTTTCCCAAAGCTGAGTGAAAGGTTTCCCAAAGCTGAGGGAAAGGTTTCCCAAAGCTGAGGGAAAGGTTTCCCAAGGCTGAGGGAAAGGTTTCCCAAAGCTGAGGGAAAGGTTTCCCCAAAGCTGAGGGAAAGGTTTCCCCAAAGCTGAGGGAAAGGTTTCCCCAAAGCTGAGGGAAAGGTTTCCGCAAAGCTGAGGGAAAGGTTTCCCCAAAGCTGAGGGAAAGGTTTCCCCAAAGCTGAGGGAAAGGTTTCCCCAAAGCTGAGGGAAAGGTTTCCCCAAAGCTGAGGGAAAGGTTTCCCCAAAGCTGAGGGAAAGGTTTCCCCAAAGCTGAGGGAAAGGTTTCCCCAAAGCTGAGGGAAAGGTTTCCCCAAAGCTGAGGGAAAGGTTTCCCCAAAGCTGAGGGAAAGGTTTCCCCAAAGCTGAGGGAAAGGTTTCCCCAAAGCTGAGGGAAAGGTTTCCCCAAAGCTGAGGGAAAGGTTTCCCCAAAGCTGAGGGAAAGGTTTCCCCAAAGCTGAGGGAAAGGTTTCCCCAAAGCTGAGGGAAAGGTTTCCCCAAAGCTGAGGGAAAGGTTTCCCCAAAGCTGAGGGAAAGGTTTCCCCAAAGCTGAGGGAAAGGTTTCCCCAAAGCTGAGGGAAAGGTTTCCCCAAAGCTGAGGGAAAGGTTTCCCCAAAGCTGAGGGAAAGGTTTCCCCAAAGCTGAGGGAAAGGTTTCCCCAAAGCTGAGGGAAAGGTTTCCCAAAAACTGAGGGAAAGGTTTCCCAAAAACTGAGGGAAAGGTTTCCCAAAAACTGTCATTTTCCTATATATGTACAGAGTATATACAGAGTTTAATTGAAGTTTCCATTTAATATATAAAATATAATATCATGAAATATAATTATATACAACGGAATATAATAAAATATACGAAAATACTACAATGCCACTCAGTAGAGCGCATACTCCCGCCGTTGGTTTAATTGGAATAATACATTTTCTTTAACATCCCCTCTCCCCAAAACAAAAAATGAAAAACAAAGTAGGCCCGAACTGTCAGAGAATTAATTTTCATATATATCTCGCAATTGGACGACAAAAACATCATTTAAGAATAAAAATAAAACCTTTAATGCACTAAAAGAGAAAAAATCTTTCCCAAAAAAATTCCCGCCAAAAAATCCTGCATCCGGAATAATATCCTGAGCTTCATCAAAAACTAATCAATTCTTCCACATCGCAAGGACAATCATCCCACCAACTTTCATCCAGATCCGTTGAGAACTTTTCCAGGTATCTTGTTCACGAACACATGAAGATACTGTTGCGGATCTCGGATTACGGCGCTCCCCTTACCCCTTACCCCTTACCCCAGGGGTTTAATCCCCTCGTCTATTAATCTGGCCGTCCGAGTCCTGGAGCTATGACGTCACTTCCAGTCACCGCTGAATAGGGTGCTAGGCCAATTGCTCCTATGACCTAATTACCAACGCCTCCCGGTAAGCGAGGAAATGAGCCCCGCCCGACCTGCTGCTGCAATTGACACGCCGAGCGAAGCGAGCCACGACTCAGGCCTGCGGGCAGTGATGATCCGGGGACCATGCCGCTCCATCCTGATTGACGAGCGCGCGCCACAGTCGTTGACAACAGCAGCCCGGATCCAATTGTTCAAACTTTCAACTCGATCGATCGAAAAATGAAGGCAGGGATCCATTTTAAAGGTTTCCATGAAATCCAATATGGCCGCCATGTCACGTGACCTATGACGTCATAATTAGGATATGCATCCGATCGAGTGGCATACTAGAAGTGTTCAAAGTATAAACTCAATCGATCGAAAAATGAAGGCAGGGATCCATTTTAAAGGTTTTCAAAAAATCCAAAATGGCCGCCATGTCACGTGACCTATGACGTCATAATTAGGATATGCATCCAATCACGTGCCATACCATAAGTGGTCAAAGTTTCAACTCAATCGGTCAAAAACTGAAGGTGGGGATTCATTTTAAAGGTTTGCATGAAATCCAATATGGCCGCCATGTCACGTGACCTATGACATATTTATGATATCTATCTATAATTCCAGTAATCTCTGTGTGTGTGTGTGTCTGTGTGTGTGTGTGTGTGTGTGTGTGTTTGTCTGTGACCGCTGTTTCTCGACAACTACCGGTCCGATATACTTGAAACTTGCCAGGTATATTGCTGGGGACCCGAGGATGTGCCTTTTCAAGGTTTGAAATTAATCGGAGAAGTAGTTACCGAGCTATGGCGATTTAGCCGTTCGCCGTTCGCTTTGGCTTTGCGAATGGACCAAACCATTTCATGTAAATAGAGGGGGGGGGGGGGGTTCTGTGGTCGTTACTGCCACGTGGTTTCAAAGTTTTTTTTTTGTTGTTGTTGTTTGCACGCATGCTTTTTTGCACGCACGTACGGGCACCCACGTACGGGCACGTCCTAGTCTATCTATAATTCCAGTAATCTCTGTGTGTGTGTGTGTGTGTCTGTGACCGCTGTTTCTCGACAACCACGGGTCCGATATACTTGAAACTTGCCAGGTATATTGCTGGGGACCTGAGGATGTGCCTTTTCAAGGTTTCATATTAATCGGAGAAGTAGTTACCGAGCTATGTCCAAAAAACGATTCAACCAATCAGAGAGCAGCGAGCTATCACGTGTGCCGAACGTGGCGAACAGACTCTGCCTCGGACGGCACATTTGAGAGCGTATTCATTTATTTCACGTTGGCAAACTATGTTGGCGCTATGTTGGCGTTAAACTATGTTTTAAAACTAATTAAAACTAATTTGCGATTCATCGTAACTGCGATATGCGACCTTCCGGACAGTGAAATGAGGACGTCACTTCCGGACTTACGGATAGTCATAGTGACGACGTACTGATGCTGAACGTGGCGAGCAGACGCTGTAAGGTACGATCGATTGTAGTACACGTTTATAATAACTCTGCCGATACAGGCCCGATTAACTGCAGCGCCATCCGAGCTGCGGCGTCGGGACGATACATTCATTGTACGGTCACATCACGCACTTACGGGCACGCCCATGGGCCCATGGGCACGCCCATGCATGCATGGGCGAAGACTTTTTTTTTTTTTTTTTTGGCAAGGAACGGGCACCCACGTACGGGCACGTCCTAGTGTTTACAATGAAGTGCCATACCATAAGTGGTCAAAGTTTCAAATTCCTATGATGAAAGGTGTGACCTGTAGGTCGGACACAAATTTCATGGAATCAGAATAATAATAATAATAATAATCTGAGCAATTTCAAAAGGGTACCTCTGGTCCCCTAATCTATCTATAATTCCAGTAATCTCTGTGTGTATGTTTGTATGTTTGTATGTTTGTATGTTTGTATGTCTGTATGTCTGTGACCGCTGTTTCTCGACAACCACGGGTCCGATATACTTTAAACTTGCCAGGTATATTGCTGGGGACCCGAGGATGTGCCTTTTCAAGGTTTCATATTAATCGGAGAAGTAGTTACCGAGCTATGTCCAAAAAACGATTCAACCAATCAGAGCAGCGAGCTATCACGTGTGCCGAACGTGCCGAACAGACTCTGCCTCGGACGGCACATTTGAGAGCGTATTCATTTATTTCACGTTGGCAAACTATGTTGGCGTTCAACTATGTTTTAAAACTAATTAAAACTAATTTGCGATTCATCGTAACTGCGATTTGCGACCTTCCGGACAGTGAAGACTGCACTTCCGGCAGCCAATCACAGACCGCGTTGTTGCGTAGGCGTGGCCGATGTGAGAGCGAGCCGAGCCGAGCGCGTGCGCCATTACGGTTCGTAATTCGATTTCTTCCGGAGAAAATAATAATTTCTCGATTTCTTATGCGCATTATTTCTCCCAATTCAGTCAGAGCGAAGGGCGGAAGCGAAGAGCGTTGTTTTTTTTGTTTACGGGCGTACGGGCGGGGTAGAGCGTACGGGTAGCGTTTTTTTTTTTTTTTGGCAAGGAACGGGCACCCACGTACGGGCATGCCCTAGTAATAATAATAATAATAATAATAATCTGAGCAATTTCAAATGGGTACCTATGGTCCCCTAATAATAATAATAATCTGAGCAATTTCAAAAGGGTACCTGTGGTCCCCTAATAATCTGAGCAATTTCAAAAGGGTACCACCGATGGTCCCCTAATAATCTATCTATAATTCCAGTAATCTCTGTGTGTTTGTTTGTACGTTTGTACGTTTGTACGTTAGTACGTTTGTTTGTTTGTCTGTGACCGCTGTTTCTCGACAACTACCGGTCCGATATACTTGAAACTTGCCAGGTATATTGCTGGGGACCCGAGGATGTGCCTTTTCAAGGTTTGAAATTAATCGGACAAGTACTTACCGAGCTATGGCGATTTAGCCGTTCGCCGTTCGCTTTGGCTTTGCGAATGGACCAAACCATTCATGTAAATAGAGGGGGGGGGGGGGTGTTCTGTGGTCGTTCGCTTTGGCTTTGCGAATGGACCAAACCATTCATGTAAATAGAGGGGGGGGGGGGTTCTGTGGTCGTTCGCTTTGGCTTTGCGAATGGACCAAACCATTCATGTAAATAGAGGGGGGGGGGGTTCTGTGGTCGTTGCGAATGGACCAAACCATTCATGTAAATAGAGGGAGGGGGGTTCTGTGGTCGTTACTGCCACGTGGTTTCAAAGTTTTTTTTTGTTGTTGTTGTTTGCACGCATGTTTTTTTGCACCCACGTACGGGCACGCCCTAGGATGTTTACACACACACACCCCTACACAAATTTTTTTTTTTTTGGCAAGGAACGGGCACCCACGTACGGGCACGTCCTAGCTTATATATAGTACGGGCATGCCCTAGTAATAATAATCTGAGCAATTTCAAAAGGGTACCTATGGTCCCCTAAGAATCTGACCAATTTGAAAAGGGTACCGATGGTCCCCCTAATAATAATAATAATCTGAGCAATTTCAAAAGGGTACCTGTGGTCCCCTAATAATCTGAGCAATTTCAAAAGGGTACCACCGATGGTCCCCTAATAATAATAATAATCATCTGAGCAATTTCAAAAGGGTACCTATAGTCTGGAGGCATATCCCCAAAAGTGGCCTAGAAAAGGTGGTAGGGGTACACTCATGTTACAAGCTGGCAACAATGTTTTTCTGAAAGCCCAGACCTCTAGGAACCCAAAAAGTCTTGTTGCCAGCTTGGGAAATGGTTTGGACCAGATTTGTGGCCATTTTTCAAAATGGCCGCCTACATTTTTGGTGTTTTCTAATATTTGAGCTCTAGAACTTATATCTGGCTGTCTTAAAGGTCTCTAGGGTTATGACCTTATAACATATAGTCATACAACAATCCTCACCCAAATTGGGGTGCATGGCATATCTATAAGTGGTTTTATTGAAGCAAAAAGGCAAAAATATGCCTGAAAAACGCCTTCATTTTGATTTTTCCAAATCACTAAATTGCATACTGTGAAGTTGTTCTTTGGTCAATTTCTTTCAAAATAGTTTTAAAATTTGCCCAGATCCCTCCTCTTCATTAACAAATCTTCAGGAATATACCCAAGTTCTCAGAAAATATGTTTTATGCATGATCAGCTACCCCTACCCCCTAAATCACAAAACGTGCCAATTTTCAATATTTCCAGATTCCAACCAATATCATTGTTGTATGACTTTTTCTCATCATGATAGGTCCAAATTAACTTACTCTATGTGATTAGGTGTTAATAAAAATTGAATTTCACACTTTAGTGAAAATCCAAGATGGCTGCCAAATGGCCATAGAATATTTGGTGGCGCGAGACCATAAGACTGCAATTTCATTCAGAGGCACTTCTAAAATGTTCCATTTATACTAAATATATGAGGCACTACTATTCTATAGGTCACATGTATGTGAAAGAGTCTTGATGAGTTGAAGATGTATTATTTTAGAGGGGGACTTTATGTAAAATTTATGTTTTATAACATTTGAATTTCAGGAAAGTAGTGTGGATTTGGAAGTGCCTTGTTTGCGGAGTATATTAGTTCCAACATAGCTGACAAACAAGGCACTTACATAAATGAAGACATAGAAGATTGTAAAATATAAGCTATATTATTTAATGTAAAACAAAAATAAACATACATAACTTGTATACATAATGCAAACATTATTATGTTACACTGATCCAAACAATACAAACGTCAATGCAATGCTTGCACCTTTAAACTAAACAAATATTTGGCACTGAATTAACAAAGTCATACCCAACAAGCTAATCTGGCTATTCATACATAAGTGACAGAATGTGGGATACAGTCATATCATAGACTAGTAATACATTGGTGGAACAGAGCTGAAGCAAGACTAGTTACATTACGTCAAATACAGCCAGCATAGTAACAATATGACATTATGGAATATACTCAAGTTTCCATGCATGTCGTCTAATCACTATCAGAGTCATTGAGGGGGTTCCTGCATAAGTCTGCACATTTGCATGCCAATGTGCACCGCAATCCATTTTTCCTACAGTTGCACCTGCCAGTTAGACATGGACGGGCCTTTGAGGTACATGCACACGTCGCAATTTTGACACATTCTGCTGTGAGCCCTTCCTTGGTCATGAGACGGGGCATCAGCTGGTTGTCCTCAAGGTACCAGCCGGATGTTGTTGGATTGGGGATTCCTGGATTTGGCACATTGGCATTTCGCCACACAAGGGCTTGATGATGTGCCCTTAAAATGTGCTGGTGCAATGCATCCTCTGTTGGTGGCATGTTCTCTGGCTTTTTACCAACTTTTCTGAATTGGGAACATCTCAGCGCCTGGATTTCCTTTGCGTCTCCTTTCGGGTTGTAAAGACGGCAGACAAACTCCTCAGCCTTTGCACAAATCTCTTCACTTGGAACATGTGCAACCCCTAGCTGGGAGAGTAGGTGAGGAACTTCACAAAATATTTCCCATGCTGCCTTCTTTGATAAGCCTGCGAGTTGACTGGTGCTGTCACATCCTGTAATGGCATGGAAAGCTAGAAGACTGTCCCTGACATCATCAGTGCAATCAATTTTGTGGCCAGCAATGTAGCGCCTGTATTTAGAGGTCCCTGATTTCATCCATACCTCTTCTGGCATTTGGGGCTGGAAGGCCATCAAAAGCAATAATACATCGGTATCACTACTGGTGATGACGATCCTCTCATATCCTCTAGCCTTTGCTTCCAGAGCATGAAGAATCATACGCGTGTCTGCCTCCTCTTGTGATGAACAGAGATGCTCCATGTTCCTGCCTGTGGAAGAGGCAGCCATGCCATTGTTTCCACCACTAACCACCAATTCCTGTGGCTTCATGTTCATGTTCAAGTAGTTCTTCCTTGAGAAGCTTTGTAAGAGCCACTTTGTTGTCATTGACATCCATGAAAGATTTCCATTGCTGTGGTAGCTTGAGATCTCTGTTGCTTATTTCACATCTAATGCCACGACCCTTTCCAACCCGCCTCTTTCTTGTTGCATCTTTGATTGAGTGCTTTTCATAGCAGTCAAAGACCACATCCACACGGTTACAGGGCTCCTTGAAGTTGTTTGACACTGCAGCTACGACCCTCTTGGCATAGTCTCCAAATGTCTTTGTGTCCTTTGGCTTTCCCAATGCCTGAACTAAGGCCATTCCATCAACAATTGTGCATGTTGGTGTGTTAGATGCTGGGGCATTTGCCTGAGACACACCATCTTTCTCTAGAAGAGGTAGCAACTGTGACTTGTTTGTTTGTCTGAGGGTCCCATCAGTATTGGCTAGAGCTAAAGGTACATGGCAAAGTTCTTGTGTGAGAAGTGAATCTATGTCAATATCTCTGCCTGCCTCCATGACAACAATCAGTCGTTGAAACAGATCGCGATCTGCTTTGACAATAGCAGTACCCTTTTTCTTCTTGTCCTTGGACACCTCAACAGCAAACATGGATGCAAATGTCTTCAACTTTTGTTTTGGGATGCTTGTGTGTAGGCTGGTCTTTTTCTCAATGAAACGCTCAGTCACAAAGGTACGGGCCACTTGATGTCCAACCTTCTCCGCACATAGCAGGTCCTTTTTAATTGCGGCATTTGCAATATCCCCAGTAGTGAGACATACAAGTTCCTCAGACTCTTTGTTGAAGACCTCAAATCTCTGAAACATCGACATCAGGCTTTGGACATCAGATTCATCCCTCAGCATCCTTGCTTTTCCAGATTCCTTGTGCACAGACTGGACAGTTGACTCAGACTTCCTCCTGAAGGTTACATAACAAGGAAGGTGGTACTTCCCTTCAGCAGCTATTAGGTCACTTATTCCTGCCAACCGGCATCTCATAATCTTGTTCTTTTGAGCATCATTTAGTATTCTGTCTGAGGTCTCTAAAGTGGCTACATTCCTCAATTGCTTTCCTGCCTTATCCTCCTGACAGAAAATACATTTGTCCCAGGACACTGAAGCAACTGATGCTCTAGAAGAGGGGCGAATGCATGTAGATGGTTGGTCACACGAGTCCTTTGCTTCCTTTTCATGCCGATTTTTCAGTCTCTCAATATGGTTGGCATGTGTAAACTTTGAATAACAGCCCCTGTGCCATACTATGTGTTCTTTTTCATCATCAAGGTCAATACTCTGTATTCTGTCAAGTGTTGAGATGTACTCATGGTCATGGTATTTCTGTCTCGTAATCACACAGTCTTTAAAGCGTTCGAGACCAACATCTGTGGGCTTGGTTGTCTTTTCATTTTTTCTGTTGCCTTGGCAAATGAGGCATGTGCTCCAGTCGATGTCCAGTGCAACTGATTCTCTCTTCCGTCTCCCGCCTATCACAGCTACAGGTTCCATCTTCATTCATATCTGGAAAGAGACAAAGACTATGTCTACCACAACACTGAAAGCTATTTACAGCACATGCAACAAGCAATATGTTATAGTACATTGTTAACACAACAATTATGTTAAAATGATGATTCGGGCAGGACCTGAGGAAGGATACAAAGGAAAGCATCATTATTGCAATATATTATGTCTCAAAAATGTGTTGGTATCAAATGGTAGACTGCATTACCTTAACTTAACGTCATAATGTGAAATATTATATTTTATTGGCCATTTGGCAGCCATCTTGGATTTTCACTAAAGTGTGAAATTCAATTTTTATTAACACCTAATCACATAGAGTAAGTTAATTTGGACCTATCATGATGAGAAAAAGTCATACAACAATGATATTGGTTGGAATCTGGAAATATTGAAAATTGGCACGTTTTGTGATTTAGGGGGTAGGGGTAGCTGATCATGCATAAAACATATTTTCTGAGAACTTGGGTATATTCCTGAAGATTTGCTAATGAAGAGGAGGGATCTGGGCAAATTTTAAAACTATTTTGAAAGAAATTGACCAAAGAACAACTTCACAGTATGCAATTTAGTGATTTGGAAAAATCAAAATGAAGGCGTTTTTCAGGCATATTTTTGCCTTTTTGCTTCAATAAAACCACTTATAGATATGCCATGCACCCCAATTTGGGTGAGGATTGTTGTATGACTATATGTTATAAGGTCATAACCCTAGAGACCTTTAAGACAGCCAGATATAAGTTCTAGAGCTCAAATATTAGAAAACACCAAAAATGTAGGTGGCCATTTTGAAAAATGGCCACAAATCTGGTCCAAACCATTTCCCAAGCTGGCAACAAGACTTTTTGGGTTCCTAGAGGTCTGGGCTTTCAGAAAAACATTGTTGCCAGCTTGTAACATGAGTGTACCCCTACTGTCACATTTCCTGGAAGTGCCTCCAGACTACTATGGTCCCCTAAGAATCTGACCAATTTGAAAAGGGTACCGATGGTCCTCCAATAATGTTAGCAATTTCAAAAGGGTACCTATGGTCGCGGGGCGAAAGACTGGGCTGCGGCGTACGTAATAAATTGACCCTTAACCTTCGGCCAGTTGTGCGCCTGCACTGGTCCATGGCAACGGCAAGCAAAGACTGCTTTGTCATCTGTTCGAGTCGTTCTCCCGGGCACCTCCCTCGCGCATCTCTCGAAGTAGTCCCACGCAGCCGCCTTTATTGCCCACTCGCGTATAAAGCCGCTTGCGTGAACAACCAGAAGGCAGCGAACGCCCCTGGCAAGCAAGGGAACACAATTTCGAGGGAGGCTACGCCGCAAAATGAATAGCATTGGAAAAAGGGGCCTAGGTTATTTGATTAATACAACGCAGATTCAAACGATTGGGAACACATCCTTACCTGAAACACATACTAATGAAATAACTAAAGAAGAGCCTATGGTGTCCTACGTGTTGCAATATGACTGAACTCGGGTGTGCCCTTTGACCTTTACACAAAAGTGGTAATATTTACAGGGGATTATTTATAAGGGATTATTACAATATTTACAAAGTGGAGGGTTCTAAAAACCGCAACAATACGAACACACGGACGGACACGATCGAATGCATTACTCCCTCGGGGGAGTAATAAACCTGAAAATCGCACAGCCAGAACCAGAATGATTTCTTTGGTCTGGGAAACCCAAGTGAGCTTTCTTCTTCTTCAGGCTCTCACAACCCTGGGTGAATGGATATGCGGTTAAAAAAAAACAAAAACAAAAAAACTCGCACTTTTCCCAAATCTGTTTCATTCCTTTGTTAATATATCGCAGCCATTGATAAATCTGGAATTATAATTTTATTTCACGTTCAAATTAACCGGGGACATTGTGTCAAACGATGCCTGCAACTCTGTACATGTCATAAATAATTAATGGTCCACAGTCGAAGACTCTTCTTCTTCACATAATAACTACTAGCTTCCAGACAGCACATCCAATGATCTTCAAATTTTGCACACTTTTTTTTTTTGTATACTGAATCGAGGCTCGTGAAAGAGCTAACATTTATTTCACTAACAAAACAACCAAACAAAATATACAAAAAGAGGGAGCGGAAGACAAGATGGGGAGAGAAGGGGAAGCACACAACCACAACATTTGAGAGCAGGGAGAAGTGTGGGAGGGAGAGGGCTTGGGGGGAGGAGGCGTGGGAAGGGGGGGAGAGGTATAAAACGCAAGGGGACCGAAATTAGCAGGGGTAGAAAAGATCAAGGTTTTGGATGGTGGAGGATAAGAGATGGTGGTGAACAGCTGTTTTAAAGACCTGGAGGGTGGAGTGGGATTGAAGAGAGTGAGGGAGTTTGTTCGGGAACGGGAACGGGAATCGCTCCCAATGGAGCGGGAACGGGAGGAATGGACGTGGGTGGTGCAGGTGTGCGGTCTCGTGTATGCTGACGTAACCCTGGTCAGTTCCTCCTGGGAGGGTATGCAGCACAATCTGGTGGTGGTCGGTATGCCGGAGGGTATGCAGCACAATCCCTGGCCCTTGTTACTCTTCATGACTTCTACTACAGTGTGAAGGTTCACGGCGACCAATGAGGTGGTTCAAGAGATATAAATGTTTTCATTATTTCCGTTTAATTAACGATGTCTGCCAAAGAACGTGCACCATCCCAAATTCCAAAAGGACATTTTACTAGACTGATATGCTCAACAGATCTGTGAAGTATCCCCTCGATTGCACCACAAATGAGGTCGGACCTAGCTTCTAAATGTTCGTGCTTCAAAACGTCACAACTCTGAAAACCACGTAATGCATGACGTCATGCTGGCTGACTTTTTTTGTTCGTCATGGGCATGCGATTCGGCCTGCAAAGTTTGACCTCCATCTGTTGAGGCGTTTTGGGCAAAATTGGACTTGTGTTTTTCACTCAAAACAAGATGGCCGCCGAACCCCATGACCTGTGACGTCATAATTACCATATAAATATTCTCCAGACGGAGTCCCTCCTATGGTGAAAATTTGCCCTCAATCGCTCCAATGAATGCAGAGGAAATGTTTTGTAAAGGAAAACAAATGAAAAAAAAATTCCCGAAAAAATCGCCAAAAATAATTCCTGGATCAGGAATAATATCCTCAACTTCACCAAAAACCTAAACAATTCTTCCTTTTCCCAAGGGCAATCATCCCACCAACTTTCATCCAGATCCGTTGAGAACTTTTCCAGATATGTTGTTCGCAAACACATACACACACACGGACGGACACGGGACACGATCGCATGCATAACTCCCTGGCGGCAATAAATACACGGAAAGAAATGACGAGCGCTCATCATCGATGGGCTAACGAACATATTCGAAATGAAATTCCATTCAATGCGACTATTACAACCGACAGCAAACAGAACCCTTAATGGTGAGGTCACCAATGGGCGTGACTGCACGACTGTGTGACATCACACAACGACAGTTCTTTATCGCATTTGAAACATTGCTTCAACAGGGCGAGCACGTGTTTCTTTCTCGTTGCTTCGCTTCGCTGTTTCATACACGTGTTTCTTCAACCTCGACTGCCTGGTACGACTTCAACAGGTGACCTTTGAACGAGTGCGAAGATTTGCGTGTACGTTTTAACTGGTTTGAAGGTGCGGTTCGACAACCTTCCATGTGCACGCGGACGTGTCAGCTGCTGGTTTCCACCTCGCTGGAGCTGAGTTTTCCGAACGGCATGTTCCTGTGCGTCTGTGTACGGGTATTTGTCCGACTTCACTACCAATTATTGGTCCAAATGCTTTTTCCTCATCCAATTTCTTTTTTGCTTCCATCTCTCTCATATAGAAGCTGCCAGGATATTTCGGATAGATCTGCGAGAGTCCTCGTAAACCTCGTTACGTTTCAGGTATGACGTCAAACAACACTCCATCAACATGTGACAAATTTTCTGCATTAGCAACAGTACACAAGTGTTTTATAAGAGGAGGTAAAATTCAAAGAGCACAGATATAAAGGACACCAGCAGGTACCTTACAAACAGTTAAGGAACTGGGAAAGGCACGTGAGTCGGCTCGTCAGGAGGAAGATGTGCAAATAACTTTGCATCTCCTGAGTCGATATCTCTTCCACCACCCACTTCCATGTCCATGACATAAGGACCCTGTCCAGACAGACCTTATGACGTGTTTTACCACCTTGTGGTCTCCATACATCATTCGCCAAAAACATAAACAATCTCGTCAAGTACAATCGTCCACCACCTTGTTCTCCAGAGTGACCACATGTGCATGACAAAGAGCTGACAGACTTTCTATCGACCTCCAAGCTCATATCGCTCGAATCAATGTTCAATGTAACGTAACGTAACGTAACGTCGCAAGTAGCGGAACATGTCGTGCTGAAGTCACCCTCGTCATCGACTACGCCCAAAAAGCGCTGCCCGATGACCACTACTCCCCTAGCCCACATCCATTGCAACATTTGATGAAGGAAGCAGACACTCAGCACCACTACCTCCCTCTACCCAGGCACCTGAACTGCGGTGCCGCCGCGCTCAAACAGTCGAACACTTGAGCGAAAAAGTTCCCTGAACGAAGGCCAAGAAAACAAACCAATCTCCCAGCGTTGGCAAGGCCGGCACAGCTCGTTCCCTTTGCACGATTCGCCTGGCACCAGGTCACGTGACCCATGTCACCTGGCCACCCGACTCCTGGTCTGCACAGTTGTGTGGGAGGCATGCGCCTGAGCGAGCAAACGGTCGGTTAGGGTGTGTGTGTGTGCGACTGTGTCTCTCGTCACCCCCCCCCCCCCCCCCCGAACAAAAAACAAAGGCAAATAATGGTGATAGCACGTCACCATTACCATTACCAATGGCATTGCGTGGCGCTTGAGTGCGTAGGCGTGTGCGTACACCGACCGTTTGTGCGGATAGGCACCTCGGCTTCACATGGTATTTTGTCGACGGATGCCTTGGACTCCGGTTGACCCGAGGCTTTCGATGATGGGCTCAGCCTTGACTGGATTGATGCCCTAGGAGGTCGTCGTGGGGACTGTGCATTGCCTCCCGCAGTCGATCGGCAGGTGATTTTGCCGCTCCCCGTCGGGAGTCCCTCCGTTGTTTCTATCGGTCGCTCTTCTCCTGGAACGGGGTGACCGGCACAGATGTGTCGACCGTGAGCGCACTTGTGTGCCCAGTGGCTCCGCGGCCTGCTTCACGGCGTGCATTACCCAACGTGTCCGAGCAGTTTCACCGGTGGTCGTGTCGTCTGTGACGAATGAATGAACTCAGGGTTCCGTGAACCCGGCCGCCCCGGGGATCGACGCTCGCCTCCTCGTCGTAACGAGGCATTCCCCGTCTTTCCTCGAGCGGCCGAAGTTGCGTGCTCCTTTTCTTTTTGGACGATGCGATATACGCAGAAACGACGAGGCATTTGCAGGCAGGCGCAGGCAAGGGCACAGGCACATGGGCATGGGCATGGGCATGGGCACGTGCACGGTCGATCGATTTGGCGACGCCGGAGGCCGGCGCGCTGCCCGACGAGGCACCCCGGCTCGAGGCATGACACTGGTCGTTCGTTTCACGTGCGTCATGCGCCGTGCGCCTGACCTCGTCGCGGACACTGCACACTCGGCACGGTGACGTGACTTATGCCACGGACGGTCGTCCGAGCCGGCATGGTCGTCGTGTTCCGCCGTTGCCACGTTGCGTCGGTTGTTGTTGCTATGCGGCGTGATGATGCTGATGCTGGTGCCGTCGCCGCGGGAGCTCCTTGGGGGAGCATGGAGTAATCGTGGTCATGAGCGAATATGGAGACGGACACGGATCGGTCGCGGGGGTTCCGCCGCGTGGTCGCCTGCGCTCGAGCATCGAGCGACCGGTCACGCGGTCCTCCCGCTGCTCCCTGGGCCGTCGAGGAAGGACAACGTGCACGACGTGTGTGTCGCCCTCACCTCGACGGCCCGACGGCGGCTGGTTTCTAGCGAATCATCGCGCCGCTCCCTGGTTGATCCTGCCAGCCGCATATGCTTGTCTCAAAGACTAAGCCATGCATGTCTAAGTGCGAACGGACAGACCCGTTGAGACTGCGAATGGCTCATTAAATCAGTTATGGTCTCTTTGAGCGCTCGGACGTTACTTGGATAACTGTGGCAATTCTAGAGCTAATACATGCAAACGAGCGCCGGTCCCCGCAGGTGTCGGGTCTCCTGGCATCCTGTGGGGAGGCGCGCATTTATCAGCACCAAAAATCGACGCGGCGTCCACGCGGGCCCGTCCACGGGATGGTGACTCTGGATAAACGATTGCAGATCGCTCGGCCCTCCGCGCCGGCGAGGTTTCATTCGAATGTCTGCCCTATCAACTTTCGATGGCAGGCTTCGCGCCTGCCATGGTGGCTACGGGTGACGGGGAATCAGGGTTCGATTCCGGAGAGGGAGCCTGGAGAAACGGCTACCCCATCCAAGGAAGGCAGCAGGCGCGCACATTACCCACTCCCGACACGGTGAGGTAGTGACGAAAAATACCGATGCAGGCCTCGGTCGAGGTGCTGCTATCGGAATGGGTGCACCTTAAACCCATGTGCGAGGATCCATTGGAGGGCAAGTCTGGTGCCAGCAGCTGCGGTAATTCCAGCTCCAACAGCCTAAGCGAACACTGTTGCAGTTAAAAAGCTCGTATTTGGAAATCACGCGGGGGGGACACATCGCAAGGCGCGCTTACTCTCCCCGCCCGCCCCCAGCGGCGAGACTGTCGGAGCCCTGCGGACGCTCTTGGATGAGTGTCCGTTGTGGGCCGAAAGCGTTTACCTTGAGGAAACTGGAGTGCTCAGAGCGGGTCGGTAGAGCCTGTACACCGCAGCTGGGAATAATGGAATAGGGCCTCGGTCCTATTTTGTTGGTTTTGCGGGACGGAGGTCATGATTGAGAGGGACTGCCGGGGGCATTTGTACCGCACCGCGAGAGGTGAAATTCTGGGACCGGCGCAAGATGGACTAAAGCGAAAGCATTTGCCAAGAATGTTTTCCTTAATCAAGAACGAAGGTCGGAGGCTCGAAGGCGATCAGATACCGCCCTAGTTTCGACGGTAAACTATGCCGACCGGCAATCGGGCGGCGTCGAATGGCATGACCCGTCCGGCAGCCATGAGGGAAACAAGGAGTTTCTGGGTTCCGGGGGGAGTATGGTTGCAAAGCTGAAACTTAAAGGAATTGACGGAAGGGCACCACCAGGAGTGGAGCCTGTGGCTCAATTTGACTCAACATGGGAAAGCTCACCTGGGCCAGACACGAGAAGGATTGACAGACTGAGAGCTCTTTCACGATTCTGTGGGTGGTGGTGCATGGCCGTTCTTAGTTGGTGGAGCGATCCGTCTGGTTGATTCCGATAACGAGCGAGACTCCGACACACTAACTAGTTCCGCGACCCTGGTGTGGCCGGCGGACTAACTTCTTAGAGGGACGAGCAGCTGCAAGCCGTGCGAGATGGAGCAATAACAGGTCTGTGATGCCCTTCGATGTCCGGGGCCGCACGCGCGCTACACTGGACGGGCCAGCGTGTACCTTGCCCTTCGCCGTCAGGCTCGGGTAAACCGCTGAGCCCCGTCCGTGATGGGGACTGGGGCTTGAGACAGTGTCCCACGAACGAGGAATTCCCAGTAAGCGCGAGTCATCAGCTCGTGTTGATTAAGTCCCTGCCCTTTGTACACACCGCCCGTCGCTACTACCGATCGGACGGTTTGGTGAGATCCTCGGATCAGCCCCTGCACGGGCCGTTCTCGGCTCGTGCCGGTGCGCCGAAAAGATGAGCGAACTTGACTGTCTCGAGCAAGTAAAAGTCGTAACAAGGTTTCCGTAGGTGAACCTGCGGAAGGATCATTATCGGGACGACACGAGCGCGAGCGACACGTGAGACGTACGTGGTCGTCCACGCAGCGGTGCTGCTCTGGTCGACACAACACACCAGGGCGAAGGGCGAAGGCCGCGCTCGATGTGCCGGGCATCGCCACCGTTCGACGGACGAGGACGAGTCGCTCCTTTCATCATTCGAGGGTGGGCGTGCGGCGTGCGGCATGCGGCGAACGCCAACAACCCTACGCTAGCGATGCGACCCAGGGAAAGGTGGAAGACGCGATCGCCGGCGCCGTGTCGGCGATGCGTCGGCGTTAGTCACCGATGTGTCTGCCGGTAGCGCAGTCGAGCGTCCATGGCGGTATCCCGGACCCTCAGGCCCAAAAAGGGCCGAGCGATGGTGGGAGGGACGTCGACGCAATGACAAAAATGACGACGTCCTTTGTCCTGGGCCGTGGTTTAAATGATCGTCTTGGAATGACTCACAGCGGTGGATCACTCGGCTCGTGTGTCGATGAAAAACGCAGCCAACTGCGAGAACTGGTGTGAATTGCAGGATACACTGATCATCGACACGTTGAATGCACATTGCGGCCCCGGGCTACACACCCGGGGCCACGCCTGTCTGAGGGTCGCTCGATTATCGATCGGGAGCGCGAGCGTCCCGGCCCTTGCCTCGCGGACGCCCTTCCCTTCCCTACCCTTGCCTTACTTCGTGGTTCGTGGTACGGGTCGTTTCGTCTGTGCAGGGTCCGGCCGGGCCTCGTGATGCCCCCGCGAATGGGAGCGCGGGACCGCTCGTCGGTCGCGCCTCGCCAAAATTCAGCTTTTGCTCACTGCTACATCGCCACGGTGGCTTCGGTTTTTTTTGTGCTCGTGACTCGGTGCCGCGCCTTCGGGCCGCGGCGCGCGTGCTTGTCGGTGGACCTCGAATGAGAGCGAGCCCGACCTCGTGACGCGTGTCCGCACGTGACACCGAGGGCGACGGCGATGAGCCCGCTAGACACACAGAGCGCCAGGTCCGAGCGTCCGTGACGTAAGGAGCGGCCAGGCCGTTCCGCCTTCGCCACGGCGCCAGACACAGGGACAGAGGGACAAAAGAGAGCCACGGCCGTCTCCGAGAGCACTTCGATGTTTGCGACCTCAGATCAGACATGACGACCCGCTTAATTTAAGCATATCACGAAGCGGAGAAAAAGAAACTAACGAGGATTCCCTCAGTAACGGCGAGTGAACAGGGAAAAGCCCAGCGCCGAATCCCCGCTCGCATTACGGGCGCATGGAGTTGTGGCGTACAGGAGCTCGCACCTCCCGGTGTCACTCGGGGGTCCAAGTCCTTTCGATCGGGGCCTCCTCCATGGACGGTGGAAGGCCGGTGCGTTGGCCCCCGACGCGCTGGGGTCGGGTGTCTTTGGAGTCGGGTTGCTTGGGAATGCAGCCTAAAGCTGGTGGTAAACTCCATCCAAGGCTAAATACGTGCACGAGGCCGATAGCCGACAAGTACCGTAAGGGAAAGTTGAAAAGAACTCTGAAGAGAGAGTTCAAGAGTTCCTGAAACTGTTGCGAGGTAAACGGATGGGATCCGCGCGGTCCGCCCGGAGGAGTCAGCCGTGGGGTCGGTCGCCCGTGGCTGGTGTCGCGGTACCCGCCCCGCGCCCGGACACTGTCGCGTCTCCCCTCGTGAGTGCGCTTCGGCGATCCCGGTCAACGCGCAGGCGGGCCCCGCCCCGCCGCGGACGTGGCCGGCGCCCGGTGCAGTTTCTCCGCGTGCGGTGCGCTGCGACCGGTTCCGGAGGTGGCCAGGAGTGCCTGGGTTTTTCGGCGGAGAACCTTCGGGCGATCCATCGAGGTGGGGTCTGCGACCGGTGCCCTCGTCGGCACCGGCCGCCTCGTCGCGGGGGCCTGGCGATAGCGTTCGCTCGCCCCGGGACCGAGGGAAACGGGACGAGAACAAAGTCTGCCACCGCGCCGCGCGCGATCGCGGCTCCTTTGGGGGCCGCGCGTCGCGCGTCCGGGGCGCCTCGCTCCCCGCCGTGCCGTCAACTGGCGGCGAACTGTCCTCAGTGCGTAGTCGACCACGGTACGGCACCGGAGCGGTGCTTGCGTCTCCGGCAGGGGCCGTTTCCCCGCGGCCGGCGCATAGCGGGCTTCGCGCGTCCTTGTCGGGCGGGCCTCGGGGCTCTCGGCTCTCGTGCCGTCTTTCCCCGGCGTTCCGCCCGTGCGTGTGCGCGTTTTGCCCGTCGTGCACGCCGCGTCACGCGTTGGCGGTGCGGTGCCCGGCGCTCGGGGTCTGCAGCGAGGGTCGGAATCCCACCCGACCCGTCTTGAAACACGGACCAAGGAGTCTAACACGTACGCGAGTCGAAGGGCTCGATCGAAACCCCGGAGGCGCAATGAAAGTGTGCGGTGCGTGCGCGGCTGGGTCCAGGCGTCCCGATGTCGTCGCGGGCTACGTTTCGTGCGGTGTGGGCGCGTCGCTCGGTGGCCAGTGCTTTCCGGGTTCTCCTGGGGGGCCCGTCCGTGTCCGTGTCGGCGCACTTTAGCGCCGTGCGCGGTCGAACCCGTGCCGGCAGGGGCGTCCCTCGCGCCCGCGCTCGTTCCACGAGCTGTGGCAGGGACGAGGCACACCGCCGGCCCGTCCTACGCTCTCCGTCCGGCGCGAGCCGGCGGAGGCGGACGGAGCCACAGCGTACTTGTTGGTACCCGAAAGATGGTGAGATACGCCCGGGCAGGGCGAAGCCAGGGGAAACCCTGGTGGAGGCCCGCAGCGGTTCTGACGTGCAAATCGATCGTACGACCCGGGCGTAGGGGCAAAAGACCAATCGAACCATCTAGTAGCTGGTTCCCTCCGAAGTTTCCCTCAGGATAGCTGGAGCTCTCGCTGGATGCGCAGTTTTATCCGGTAAAGCGACTGACGAGAGGCATTGGGGCCGAAACGGCTTCAACCTATTCTCAAACTTTGAATGGGTAAGACGCCCGGCTCGCGTCTTCGGAGCCGGGCGCGTGCGTTCGCCGTCTCCGGGCGGCGGGCACGCGAGCGAAGAATGTGAGCTTCCCAGTGGGCCACTTTTGGTAAGCAGAACTGGCGCTGCGGGATGAACCGAACGCCGGGTTAAGGCGCCGAACGCGAACGCTCATCGGAGCCCTGGCAAAAGGTGTTGGTTGGTCGAGACAGCAAGGCGGTGGCCATGGAAGTCGGAATCCGCTAAGGAGTGTGTAACGACTCACCTGCCGAATCAACTGGCCCTGAAAATGGATGGCGCTCGAGCGTCGGGCCTATACCCGGCCGTCGCAGGCGATGTAACCGTTGGCGCACAGTGACTTCGCTGTGCTGCGCGCCGTCCGTGCGCTACGCCGCGACAAGTAGGAGGGCCGCCGCGTTGGCGCTGAAGCCTTGGGTGCAGGCCCGGGTGGAGCCGCCGCGGGTGCAGATCTTGGTGGTAGTAGCAAATATTCAAACGAGAGACTTTGAAGGCCGAGGTGGAGAAGGGTTCCATGTGAACAGCGCTTGGACATGGGTGAGTCAGTCCTAAGTGATGGGCGAAGGCCTTACGGACGATGTTGGGCGATGGGCTCCCATCTGCCCCGGTGCGAGCGAAAGGGAATCGGGCTCAGATCCCTGAACCAAGAGTGCGGAGAAAGGTCGAGGGACGGCTCGCGCTTGTCGCGGCCTCCCAACGTTTCGGTAATGCAAAGCGCGCCTGGAGACGGCGGCGGGGGTGCCGGGAAGAGTTTTCTCTTCTTCGTGAAGGGACGGGCGCCCTGGAATGGGTTTTATCCGAGATAGGAGTCCGCGCCCTGCAGAGCGTCGCGGCTCTTGCGGCGTCCGGCGGTCCCTCGCCGCCCCTTGAAGATCCGGGTGCGATGACTGAATCTCGCTCTGGGTCGTACCCATATCCGCAGCAGGTCTCCAAGGTGAACAGCCTCTGGTGCGATGGAACAATGTGGGTAAGGGAAGTCGGCAAGCCGGAACCGTAACTTCGGGACAAGGATTGGCTCTGAGGGCTGGGTCGATCGAGCCAGGGCGCAAAGCGGTGTACGGGAACGCGCTCGCGGTCGGGGCGAGCCTCCGTTTCCCGGGCCCGCGGGGCTCCCGGCCCGTCGTCCGGTCCGCCGGCGCCTCGCGGCGTGGCGTCGGATTCTACCGCCGGCACGGGCGGTGCGTTCGGGGTCCGGTCCGGGGACGTCCCTCCCGTCATGGTCCTTGGTCGAGTGCCCCACGTTGCGCTCGTCATTGTTGTCGGTCGCGCGTCCCCGCCGGCTCCTACGAGCCTCCCCGTCCCGTCGTCCTCCGCGGGCAACCGTGGTGGTGGCGTCGGGGCGACGGTTCTTGGTTACTGCCGGCGGGGCCGCGGTCGGCGCGACGCTCGGACCGGCGCCGCGCGCGTCTCGTCGGGGGTCTACCGTGCGCCTCGGGTGGCGGTGGGAAACTCTCCGGTGCCGGTGCGGGTTTCTGGGTCCCCGGCCCCGTCCTTCGGCCGGCGGCCCTGCGCCCTCTCGCGGCGCGTCGGCGTCGGCCTTTATGGGCCGGATCGGCCCGGCGGCGGTCCCGGCGGCGGTCCCAAAGCACGAGGTACTTTGTTGCGAATGTGAGCCGTTGCCTCCCCGTGGAGCGGTCCGGCTGTGGCGCGCGCGCGGTCCACCCGGGGCCCGGACCCGCCGCGTCCCGCGCCCCCTTCCGCTCGCACGGGCATTCTCGCGCCGGCGCGACGCATCGTGAACTCGTTGCTCGCGGCGGTTCCCCGCTCGCGCGTGCGGTCGACAGGCAAAGGTGTGAGGCTCGGGTGCGCGCGTGCGCCTCGGCCGGCGACCGACAGTCGCGTGAGAACCGGTGCGGACAAGGGGATTCCGACATTTTAATTAAAACAGAGCATCGCGATGGCCGGTGATCGAGTGTGGACGCGATGTGATCTCTGCCCAGTGCTCTATGTCAAAGTGGAGATTCACGGGCTTGAAGAGATTCAAGCGCGGGTAAACGGCGGGAGTAACTATGACTCTCTTACTCTCAGTCTTCACTTGGAGAAAAGGCACGGTGTGTTGTTTCCTGGTCTTCCATGATACAGTGGGTCAGGACCCTGAATTTGAGTAAAGATAAGTGGCCCAAAGCCGCCGCCTCTATGTGGCGAGAGTCGGGACAGCTCCTTTGGGGGCTGTGCCAAGTAGCGGCTGGGCACAAAGGGGATCTGGGAAAGCACCTCCCTTTTCCCCGGAGATATCCTCCAAATTTCGTTTCAACAAATCATGGCTGGAAATTCAGGTGCTGCCTCTGCAGCTACCCTGGAGGGTATCGCGCCAGAGCCAGGCGGGGCTCGGGGACGCACGGTGTTTGCGTATGTGGAATGTGGCAGGGAGTTCGGAACGAAGATTGGTCTTGGAGTGCACGCTCGTGCCAAACACCCTCGGGAGTTCCACGAGCGTCATCTTCCCGCAAGGGGGAAGGCGCGGTGGGACCCCGAGGAGGAACACATGATGGCCCTCGAGGAGGTCCGGCTGATCCAGCAGGGCTGTCGGTTTTTTAACCAAGGACTGCTGGATAAAGTCCCTGGCCGATCCCTCGAGGCCATCAAAGGAAAGCGGCGGGCGCAGGCCTACAAGGCGTTGGTGCAGCGACTCCTTGTAGAGTCAACCCAACAACCGCGCCCTCGGCCGAGACGTGTACGCCCACCACGTGGCCGTCGGTCAGTGGAGGAAATGGTGGGTTCTTCTCCGGGGGCCGGGCCTGGTGACTTGTCGCCTGGCCCGATCCCTAGAGAGAGGTCCGGCTCCCCTCCGGAGGCTGGGCCTGGTGACTTGTCGCCTGGCCCGATCCCCGGAGGGGGGTCGGGCTCCCCTTTGGGGGCTGCGCCTGGTGACTTGTCACCTGGCCCGATCCCTGGAGGGGGGTCACCTGGCCTGGAGGTGGAGACCGAAACGTTGAATGAGGTGGAAGAAACTCGATGGAGGGAGGAGATGAGAGTCTTCCTCCAGAGACTGCCCCTGGGCGATGATGATTGGGAAGAGCATAGCTTGGACCAACTCATTTGCTGCCTGGGGGAGATATCTGGGGGGGACCTCGAAGCGGAGCTCGAGGCCTTCGCCGACCGTATGTTGTCGAGCGTACGCACTGGTGGCGTTGGACATCGTGGTGGCATACCCGGGGGTGGCTCTCGTGCCAACGTGAGGTGGAGCTCGCGGGGATGGCCGAGGAGGGGGGCTTGAAAGGCGACTCGGTACGGCTCGAGCCGAGAGGTTGAGGCAGAAGGGTTCTCCCAAAGCTGCTTGACAAACCCATTATGCCGCTGTGCAAAGGCTTCATAGTTTAAATCCAGGTCGCTGCGCAAAATAGTGCATTGCAGGCACGTGGGCCGGAAGGGGTGACGATGACCTTGATGGTGATCAGATGGTTGCTTTCTGGAGGGCGGTCTTTGAGGGGGGATCGTATCCAGATTGCAGACGAGTCAGGGATGTGACACAACCAGTGGGATCTGGTTCGTCCCATCAGTCTGCAGGAGGTCCAATGGGGCAAAGGCTCCCTCAGGCACGGGGCCCCGGGGGTAGACGGGATCTCCAGCAGACTGGTGAAGGCGATTCCAGATGCCTGCTTGTGTAAGATGTTCAACCTTTGGGTGTTTTGTGGGTTTCTTCCCCGCTGTCTGAAAAGACATAAGACGGTGTTGATCCCCAAGACATCCAGCCCCGAACATCCATCTCAGTAGTTCCGGCCGATAACAATGAGCAGTTATCTAGTGCGACTGCACCATAAGATACTCGCCAGGCGGTTGGCGGGGGCTTTTGACCTCCATCCGGCGCAGCGTGCGTTCAGGCGGGGCGATGGTTGCGCGGAGAATGTCAATATTCTTGACGGCATTCTGTGGGATGCCACGCGCAACCTCTCTCCCCTGTGCCTCGCTGTGCTGGATGTGTCGAAAGCTTTCGACTCCGTCAACTACGGAGCGATCCTCCGGGCAGCAAGAGCGATGGGGGCTCCGCCCCCGTTGCTCGCGTATCTTAGTGGGTCGTACAAGGACTGTTCGACCATCATTAGTTGTTACGGTGCTGGCCAGCTTGAAATGACTCGAGGCGTGAAGCAGGGCGACCCACTCTCTCCGATTTTGTTTAACAGTGTCCTCGATGAGGTTCTGAGAAACTTACCGGAGGGAGTGGGTGTAAGGCTTGGAGGTGAAAACATCCAGGCCTTGGCCTTTGCCGATGACCTGATCCTGTGTGCCAGAACACCGGCCGGGATCCAGTACTCAATGACTGCTGCGCATGCACTACTAGCGCAGGCAGGCCTGGAAATAAACTATGCGAAATCCCTCACCCTGAACATCGTGATCGACGGCGCGAACAAGCGTTACCTTGTCGATGCGATGCGAAAGTTCACGATGGGTGAGAGGGAGATTCGGCCGTGCACGTCGGCTGATGATTTGAAGTACCTTGGGATCAAGTTCCTCCCCAGGGGAATTGTTCCGACATACGGGGCGTCCCTTGAGGAGGGACTTGTGAACTTGCGACGAGACGAGCACCTTTGAAGCCACAGCAACGAATGGCAATGCTGAGGGAGAATCTTATGCCCAAGCTCCAGCACGAGCTGGTGCTGGGGATAGCCCGGACAGGCACGCTCCGCAGGTTGGATCGGCAAGTGCGCCACCATGTGCGTCTCTGTCTGAGACCTCCGAAGGACACTCCGGTGCCCTTCTTTCATGCCAGGGCCGCGGATGGTGGGCTGGGTCTGACCCAGTTTCGTACGTCCATTCCAATCCTGCGTGAGCATCGGCTGCGAGGGCTGGAGCGCTCGGACAGTCCCTATCTAAAAGCCATCTTCTGGACAAGCGTGGGGGATTGGATATGGCTCCGGAGCACATGCAATCTGCATTACGGGGGGGAGTATCCAAGGTCTGTCAAACAGGCGGATGCTCTCACGGCTCGGCTGTTGCATGCGACAGTCGATGGCCGTGGCCTGGATGAGGCGAGCCGAGTTCCCCAGCCTCAGGGCTGGGTGCTCAACCAGACTCGTCTTCAGTCAGGCAGAGCATACATCGAGTCGGTGAAGGTGCGGGGCAATTTGCTCCCCACTGGATCCCGCTCTAACCGCGGCAGGCCGTTGGATGCTCCAAGTAGGTGGTGTGATGCGGGTTGCTTGGCGAAGGAGACACTGTCTCATGTCTCCCAGGTGTGCATCCGTACTCACGCTGTTAGAGTGCGGCGGCACGACGACGTATGTCGTTTCGTGTGCGGTCGGCTCCGGCAGCGTGGGTACGAGGTTCTAGTTGAACCCGGCATTCCCACTGCAGCGGGTTTGAGGAAGCCAGACCTTGTAGCTGAAAAAGGTGGGCTTGCTGTGGTGCTAGACGCACAAATCATGAGCGACACCCTTGCGTTGACGTCTGAGCACTTCCGGAAGAGACGCTACTATAATGTGGCCGACGTCCATCAGTGGTTTAGTGGCAAGCTCCGCACTCACAACCCGCCACGAGTGTCGACCATCACTCTCAATTGGCGCGGAGTTTGGGCGCCGGAGTCGGCGTCCATTCTCCGTGACCTAGGCCTTACCTTCGGGGACCTCCAGCTGATTACGGTGAAGGTGGTGGAGAGTACCATGAAGGCGTTCCGAGCCTTTAAGCAGTCCACACTATGCTGCCCGCGGCGTCGGGTGGGCGGGTGCCCTTGAGGGCGCTGCGTTTGTTTTGTTTTGGCAATTGGAAGGAGTTATGGTTTTGATTTTGATTAAAGTTTCTTTGACCATTTTTCTCCTTTTTTCATTTTGTCCCGGATTCCCCCCAGATGTTGTCAGGAATGGGCTGCCCTGGGGGTACCAGGGAGCCCTGTGAGCCACGGACCCCTTACAATATTTTTCTGTGGAGGGGCTTTATGAGTTGGGTTTTCTGGTTAAAGTTTCTTTCTTCATTTTCGGGATTTATTTATTGTGCCCCGGAACCTTTACGAAATGGGTGTGCGGTCTCACAGGGAGACAAGGGTCGTCGACCCGCCCACGGTGGGCGCAGATGATGGTGGAGTCCACACCGAAAACGGGAAAAGTAGTTGAAGCGACCTGAAAGCTCCTTTGCCTATTGGTAGCCAAATGCCTCGTCATCTAACTAGTGACGCGCATGAATGGATGAACGAGACTCCCACTGTCCCTATCTACTATCCAGCGAAACCACAGCCAAGGGAACGGGCTTGGCGGAATCAGCGGGGAAAGAAGACCCTTTTGAGCTTGACTGTAGCCCGACTCTGTGAAGGGACTTGAGAGGCGTAGAATAAGTGGGAGGCCCGCCGGGGCCCGCGACGTCCGGCCCCGCAAGGGGTGCGGGGCGCGCGGCGTCGCCGATGCGGAGCTGCCGGTCAAATACCACTACTCTTACCGTTCCTTTACTAACTCGGTGAGACGGGAAGTGCGGGCCCCCTGGTCGGGGGGTCCCGTGTTTCTGGTGCGAAGCCCAGGGGTCGGCCGCGCGAGGCGTGCTCTTAACCGGGCGCCCGTCACGTCGGACAGTGACCCGGGTGACCCGCTCCGGGGACAGTTCCGGGCGGGGAGTTTGATTGGGGCGGTACGCCTGTCAAACGGTAACGCAGGTGTCCTAAGGCGAGCTCAGGGAGGATGGAAACCTCCCGTGGAGCAGTAGGGCGAAAGCTCGCTTGATCTTGATTTTCAGTACGAATACAGACCGTGAAAGCGTGGCCTCACGATCCTTTTGACTTTTTGGGTTTTAAGCAAGAGGTGTCAGAAAAGTTACCACAGGGATAACTGGCTTGTGGCGGCCAAGCGTCCATAGCGACGTCACTTTTTGATCCTTCGATGTCGGCTCTTCCTATCATTGCGAAGCAGAATTCGCCAAGCGTTGGATTGTTCACCCACTAACAGGGAACGTGAGCTGGGTTTAGACCGTCGTGAGACAGGTTAGTTTTACCCTACTGATGCTATTGTCGCCGGGACAGCAACCCCGCTCAGTATGATAGGAACCGCGGGTTCAGACACTTGGCGTGTGCGTCTGGCTGAGCAGCCAGCGGCGCGAAGCTACCCTCTGAGGGATTATGGCTGAACGCCTCGAAGTTAGAATCCCTCCTTGGGCATGGCGATACTGATACGCGTGGGGCTTCGGCCGGGACAGTGCAACTCTTTCGAGCCGGTGGCCCCCTCCGAGGGCGGCCTCCGGCGCGGTCCTCCGCATGGCATCGGTTTCGAGGGTCGCCCTATGAATCGTGCAGCGCGACCCTCTCCGAGCTTCTCCGCTTGCACAGCGCGACCCTCTCCGAGCTTGCCGCTTGCACAGCACGACGGTGGGGCGCCATGCGCCGAATAACTCGTAAACGACTTGGTTACGGCTCGGGGTGTCATCAGTAGCAGAGCAGCTTTGTCGCTGCGATCTATTGAAAGTCATCCTTCGAGCTAATGTTTCGTCACACGACGAGAGCGACAATGACGAGCGAGCGAACGCACGCCTTGTACACCCAGCTCGCCGTCGCGGGTTGGCCGACCACGACGAACGACGTGGCCCTCGACGGGCGTCGCACCTCAGCTCCAACGTTCCGGGTTGACCGACCGTCTACAGGCCGACGGGACCGGACCAGGGAGCCTCTGCCGCCGGCACTCTGCCATCCGGCGTTGGTCGCGCGTCTTCTTTTCTCTTCGTTTGCCCACGCTTCCTTGCATGCACGAAAGCGTCACGGCGACACCGAACGCCTCTAGGCTGCCACCAATGCCGCTGCGCCCGGCGCTTGTCGCGTCGGGTGTGGGTGAGTGTGTGTGCGCACGGAGACGTGTCTGTACGGACGCACGTACGTTGCGGTGTTGCTTTTCTTGTTCGCCAAACAAACCTCCCCTCCCTCCATCGGCTCGTTCCTCGGCAAACCGTTCGACTCGCATACCCACCACCACGCATCCTCCACAAGTACGCTCGTCGCTCCGACGATCTCTCCCCGCTTGCCGCGTCACGTTGGCAATAAATCTCCTCCGATTGAGTGGGCGACAGTACCAGCACGAGTACGGCTGCACAGGTTCAATTGCTTTCACCGATGGCCACTCGCTGTCACCACGTTGCTCTCGCTGTTTCCTCACCGCATGCTGTCTGTCCATGATGTGTGACTCAAGGTGCCACGGGAATGTGGAATTTACTGGTTTCACGCTTTAGCATTCGCCGTATCTGCATTGCCCGATTGCTTCGGGCATCCTACGCACGGCTATCTCACACGAGTCCTTGTAAAACGTTTTATATTTGGATCAAACTTCGTGCGCCCGTCCACACACACACCTTTGTGCGACGTGTTGTTCAAAGCAAATTCTCTCTCAGAACAAGAGAAATTTAACATACAGTTCGCCACCTGGTAGTTTAGGCCTACCAATCAACGCACGGAAACTAACAAACAAGAAAACAAATGGAATGGTGGACCCATTTCGAGTACCTTCCTATCTAATACAAAAGACGTCCTTCGCTTACCTACTTGGGATGTTGTCCATCCTCACGACCATCGTCGAGACCGCCCCTGCGCTCGTCGTCGGTCGCGCGTCCCCGCCGGCTCCCACGAGCCTCCCCATCCCGTCGTCCTCCGCGGGCAACCGTGGTCGCGGCGGGGCGATGGTTCTTGGCGCTGCCGGCGGGGCCGCGGTCGGCGCGACGCTCGGACCGTCACCGTGCGCGTCTCATCGGGGGTCTAACGTGCGCCTCGGGTGGAGGCGGGAAACTCGCCGGTGCCGGTTTCTGGGTCCCCGGCCCCGTCCTTTGGCCGGCGGGCCCGCGTCCTCTCGCGGCGCGTCGGGCGTCCTGGGCCGGATCGGCCTGGCGGTGGTCCCGGAGCGCAAGTTACTCTGTTGTGAACTCAGACTCTGTGTTCTGTGTGTGTTATAACTGTGTTATTCTAGCCATAGGTGTGTGAGCCACATTTGTAATGCAAAATCAATTACAAGCTGTGACACCATTTAAAATAAAATCACACAAATTATTGCAGAGCATGGGAGAGTTGAAGTGTACAAGATTGAACTTATAATCAAACTAATCTAATCACCTGTTGAAGAAAAGTGCATTAATATCGCCAATATTGTTATGTACGTCATTTGTATGAGGGTAGATAGCAGATTACCGAGGGTTTTAGGGTTACGTTAGTGTTAGAAGGTTGAGAAAAGCGCGCCCGGTAAAGTGCAATAATCCCCTTGTGTAGTAGTTTCATGCAACGTCCGACTCAATTTTGGACGCATTCAATCCATCATTTTCGACGAAATTCCAATTGACGTCAGACACTTATATTTTAAATGGCGAGAAACATATTGCTATATCTGCATTTTTGTGCCCCAACCCACGACATTTGTGCTTAAATTTGAAAAACGCACGTTATGAAATGTCCTAAACAGAGAATGGGCAATCTGACACCCAGAATGGGATGAACGATGCAATGAAGGAAGGATTTTAACATAGAAACGGAGGATAAAACACATCTCTTTCAAAATATATAGTGTGTTTGAACATGTCATATTTAAATGAGTGACTGTTTTTTCCTTTTCTGTACATACTATGAATACGTCCCGAGACCCTTCAAAACAATATCATTAATTGACATCGTACTGTTGAAATTTTCAAATTAGTTGCAGTTTCATACATGTACACCAATATATTTAATTAGAATATCTAAATTAGATAAATTAAAATAAATTCTAAAAAATAAATTAGAATATTTAATTAGAATTGGGATATCATAATGAAACTTACACTTGAAAAGGACATGGAACTCTTGTTCAGTATTAAATACATCATGTATGGTGTGGCAATACTGAGACACTCCAGCTTCATCTCGAATGTACTTATGTGACATGCACTTCAAAATTACGACATCTGAAATGAGCAATATGCTTTCTAAAATAAGTAGGAACAGTGATAGATAAATGAGATTCAACATTTAATAATGACTTTTCGTGCTTAAAAGTAAAACTCTGAGATATGTTTTCAACAGATGCTGACCACATTCGAAAACGATTATCATAAGTCTTAGTCTAAAAGTTGCAACAAACATTGACATCTCCAACTTCTTGTGACAACCACACAAAGCCAAATCCATACTGATATAATATAGTTTTTATATGAGTCGCCCATGCAACCCGACCAGCATCATCAAGATATTTTAACATGTTATAACATTCATAAGGTAGTCTAGTATTGTTTAGTTGTACAAGTTTACACAAATATTCAGTTGCTCTAGTTGTACATTAATTGTAAAAGAACTATTCCACAATCACCAAAAGCCATACAATTGTTACACTTTTTTCCAAGTTTGAATATCTGCTGAAACATGTACATATATATCATGAGGGGGCGATTTTGTCATGGGGGAGAGTCTATTTCGTGGCAGTGAGGCGAATCTATACCGGTACAGAATCGCTGGGGGGGGGGGGGGGGGGCGGATCCGTTTCTGGGGCGGATCTGTTTCGTGGCACAGGCACCTCCTCGAGTAGCAGAAGGGGAGCAGGGGCAGACGTGCCGGAGTTGAGGACCCTGGAATCGACCTCTACTGCAGAAGAGTTGAGACCGGTGGAGCCTGCAACGCCTCCAGATCCTCGTGTCAAGGGGAGATTCTATATAGACATCCTGAATGGTATACATTGGACTGAGTGTTCAGAGGCTGAGATAAAGCAAATGGATGAGGCTGCCTTTGTGTTTATAGAAATCGATTTTACCTATCCTTGTGAGCAGTTTGTTTGTCCTTGTGGTTTGACTTTAGATGTTCTCGGGAAGATGGAAAGGCACTTAGCCCTCGACCATAGGAATAAGAAGCTTTCATGTTGTTGTACGGTATGCGGTTTTAATGCGAGACGGCAGCCACGTAATTTGCTGTTGTGTATCCCTGAGTGCCTGGGCAGGGTCGTCGACCGTTGTGACCCCAGTGCGGCTCCTCCGTCTGTGTCTATGTCATCCCCTGTTGTTGTGCCGCCTCCTGAGCTACCTGTCCAACCCATCCGTCCCGAAGGTATCCTCATTGTCTACCCTCCCGACATCTATGTTTGCATCTGTGCCGCGGGATTCAGCGACCTCACGGAAATGCGTCGTCATATCATTAGGGCGCACCCGCGTAGCCCCCTGCTTTGTCGCTGTTAATCCTGTATATTTGCTTCCCATTCCCTTAATGCGCTGTTGTGCCACATCCCCAAGGTAAGAAAGGCGCCCCCTCCCCCCCCCCTCAGCCAGCACGTCAGCATTGACATCGCTCCCACTCCCGTGTTCCTTGTGCCCCGCTCGCTTCATGACGGCTCGGGGACGCTCCCAGCACGACAGGCAAAAGCACCCTGACAAAAGAAATAGGGACAGGACAGCGGGCGCACGTGCCAGGACTGGACGGCCCAGGGTACATGAAAGCAGTACTATTGGAAGGGGCATGGGTCAGGGTGTGGCTTGAGCACCTGAACAGATTTCTACACTGATTCGGTGGACAAGGGCATATGTGGACTGGCCCGACATTAACAAATTGCTAGCTTCTAAGCTTCAAGGGAAGACACTAAGGCAGATTAGAGATAAGCAATCTGACCTGAAGAGGAAGGAGGTGAGCAACTCTGCGACAGCAAAAACGGGCACTCGTGGCACATTGGTTCTTTTATATGGAGGAAGCATGTCGAGCTCAAGTTTCCAGGCAACAATTGCTTGTGCCCCCGGCTTCAGTGTTTGGGCCCGTTAATTTTACGGTAGGTGTCACTTCTGAGAGGAGTGTGCGGCTGCTGGATGACTTAATGAAGAGGTGTAATGCCCGAGGAAGCCAAGGTGTAAGGTCGGCAAGGGCGAGAGCGGGTGTGGTGGGGCAGACAACGACGGGCCCAGAGTAATAGAAGTAGAAACAGATGGGATAGCCTTGGCTTTCATCGGGTTAGGTCCAGACGAGGACCAACCATCAGGCCATCAGGATGAGGCCAACGGCATCGAGGGCTCGGCACCACGCAGCACAGTTCAGAAGGCTGACCAAACTGGCAAAGAAGAACAGGAAGAGGCTTGCAGTCGAGGTTCTGGATGGCTCTGTGACTGTGGAATGTGAGATCCCTGAGGAGGTGGTGTACGAGCAATTCAAGGCCAAATGGGAGCACAAGGAGAGGTTTGCATCTCTACACGGTTTTGGAACCACGGGCAGGACCAATGTTGAGGGACTAGAGGCAGAAATTTCTCAAGAGGAGGTTCAGATGGCCCTGTTACGGTTGAAGGCAAATTCTGCAGTGGGCCCATATGGGGTTAGGCCTAACACTTTGGCCAGGGTAGAAGATCGGTGCCCTTCCCCGAGGGATCTTTTTAACAGCTCGATGGCAGACGGTATGGTCCCTCAGCAGATTAAGTCGTGCCAGTCCAAATTAATCCCCAAAACTGCGGACCCCGAGCAGCTGCATTATCTGGGCAACTGGAGGCCCCTAACAATTGTGTCTGCGATTAGCAGGACCTTCTCCAGAATTTTGGCCAATAGGATAAGTGAGGCCTGCCAGCTAAATACGTGGCAGCGGGGATTCATCGAGGCACAAGGCTGGAGCAAAAATACCGGCACGCTAGTCAACATCTTGGGCGAGGCCAAAACTAATAGAAAGGCAGTCGCTGTTATATTATTGGATTTTGCCAAAGCTTTTGACACCATGTCGCACTCCCACATCTATGCCACCCTCCTGTCTAAACCTGTCCCGGGGCACCTGATCGACCATTATGAGCACCCTGGTTGGGGCCACCACCAATCCACCATCTTTGGGAAAATTGGGCACGACAAGCCTACAATTAGGTTGAAGGTCGGAGTCAAGCAGGGGGATCCATTATCACCCTTGCTCTTTAATTTGGCTCTCGACCACCTCATCTGTGAACTGGAAAGGGCTGGAGCGCCAAACTTCAGGGTCTCGGGAGTTGGGAGTTCAGAGCTCAGAGTGGCGCTGGAATTGACTGCAAAGGAGGCCCGACCGTGTGGACGAATCCGATTCCATCCGAGCAGTGAGACGGAGCACACTGAAGGCACTGGGGGGGACACTGGCGCTGACGCTGCCGAGGATGACAGTGGAATAGAGGGACGCCAGGACGGAGATCCGGCAGCAGCAGAAGCGGCAGAAGTGGCAGACGGAAGGAGACGTGAACGGGAGATTTTTTTTTTTTGTATACTGAATCGAGGCTCGTGAAAGAGCTAACATTTATTTCACTAACAAAACAACCAAACAAAATATACAAAAAGAGGGAGCGGCAGACAAGATGGAGAGAGAAGGGGAAGCACACAACCACAACATTTGAGAGCAGGGAGAAGTGTGGGAGGAGGAGGGCTTGGGGGGAGGAGGCGTGGGAAGGGGGGGGAGAGGTATAAAACACAAGGGGACCGAAATTAGCGGGGGTAGAAAAGATCAAGGTTTTGGATGGGGGAGGATAAGAGATGGTGGTGAACAGCTGTTTTAAAGACCTGGAGGGTGGAGTGGGATTGAAGAGAGTGAAGGAGTTTGTGCGGGAACGGGAGGAATGGACGTGCGTGGTGCAGGTGTGTGGTCTCGTGTATGCTGACGTAACCCTGGTCAGTTCTTCCTGGGAGGGTATGCAGCACAATCTGGTGTTGGTCGAACGATTCTGCCAAGGCTCCGGGCTCTCCCTGAACCTACCAAAGACCAAGGGGTTTTACCTTGACCACATGGCCAAGGGGCCCCGGTTTACAACAACTGCGCCGAGTGGACGTTCGGGGATGACAGCATCAGGATGCTACGGCCGGATGACAAGGTCGAATACCTGGGCATCACCATCTGCCCGTCCAGCTGCGCCTGTCTTGATGATGTTCAGGGCAGGCTCATGCTGTGTCTGGACAGAGTTAGGGATGCTCAGGTCTGCGCGACGATCTGGGTAGCCCTGATTAAAAACCACATCATTCCCCGGATGCTTCACGAGCTTGTGTGTGGGAAGGCATCCCAAAACAGGTTCGTCGTGATGGACCGGGCAATTCGGTCGGCAGTGAAGCGAGCCTTTCATATTCCGGTAAATGACACCCAATGGGCTCCTCCATTCAAGATGCAGAGATGGAGGAATCGGTCTCGCGGAGCTCGTGGGTGCCGTTCCGAGGATGGGAGCGGCCCAGGACTGGATGCTGATGCACTCTCGCGACCACGTGACCCGTGCCATTGCGATCGAGTCACCAGCGGGCACATCCCTACAGTCCGCTTTACTGAGCTCGGCCTGGAGGTCACCCCCACTGGGGGCATTACGACGAGCGGTTGGAGGACGGCTGTCTTTCACAAGTGGTGCGCGCAGCCAGTTTATGGGCTCGGGGTCGCGGGGTTCTGTAATGACCCCGTCAGCAACGGCTGGCTTTACGAGCTGAGGCTGGGCAGGACCCACCATACCATCGTGGCCCTGCAATTGCGCTCTAATACGTACCTGTCCAGGGCGGCGCTGGCCAGGAGTAGGCCTGAGATGGACGTTCAATGTCGAACTTGTGGAGAGGAGGTCGAGACCTTGGTCCACATCTTGTCCTGCTGCCCTGCAATACAGGAAGCAAGGATAAGGAGGCACCACAGGCTCTGTGAAATGGTGGAAGGCCTTGCCAGGAATTGTGGATGGACCACCAAGGAGCGAACATTCGTCGGAGGTGAGGGGCAAAGTTACAGGCCGGATCTCATCTTGACGAAGAGTGGCTTCCCACCGATCATCTTGGATGTTACGGTGGTGTTCGAGAGAGACTCGAGAAGCTTGGAGCATGCCTACCAGGCGAAGATCAAGAAGCATAGGATCCTCAAGCAGCTGGTGTGCACTGAGCTTCAGGTTCCTGAGGTGCTGCTCTTTGGTTTCCCGTCAGTGGCGAGAGGGAAATGGTTCCCCAAGAACTCCGACGTGCTCCTGCTCATCGGTGTGCTCAGGCGAAGGCGGTGGCGCAGAGATTGGCACGGGCGGCGCTCCTCTTCTCACTCAACATGCTTGCAACGTTTGGCACTGACACCCGGTAAGGAGACGGAGACGCACCCACCTGATGTGTGATGTATGGAGCGTGACGAGTGCTGTGTGCAGTAGGTCGTGTGCCGTGAACCATATGACGTGTGCTGTGTACCACATGACGTGTGCCTTGTGACGTATGAGGCATGAATTTGCTCAACCCGTGGTAGGTCAGTGGCACGATAGGAGAGCTGCTTGCTGTGTACATATGCATGTATATAGGTGTACAGAGATGAATATATATATATATATGTATGTATATCTGTGAATGCATGCGTGTATGTATATATGCATTTGTGTATATATATATATGTATATATATATGGATGTACAGAGATGAAAAGATGTGTTGGCCTTTATTTACTTCCGGTTCATTTACAGCTGGTTCGCCATGGGTTACGTACGTACGTACGTACGTACGTACATACATACATACATACATACATACATATATATATATATATATATATATATATATATATTAGCTATTAGGGTTTAAACCCCATGACTCAATTGATCATAACATCTGAAATTATATATTATGCTTCTGAAAACTGATTTGAACTCAGCTGCAGAGGCTGGTGGACAAAATGTGGTTTCCAGGCTCGAGGTGCAGGATACAGGAAAAACCTGTGGTTCCTTAGCCCAGTAAACAAGTCCTTGAATGTATGTGCCAGACAGAGATAAGGAGCCCACAACCCACGTACAGGGAAAAACATGTTGCCAAACGCCTTCTTCACAAAGGGAATAATTAATTATATATCTTTGTAGTTTCCAGTGTGTCTCCTAAATCAAGGACGTAACCAACCTTGGGAGGAATATAGTCATTACATATCCTTTGATTGTTATGTATTCAGCATGTGTATTCAATCATTAATCTACTATTATGCCTAGTGTCAAGAAAACCATTGAAGGTATTATGAGAACATTTCCTTCGGCCTGAGCTCGGGTCTGATGTGTTTAGATGAAGAGCCAGAAAAGGTCACCCTATCCTATGCTTACATCTTTTCAGTCTAAGTTTGGCCTTCTGCAGGAAGGGATGATGGTAGGGGGGTCTTTACGTCCCAGTTTCCTTTGTCTTTAGCGCAGACT
Organism: Myxine glutinosa; assembly: GCF_964187855.1. NCBI lineage: Eukaryota > Metazoa > Chordata > Myxini > Myxiniformes > Myxinidae > Myxine > Myxine glutinosa. The sequence goes on along the minus strand of NC_136261.1, from coordinate 506,059 downwards.
CTTATCTGATTTTTTTGCTATATATGAAATGCCTATTTGGTGATTCTGGAGCGAGTGTCTTGAAAATGCCTGCTGCGTGTCAGGCGGTGCATTCTTGAGCCTTGCTCCACATTGTGTGTTTGTAATCGATTTCATTAAACATTGCTGCTCTGATCCTTGTTCTCCTTCCTTCCCTTGAGGTCTTCGACCCACAAACCTGGTGTCAGGAGTGGGATCTTCCAGGTGTGCAGACGAGGTGGTTCCTCACGTTCCAGGTCGGGCAGGAGGCCGTGCCGGCCGGCATCTAATTGGGTAAGCAGCTTTTGCACATCGAAATTGAAAGCCTCCTACCTTACTTTGGATGTGTGGACCTCTGTCGACTGTACTACCTGGCTTGTATTCCGAACCATATTTCGTTTAACCAGAGCAGTAGTGGGTAACGAATCGATTATACAGGGCGCCCGAGATAAGGAGGGATACCCCTCAGGTAAGCTCCCTGCGTGGGAAGCAGGTAGACCCCTACGTGGGTGATAGATAATAGGTGTTAAGTTTACTCCGGTGTGAGAACTGTGTTTAAGGTTAGAGATCGGGGGGCGACCCGATCTTAGGACTACCAGGAGGGATTAACCCAAAGAAGGTAGGAAGATGGGTAATAAGGTAGGAAAGGAGGGAGAGCCTTTGAAGAACACTCCAGCGTTTTACATGAAAAGAGAACATGGGTATGCTGCTTTGCAACCGGGCAAAGCATGGGCTGTATTGACCAAGGGTCTGAGTACGCCTTGGCCAGAGGAAGGGTCATTTGCAATAGACAAGTTGGATGTGCTATATGGGGCTTTAGATGCCCTAGAGAAGAAGAAGAAGAGTCTCCCACCTGATTCATGGAAGGTCTATAGTTGGTGGAAGGTGGAGGCCTTGAAGAGACAGGCAGCCTCCAGACAAGCGAGTTTGCGAGGAGAGTTGGGGAAATACCAGGATGAGCGAAAACGGGGTCGAAAGAAGCAGGATAAACAGATGAAGGCGCTTGCAGCGCAGACAAGCCAGAGGCTAATGGTAGCCCGGATTAATTCCGATGAGGAGGAACAGGATGAGGAAGATGAAATCCCTGTTTCCTATTCCCCCCATGGTCCAGTCCCAGGATCTAAGGCACGTACCCGACACCAGGGCGCTGTAGGGGAAACAAATGGGAGACCCCCTCGAGTTCAAAAGACCCCACAACCATCAGCCCCTCAGGTCGAGGACGATGGAGATAGTGGCACAGACACCCCGGGGTTTCCACCCCCGATAGGTCCAGGTCGGAAAGTATACCCTTCACTAGTGGAGTATCAGGCACCAGTGGAACGTGCGATAGAGATAAAGGGGGTGTTCCCCATGCGATGCGCGGGAATAGATGCAACCGGTGCCATAGTAAGGGTACGGGTGCCTTGGAAGGAATCCGATTTAACGGCCATGCAAAAGAGGGTTCAGGAAATGTTAATCGACCAACCCATGGAGATAATACACTTGCTTCGCGATTGGGTTACAGATGATGCCCCGGATTGGAGAGATATTTGTCATTTGGGAGCATCCGTCTTACCACCGAGGGTATGGGAGAAGGCCAAAACTCTTTCATTATGGCCAGCAGACGACCCCGTAGCTCGAGTGCCACCCCTGGGAGGACCCGAGTGGGTCAACTTGAAAAATCTTCTCCTGACTAGCATTGGCCAGGCGCTAGCGCCACCTGGAGGACCAGATTGGGGAAAAATTGGCAACATAAAGCAAAAGGCAGGAGAATCAAACGGGCGATTACCGAGAGAGAATAGAAAAAGCAATAGCTCGATGGGGCGGATTAGGGTTAATCCAAATCGGGGACCTACCCGCTCCCCTGGTGAACAATTATCTAGTAGAAGGGCTTCGGCCTGCACTAAAGAAACAAGTGCATGCCGTCCTTTTCGGTTGGAAAGGAATGGGGACCAATGAATTATGTACGAAACTAGAACAATGTCCGGGCTCCTCCTCGGAGGAAAAGAAGGAAATTAAGGAGGAAATGTTGCAGATGTTGGTAAGGGAAAAATTGGCCCAGCAACAAGCAACAAGAACAACGGGGAGCAAGAAGAAGAAACAAAAGGGGGCAGAAATAATGGGAAGTGACAGTGAGAGTGGGTCAAGTGATGACGAGACACTCGGTCCGGCACTGCAGGCAGCTGTGATGCAAGTACCCCGGGGACCACAAGGGCCTAGTGGGCCAGGGAATCAGACGTGGGGACAACCCCAACAACCCCAACAACCCCAATGGGCCGCTCCACCATGTTCTGTGCTAGGTCCCCCGCCGGCCTATTGGCCACCACAAACACCCATGCCAGGATGGGCACCGCAATGGGGACCCTCCAATATGGGCCCCACCCCATGGGTTTCCCCCAATTCGGGCATGCCATACGGGCCTTGTGCCCCAGGCCAACAGATGCCGAGGGGAGGCCAAGGGCGCCCACCTCCCTACAAAGGGGGGCGAAGGCCAAACCAACACAACCAACAGGGGGTTCCAGGACAGGGACCCCCAGGGAGAGGGGCATGCTTTGAATGTGGGCAAATGGGCCACTGGAGACGGGATTGTCCAAATTGTCCAAGGGGACCACGAGGGCCCCAGGGACAGCAAGGGCCGTCATATGGAAACGCCTATTGACGGGACGAATGCGGGCCGCCAAAGGAATGTCCATTGATAACGATGACCCCAGATGAGGAACCGACCTTGACGTTAGATGTAAATGGACAGCCACTAGAGTTCTTAGTGGATACCGGTGCGACTCGCAGTTCTATCAATAAGGGACAACTACCTACCTTGACACCCACACACAAGAGCGTCCAAATCCAGGGCGTTTCGGGAAAATTAGAAGCTCTCCCCGTATCAAAAGAAGCCCGAGTAATGTTTGGACCACTAGAAGCTAAGCATGCATTTCTCATGACCACTACTGCCCCAACTAATTTACTAGGACGGGATTTGCTGTGTCGATTAGGTTGTAACATTGCGTGCACCAAAGAAGGCGTATACGTCGACGTCGGAGAATCGAACCGCGATTTGTTAATGATGGCATTGCAGCGAGCCAGCCCCACCGTGTATTGGTGGCGGTTGGAGGAAGGGGCTCTAGCAACATGGACCCATGTGATCGACATGATTGGCGCGCAGACGCAAGAAATTCGCGATTGGCTAGAAGAACACCACATAGCCACAAAATTGAAATACAACCCGCCGCACTGCACCGCATGTTATGACGTGACTGGGAGCGATGATTATTATTTAGACATGGTTGCGGCAGCCTTAGGGGAAACCTCTGATCTTCAATTATCACACATATGGATTGGCCGAGAGGGAATTGGAATTGCGGAAACCTTGTCGCCGCGCCAGAGATCGAAGGCTAAGTACCCCGAGGGGATGGTAGCGCATGTTACCCTTAGCACCGCCAGAGGATGGCCACCCGAGAGCATTGGATGGATGATGGGCCGACTGCGGAAAACGCCAGTAAGGTGTCGATACGATGTTGAACACCGAACGGTCCATGTGTTGGACAACAATGAAGGGTTCATAATCAATTTGGCACCTCAGGACAGACGAGTTAGATTTGAGATGGTGGAACTACCACCCAAAGAGGCACACATGGTTAGAGCGGTCCCCACGACCCCAGGGGACTCCGATGGGTTGCTCGACACCGTCACCCCGTCGCTATGGGCGCAACACGAGAATGAAGTGGGGCGCATTAGGGATGCACCCCCGTTGGTGATTCCAATTAAGGAAGGGTTACCTTTACCACACATTCGGCAGTACCCACTTCGGCACGAGGCCGACGCAGGCATTTTTCCGGTGATAGAATCGCTCGTGCAGCAGGGAATAATAATCGAAACCAACAGCCCATGTAACACCCCAGTTTTCCCAGTGCCAAAACCAATGACAGGAAAGTGGCGATTTGTGCAGGATTTGCGGGAGATTAACAAAATAATTCAGGGTATTCATCCGGTTGTACCAAATGCAGAAGTTCTGATGACTCCCATTCCGCCAGAGGCTACACATTTTACAGTCATAGACTTGTGTTCCGCCTTCTTTTCAGTGCCAATAGCTCCAGAGTCCCAGTACCTCTTCGCTTTCACCTTTAGGGGGCGACAATTCACCTGGACAGTGCTTCCGCAAGGTTTCGCAGATAGCGCCACCTTGTTTTCACGGGCGCTGCACCGCGATCTCACGGATGTCCAGTTGGAAGGCGGCTCGGTGCTGTTGCAGTACATCGATGACTTATTAATCTGCTCTCCATCCAAGGCAGCCTGCGAGACGGATTCACTAGCGCTGTTAAATGCGCTCGCCGAGAAAGGCCACAAGGTAGGCCGGGAGAAATTGCAATTTGTGCGGGAGATAGTTACATACTTGGGACACGCGATTTCGCATGGGAAACGTGAGGTCAACGCGAGCCGGGTCACTGCCATCATGGAAACCCCGTTGCCTCGTACACAAAGAGAGGTGTTGCGATTTTTGGGAATGGCAGGGTACTGTCGTACATGGATAATTGACTATGCGTTACTAGCAAAACCTCTGTATGAGGCGACGAAAAACGACCAGCCACGGATGGTGAACTGGACTGACAATCGAATACGCTGCTACGAAGGGCTCAAATGAGCCCTGGTAACGGCCCCAACCTTGGGCCTTCCCGACTATAAAAAGCCCTTCACACTTTTCACCCATGCAGTAGGGGGATTCGCGCAATCCGTGTTAACTCAGACTCATGGAGATAAGGAACGTCCGGTAGCCTATTTCAGCAAAAAGCTTGATGCGGTAGAACAAGGCTTTCCGCTGTGCTTACAAGCCGTGGCGGCTGCCCGATACGCAGTTGAGCGGACGGCCGACATAGTAATGGGACATGCGGTCCTTTTACAGGTACCGCATTGCGTTCATACGCTACTACAACAGCGAAACACACAGCACCTCACAGCCACTCGGCTGATGCAATACGAAACGGCATTAATTATGGCACCTAACGTAATGGTAATGCGGTGCACCGTTCTTAACCCAGCGACACTTTTGCCAACAAAGGAGGAGGGAGTCCCGCACGTTTGTATGGACGTGGTCCAGTTAATATCGACGGTAAGGCCTGACCTACAGGACACTCCGCTACAGGAAGCCGATCACACCTATTACGTCGATGGTTCAGCCAAACGGGCATGGGATGGATCCCTGTTATCTGGGTACGCAGTATGCTCGGATACAGAGACGGTCGAAAGCGGCCGCCTCCCGCCCACCTGGTCAGCACAACAAGCTGAACTGTACGCACTCACGAGAGCGTGCGAAGTAAGCGAGGAAAAGTCAGTAACAATTTATACTGACTCGGCATACGCACACGGAGTGGTCCACGACAAAGGGGCCATATGGAAAATGAGAGGGTTCCTCACTTCAGCGGGAGCACTCATCAAAAATGGGGACTTAGTGCGAAATCTGCTTCATAGTATTATGCTACCACGTGAAATAGCTGTAGTTAAATGCCGAGGTCACCAGCGTACAGACGACGCTGTGGCCCGCGGAAACGCCCGAGCCGACGAAGCAGCAGGACAAGCGGCAAACCAACAGGTTGGGTATAATATGCCAGTAGTTACGCGCAAACAGGGCGCTAAAGCGACCGCCCAGGTAGACGTTCCGACACCCGCACCTACAGAGTTCGATGTAATACAATTACAAGTCGCGGCCTCAAACGTAGAACATCAAGATTGGATTAAATTGGGAGCTCAGTGCCCCGCGGAAGGACAAATGTGGACGATTAACGACAAACCCGTGGCACCGTGAGCTTTATTGCCATGGTTGGCACGCATGGCGCATCAAAATGGCCATGTGTGCCATAGGGGGGTGATGAGGCAGGTCACTTCCACCTGGGCAGCACCAGGCCTTTCGGCTGTGGTTACCATGGTCTGTCGCTCGTGCGCTATATGTCAACGGCACAATAGGGGGGCTCCCCCCAGGCGCCGCCACAACGCGGGCCACCCGGCTCCGGTCGGGCCGTTCTGTCATATCCAGTTCGATTTTTTCAATTTACCACCTTGTATGTCCTTTAAGCATGTATTGGTAGTGGTGGACATGTTCACCAAGTGGGTAGAGGCCTACCCATGCGTCAAGGCTGACGCTATAACGGTGGCCAAGTGCCTTTTGCGGCACTTCATATGTCGATTCGGAGTCCCGCAGAAAGTGTCGTCCGATCAGGGCGGGCACTTCACAGGGGACGTCATTAAAGCCGTGTTGAAGGCCTTGGGGGTGATACAGTCATTCCACTGTGTTTACCACCCCCAATCGACAGGACTTGTAGAACGAACGAATGGCACAATGAAAGGTAAGTTGGCAAAGATTTGCGACGAGACAGGCCTCAAGTGGCCGGAGGCCCTTCCGCTAGCGTTAATGAGCATGCACTCCACTCCAGGGTGCACCACTGGTCTCTCTCCGCACGAGATATTGATGGGTCGACCCATGAGTTTGCCGGTATCGGCGCCAGTGGATATGGCGGCACTTGAATTACCTATCATGGATGACATGCTTTTAAAGTTTTGCATAGGTCTGTCCCATGTGGCGCGCAGCATACATGAACGTGTTCGGGAGGCCCTGCCGGAGCCAACAAGCAAGCCTATCCACACCTTCGAGGCAGGAGATTACGTGCTGGTGAAGCATTTCACCCGTAAGACTGCGCTCGAACCAAGGTGGACGGGGCCATTCCAAGTTCTCCTGACCACACCAACAGCGGTGTTTTGTGAGGGCAAGTCGTCCTGGGTACATGCCACGCATTGTAAGTTGGCCATACCCACAAACACAGACACCACAAACGCACCACCACAGATCGAGGATGCCGCACCACCGCCTGTTAGGGGTGGCGATCACACTTAGTTTAATATACCGCTTTGCCAGCACTGCACCTGCCGTGTCACGCCTCAAGTGGGGGGACATGAGGGCATGGGCGGACATGGAGACATATGCATATGGCGACCAAACCGTTAAGGTCCACCGGCAGAGAGTTATCTGGGGTCAGAGGATAAATATACCCTGCTGCCCCGTAAAGGAAGACGTATGGACACAGATATGTGGAGGGCGTTGTACACAGACTCACATGGAAGGAAGACAGGTTTTGCTGCCCTCAGTCGTATAAAGCAAGCGCCACGAAGAGGCGGCACACCAATAGTAAACATGGCCAGGGCAGGTTACAAATGGGGAAAGGACTCGAACAATTTAACCACGCATGTATTACTGAACAGCGGCACTACCCTGTTATTACAATGTGAATTCATGACCTCACAGAGCTCCCCCTACGCCTACAGGCCACCATGCATCTCACACATATTGACTCCGCACCCATGGATCGAAAGCAAGAAAAAGCCAAAGGAAAACACGTATTGGACAGTGACCCATGCAATGGCGAAGGTACAAAACCGATCACGTTGTTGGGTGTGTATGCATTTTCCTCACACCAGTACGACAGGGATAGAAATGGTAGTGCTGCCCCTGTCCCTACGAGATATGTGCTCAGGACCCTTGCGTACCCCATGTCTGACCACAACCTTGGAGCTGATAGGCCCAAAACCCCCAGCAGTGTGTTCCCGGGAGTTTCGATATACCCCACCCATTAAGCAGGCTTTGTTAGACAAACCACCTGACCCAGTCTGGGTGACAGAGCAAAAGGGACGGGTGTGTCTTATAGGAAAGGGACACGTTCAGATGGGAACCTCGGAATGCACCCATACCCTGCCATCCGCTAATCTGCCATCCGACGCCAGAGGGAGACAAAAGGGAGGCCCCCTTGTAATAACCATAGATGACCAGGCCCAGCATAACGTAACCAAGCTAACAATATCTTGGGGAGCACCAAGCGCCACCCGCATTGAAATTAGTAAATGCATGGCCTCGGCCCTTATCCCACCCCATGGAGTGATGTTTATTTGCGGAAATAAGGCATATCCATACCTACCCGAACAGTGGGGAGGGACTTGTTATCTGGGATCCATCTTTCCCAAGGTGAATTTGGTAGATCATTTTAATGAAACAGGGTACACCCCTACCCACGAGAGGAAGAAACGATTCTCTCTTTGGAACCCGGATGGAACAGTAAGACTGGACGGACGTTGGTGGCAGGTCCTACTAGGAGCATTTTTTCCCCAGGCGGGAGTGACTATGAATGATTGGCGAATAGATAATCTCGCATTAGTAATGGAACGAATTGGAAACGAAACCCGAATCACAGAACTACAATTGGAAGATGAATTAGTGCATATGCGAACGATGGTGATGCAGAATCGAGTGGCTTTAGATATGTTGTTGGCAGAAAAGGGAGGAGTATGTGGGGTAATGGATGGAAAATGCTGCACATATATCCCCGATCACTCGGAAGGAATAGAGGCCTCAATCATTCGGCTTAAGGCCGCGACCCAGGATCTCACGGATAGCCGAAAGGGAAGGGAAGAAGCCAATAATGTATGGTCCAGCATAGCAGCCTGGTTCCAAGGATGGACAGGGGTCATTGTAAAATGGCTATTGACAGGCCTGGCCATAGTCGTGGGAATCGTACTTGCTGTGGTTATAATGAAATCCCTAATCATGATTTGTGTGAGAAAATGTTTCACAGGATGGACCCCATCCACCGCCACCACCGAGATGTTACTTTCACTATATGGGAAGGATCCAAAGGCCATTGGTGAACCGGCCAACTCTATCGTCTCGGACCCCCACGATTGGGTTGATGGCCTCGACGTTTCGTGGCAAGAGGATGTGGCTTTAGGGGTCTATGATTCCTGGCTAGAAATCAATGAACCTGCTGATGCGTGGGATTCTGACAATGATTATGATTTTGATTGGGATGATTTTACCTGTGATTTAGAAAGTGTAGGTTCTTTTAAGAGCTATTGCTATTATGCCAGTAGTGAGGAGCGGATGGCAAACATGTATCCAGGATATCCGGGAGAACCACCTTCACCACCACTTACACCACCCATAACAAGCAATTTGGGATCGTCTCAGCTTGAGGCACCCAACACCTTGAATACTGACGTTGATACAGACTATGTGGAGATGGAGATTTGTGATTATGAGGAGATGGAGATTGGTGTTGATGAATGTGCCTCCTTTTCTTCCACAGAGCAATCACACGTACAAGGCTTGATGGCATTGGACGTCGATTGTTTGCCCTGATTCGCGAGGACCACACCTGCATAAGGAGGGCCCCTAATCTGGCTGGCAACTGGGTCGCACATACGCCGAGGCAAGGGTGGATTCGGAATCCGGCCGGGCGGCAGCTATCTCCTAACCAGGCGCCTTCGTCGCGAATTATGGCTAACAATTTATGCGTTGAATGTTAGACGGCCACAATTAGGGCCGGTATCTCTCTCTGAGCATGCGTGACGCTTTGTCACGCCTGGCATGTGACTGATTGAGATGCTGACCACTGGGGTATACGGTGTCTTTTCAAGGAGTTGTCTTGTAAAGACAAAGGGAGGAAATGTTAGCCATTAGGGTTTAAACCCCATGACTCAATTGATCATAACATCTGAAATTATATATTATGCTTCTGAAAACTGATTTGAACTCAGCTGCAGAGGCGGGTGGACAAAATGTGGTTTCCAGGCTCGAGGTGCAGGATACAGGAAAAACCTGTGGTTCCTTAGCCCAGTAAACAAGTCCTTGAATGTATGTGCCAGACAGAGATAAGGAGCCCACAACCCACGTACAGGGAAAAACATGTTGCCAAACGCCTTCTTCACAAAGGGAATAATTAATTATATATCTTTGTAGTTTCCAGTGTGTCTCCTAAATCAAGGACGTAACCAACCTTGGGAGGAATATAGTCATTACATATCCTTTGATTGTTGTGTATTCAGCATGTGTATGCAATCATTAATCTACTATTATGCCTAGTGTCAAGAAAACCATTGAAGGTATTATGAGAACATTTCCTTCGGCCTGAGCTCGGGTCTGATGTGTTTAGATAAAGAGCCAGAAAAGGTCACCCTATCCTATGCTTACATCTTTTCAGTCTAAGTTTGGCCTTCTGCAGGAAGGGATGATGGTAGGGGGGTCTTTACGGCCCAGTTTCCTTTGTCTTTAGCGCAGACTCTTATCTGATTTTTTTTCTATATATGAAATGCCTATTTGCTGATTCTGGAGCGAGTGTCTTGAAAATGCCTGCTGCGTGTCAGGCGGTGCATTCTTGAGCCTTGCTCCACATTGTGTGTTTGTAATCGATTTCATTAAACATTGCTGCTCTGATCCTTGTTCTCCTTCCTTCCCTTGAGGTCTTCGACCCACATATATATATATATATATATATATATATATATATATATATATATATATATATATATATATATATATATATATATATACATACATACATACATACATACACATATGCAGACTTGGCATTTAATATGGAATTTTTTTTTTTCTTGACTTGGGTTTACTTTCTGAACTCAGTATATCAATCTAGTGAGTTTCTGTTACACTGACGCACACGAAAAGGCCGGCCTTCAGGGAGCGGGTCCGAAGGGTTACAAACAAAGAAAGCAGGAGCGGGCGGCTGGGGGGTAACCTCCCAAGGATAGCGATGGCAGGTTGGGGTGAGCGAACTCTCAACATATTGGAACCGTTCAGGCGGCGTGACATGCAACGCAGAAAGAACACCAGGAAGTTTGCGGCTGCAGTACTAGACAGCACCTTATCCGCGAAATGCAGAATAATCGCGTCGGAAGTCAGGGAAGCATTCAAAAAGAAGTGGGAGGCGAAAGACAAGTTTGTCACGCTCGAGGGCTATCGAACGACGACAGCACCACGGCAGACCCTAGACTTATCCCTTCTGCAAGAAGCGAGTCAAGAAGAAATTAACGGGGCGTTGGCGGAGCTTAAGATAGATAGCGCGCCTGGACCTGACGGGATAACGCCGAGGACGCTCGGGCACGTAGAGCGGCGGCGGAAGCGACTCAAGCCTTTGTTTGATAGCTGGATTAGAGACGGAGTGACACCCCAGCAGGCTAAGAAATGTCGATCGATCCTAATCCCTCAAAACCAACGATCCTGACAAACTAAAGCACCTAACTAACTGGAGGCACCTAACCATCGGCTCGACATTCGCCAGGACGTTTAGTCGAATCCTCACGGACAGATTGAACCAGGCTTGTCAGACTAGTTCACGCCAGCGGGGGTTCATACAGGCGCCGGGGTGTAGCGAGAACATTGCCACACTCGCCAACATTATGAGGGAAGCCAAGCGAAACAGGAAGACCTAGACCTGGACCTCAACTTGGAAAAAACAAAGGGGTTCTTCATGCGACACTGTCATGATCGCAGCGTGGTGTGCAACGCCTGCGATAATTGGACCTTTGGGGACAGTGGGCAACCAATCGGCATGCTGGCCCCGGTACAGCAAACAAATTACCTGAGCGCCACGATCAGCCCGGGGGAAATCGTCTGCCAAGAAGAAGTGCTTTGGACCCTCAACATATGGCTAAATAACATTAGGGACGCCCCGGTGAGAGCCACGACACTGCCAACCTGATCAAGAAACATGTCGTGCCCAGACTCTTCCACCGATTATTAAACTCTGACACGCCCAAAAACCAGCTTGCCATTATTGATACGCTCATTAGGATAGCGGTAAAGCGCATGCTCAACCTGCCGCACATGACACCGGACGGTTTCATGTACTCTTCAGTACAGGACGGTGGAATGGGACTGGTAAATCTATCAGAAGCTGTCCCACGGATGAGGGAGGCTGAGGACTGGGCCCTGGCCCACGCCAAAGACGGGGTAATCCGAGCAGTCACAATCGGCTCCCCCGCCGGTGCCACCCTGCCAGACCGCTTCGCCATGTTGGGATTGACATCGCCAAGTGAGCGAGTCCAAAAGCATCTCGAACAACCGGTGGCGCAATGCGTTTCAAAAACGATTGTATTCCCAGCAGGTCTATGGCCTCGGGGCTGTCGCGTTCCGGGACGACTCGATTTCGAACACGTGGCTGCACAACTTGATTAGGCAGGGTCAGACATACCATAGCCGCATTGCAGTTCAGGGCCAACACCTACCCTGTCAGAGCGGCGCTGGCCAGAGGGAGACCCGAGCTCGGGGGGCCTGCAGATGGTGCCGCGACGAGCCAGAAACGTTGGCCCACGTCCTGTCTGTCTGCCCTTCCATCAAAGCCAACCGGATAAGGAGACATCAGAATCTGCGAAATGTTGGCCAACGTCGTCCAAGGATGTGGTTGGCAGTGCCTGAGGGAGCAAACGGTTCGAGGAGACAGAGAAATGGTCTACAGACCCGACCTGATATGTCGCAAACAGGGATACCCGACGAAGGTGATAGATGTCACCGTCGTCTTTGAAAGGGAAGCCAGGACGCTTGAACGAGCGTACAAAGCCAAAGTACAAAAGTACAAAGTCCTGGAAGCCCTCCGAGATCCACAGCTCAGATTAAGAGCACAATCAGAGCGGAGGGGGCGACCCAGAAGGGAAAATGATCCAGGCGTTGGGCAGGCGGGAACAGAAGCGGAGGAAACAGGGACATCAGTAGGAGCGAGGACGCAGCCAGCAGCAGATAGGACCGAACAGAACCCAAATCCATGGGTTCCCCATTGGGGCAAGGGGCAAATGGGTTCCCCGCAACTCACTACTATTGCAGAGCTTTGGCCAAACCACAACACAGGCGAAGACAACAGCCATTAGACTCTCCAGAGCCATCCTGCTCATGTCCCTAGACATGTTAACAGCTTTCACCAAAGGAGATACCCCGACACCACAGAGAAGATACCCCAGCAGAAACATAGCCCACATCAAACAGCACTACAACCCCTCCCATTGCCCCGGCCTCGGACCTTGATCACGTGAGGACAGGATATGCTGGCCGCAAGGAGAAAAGATAATTATGCAGGCACGCGAATCCCACTCCAGTCAGCTATGTACAATTAGGGAGGGAAGGGGGGGGGAGGAGAGTGGGGGAGGGGAGGAGAGTGGGGGAGGGGAGGACAAAATATATATATATATATATATATATTGTTGCGAATATGGAATTTGGCCTCCATATCCGCTTGTAAATATTCCCCTATTTCCCCAATACTCCCCAACTATCCCCAATCCCCCATTCCCTAGTCCCATTGCCTGTAAATAACACTCTGTAGAACCGACCTTCCCCTTTTTCCCCCATTAAATGTCGTGCCCAGGTCCACCGCATCACACGTAGACAACTTTCGGACATCTTGCTAGTTATTCTTAGTCTATGTCAGTTAAGGACTCGTTTCCATTAATTCTGACTCTTCGTTGCACCAGAATGTGATTATATGGCACCAGTAGTGAGTTTAGGACCTTTCCCATACCTCCTTCCATCTTCTTCCCCAAACAACAACAACAACAACAACTACAGCTACAACAACAACTACAACAACAGAGGGGCACGGCGCGCGGGGGGAGTGTGCGTCCTCCCACCAGCTCGGTTAGCCGCCATGACCATGCGCTCCACGGGGTTACCACGAAGGGGCTGGCTGTCAGCTCCTCGTCAAGGGCGGAGCCTGGTAAACCCCCCGCACGCACCCAATGAGAAGCAACGTGCCGATTCCACGAGGCGGAGCTAACGAGCCGAGGGCGTGTCACTCCCTGCCGGATATACGAAGCGACTCACCGGATGTGAGGTCAGATGCGCCCCCAGCTTGAGACGACAAGACGCCACCTCGAGCGCTGTGAGACCTCCCGCATCTCTGGACCGGACCGAGTCGATTCTGTCCCTGAGCCCAGGTGCACCTGGAGCCATCGATCCTGCCTTTCCTAGCCATCAATCCCCGTGTGAGTCAGCCTTTTGTCCCGTTTATCTGTCGTCTGTTGGAGTTAATATAAGAGTGTGTCTAAGTGCTTGTCTTTCTATGCTGTACCTCTCGTCCCTGTAATCTGACCTTCCGCCCGAATATAATCTCCTCCGGAGGTCTTGAGAACCGTATCCCTGGTGTCGTGTCATTTTAATCCCAGCTGTGTGTCTTTTCCTTCATTGACCTAGCGTAGCGCGATTAGTCAACGTTCGGGTATAATCGGGTAACTTGTGCAGACGTGGTCATACCAAACCGCTCGGTAAATAACATCTAAGCCACGTCTGTAACAATTGGTGTCGAGGAGTGGAATTCGAACCCGGGACTAAATTTATTCGGCCCAAATTTGTAGTAGAGTCGATTCGGAGCGCGTTTCCCGCGCGAAATTATAACGGCGAAATTTGATTTTGTTATACGGAAATAAAAACCCGAATTTTGAAAGTCGCGCTATGGCAGACCAAGACAGCTGGGGTCCGGTAGTGGAGAGTGAGGCAGGGTCGGTCCAGGACCAAATTGAGGGACGTGAGGAGAGCGAAGCAGCGAGGGTAGCAAACGCACAAAATGGCGCCTCGCTGGTCACCGCGCCCGCGACCGTAGCAGCGCCACCGATGGATTGGGGCCTATTTATGGAACAAATAAAGGCGCTCATGGTACGGACAAGTGAAGACCTGAGGAATGACTTGGGGGGCCAAATGGGGGTAATGGGAAACCAAATGGGGGTAATGAGGGACGAAGCGAGGGGTACTGGTGAGGGATTAGACAATAATTTTAAGGGACTAGACGAGAAATTTGGGAAATTAGACAATAGATTAGGGGAAATACAGGAGGGGTTAATGGGGGTAGAAAACAGAATGGCCGCTCAAGAGAATCAAATGGAAGGGATGCAAAAAGGGTTAGAGGGGTTAGAAAGCAGGATGGAAGGCAAATTGAGGGACATGAGGGACCAAGCGGAAAGGGAAGTTAGCCAAATGGGGCAGCAGATAGAGGGGGTCAGAATGGGGGTAGAAACCAAACTGGATGCTCATAGGGAGGAAATGGAGCAGATGAGGGTGGCATCTGGGCAGGAGATGCAAGTGATGGGAGAGGAGATCAGAGGAGGAGTGAGTGAGGAGGTCGGAGGAGTGCGCGAGGAGGTGAGGCACTGTAAGGAGCACATGGAGAAGGAGGTGAGAAAGGGGACTGTAAAGTTACAAGGGGGCATAGAGGTCCTGACGCAGGAGGTGGAGCAGCTAACAGAGGGACAAAAAGAACTAACGGACCAGGTAAAGAAGAACACAGCGGTAATAGGAGGGTTAAAAGCGACACAAAATGACCTAAAAAATGACTTGGTAGCGACGAAGAGGGAATGTCAGATGGTACGTGAGGGACTGACAACGAGGTTGGACGAGGTGATAGAGGTAATGGAGACGAAGGACCGGCAGGTGAGGACGCACATGGAAACGGTCAAGGTAGCCTTGGAGGACGAGCTGGAGGAGACGTACCGGGGAATAAAAGAGGTGAAGCAGAAACTAGAAGAAGTGGAAGAAGGGATGAGCGAAATTAAGAAGCGACGGAGAGAGGATAAGAAAGAGATAAAGGAGGAAGTAAAAGAATTGGTCCAAAGTCTGTGTTCGGATCGTGATGATGTGCTCATTAACCGGATGAGGGATTCGCAGGTGATGGAGGA
This sequence comes from Myxine glutinosa, assembly GCF_964187855.1. Taxonomy (NCBI): domain Eukaryota; kingdom Metazoa; phylum Chordata; class Myxini; order Myxiniformes; family Myxinidae; genus Myxine; species Myxine glutinosa. The sequence continues at coordinate 490,600 of NC_136261.1, read as the reverse complement.
GAAGCGAAGAGAAAGAGGACCCGGTGTAAGTGGTGACCAATATGGTCGTGCGTATGATGCGCCAGGGGATTTAAGAAGCTTGGGGGTCGAGATAGACCCGGGTGTTCGTGAGAGGCCGTTGGTGAAGTGTGCGACAGGTCTGGTGTGCGAAAAAGGAGGTGTGCAAGAAAGCCCGACTCTGGGGTGTGTGAGGAAAAAGTGCGTGCCAAGGAGTGAGGGTGTTGGCGAGAGTGAGTCGGTCGTAGCGTGTGTGCGAGGGAGCACATGGAAGCGCGGTGTGGTAAGTGTTACAGAGGGTGTGACGGGAGAGTGTGCGCAAGAGTGTGCGCGAGAAAGGTGTGTGACGGACAGGTGCATGGGGAAAGAGTGCGCTGTCAAGAGTGGAGGTGAGAGTAGTATGAGTGGCACGGAGCGTGAGTTGGTTGTGACAGGTGAGCGAGGATGTACACCTGGGATGGAAGGATGCACACCTGGAATGGTAGAGCGTGAGTGGGAATGCACGCTGGAGTTGGTAGTGAGGCACGTGGTAGGATGTGCGAATGAGAGCACACCTGTGATTGTCACAGAGGCGGTGACAGAGGAGGGGGCGCGAAGAGGTGTTTTGGTGAGGTGTGCGACCAACGAATGTGTGCCAAAGTGTTCGGTGGTCAGGTGTGTGACCAAGGCTGTGAGTGGAATGGGTGTACCTGGGTGTGTAAGGAAAGGTACGAGGAGCATGGGCACGGCTGGATGTGTGAGCAAGGAACGGGCTGCGGGGTGTAAGCATGCAGGTGAAGCATCGACGTTACACGGGGTAGAGTTTAGAACGACTTATAGCCGAATCGGGCCCTCGGTGCGTGCTGGGCCTCGCTTTGAACGGCCGCGTCCGTGCTCCACTAGGCGGAGCGGGCAGCCCGATAGAAAGGGTCGTCATGGCGACCACTTTTTGTTGAGGCAGTCCGGCAGGTCGAGAGCGGGACATTGGATGGCTCCGTGCCGAGATGGTGCGTGGGATCTCGGCACGGGTAAGCCCCCGTCCCTGCACCGAATGCGGGACGTATCCAGCCGCTGGCACAGAACAACCCGCATTCATGGCTTGGCTTTACGAAGCCGGGCTTTGGACGGGAATTGGCGCACCGAGAGGCAGTAGTGAGTAGACTGGGTGATGAGGTTAGTGTTTTGGCCCCAAAATTAGAGAAAAACAAAATTTGATGATTGGCAAGGGATTGGCAGTAGTGATTGGCAGATGATGGGTAGTGATTGGCAAATTTTTGATTTGTTGAAATTTGATGTGCAAAATTGGTAGTGAGAGACCCCCGATGTGGTGGGATGGCAAATCCACCATCCTTCCCATGGTGGGGGCAAAGGAGCAATAGCTTATGGGGTTGATGGCAGTGGAAACTAGCCCGGGTGGGTTAGGTTATTAGTAGGGATCTAGAAGAGATTGACATTAGGTAACGTTAAGTTTAGTTAGTGACTGATACCTGTAGTGGGGACGCAGGTAGATTAGTGTGGATGATAATGACGAGGGAGCGCAATAGTTTAAAGGGACGACTGGGAAGCGCAAGTTTCAGAAGGGAGTAGTTAGCTGAGATGATGCCGTGTGTGTGAGAATTGAACAGGTGTGATTGCACAGGTGTGCAACTGGACAGGTGTGTGGAGCAGTGTGTGAGTAATGAGTGTTGTGGATCAGCGCGAATGCGCTTGGGGAGAGAAGGGTGCAGGTGGCACCCGGTGTGAGAGCACAGGTGTGCAAGTACAGGTGTGTGGAGAGAGTTGGAGTAAGTGGTACGGAGTGGTGTGCATGGTGCGAAGGTGTGGATGGGGGAAGAGTGGACCCCTTTCACGAGTACCCGGGGCGGGTAGTGTAAGTGTTAGGTAGAGGGTATAGGTAAATTGTGGTTGGATATTGGCATTTGTGGTGCGGTTGCAGAATGGTGTTGTGAATGGGTGCATTAGTGTTGTGGAAATGGCTGGGCGTGTAGCCTGTTAGTGTGTGTAGTTGGTTGGGCACTCCACCACTGTGAGGATGTCGGCCAGGTGAGGCCGCAGGTGGGCTCTGGGAGCCGGTAGTTGTGAGTGGGTGCCTGAGGATCCCGGGTGTGGATCGGGCAGCCCAGTGCCAGAGAGGGCACCGAGTGGGGAGAGCGCCAGAGGGCCTTCCCCAGGTAGTTAGGTTAGGGTAAGGAGCAGGTAAGCTCGGAGGCAACTGCAGTGGTGGAGGTGTGCAGGTGGGTAGACCCACTGGGAGAGGTACACGCCACAGCCCAGAAATTGTGCGAGGGCACCGGGAGATGAATCGGGGGAGTGAGACCCCAAATTGAAAAGCACCACAGTTTGGCCAATGGGAATTGGTTTTTAGAACCCATAGTGTAAGAGGGCCAATGGTTTGGCCGGAGAAAGACCCCGGGTAGTGTAAAGTTGTTAAAGTCATTTAGGAAATAGTTAGGATTGATGAACCTGTCGCACCATACGCAGCCACTTACCTGTGGTGATGATGACTCCACACCTGTGTTTTCTTTGTTCGGTGTGCAGGAAATGAGATTGCTGTGGATTTGTGAGACGCATCACGACGTGGATGAGACATTGGGGTGATTCCATCTCTCCCTCCCTAGGAGGGACTGATGATGAATTGGTAATGGCAAATTTTGATGTTCAGTTGGAGATGGCAGATTTTGATGAAAGTTGAAAATGGCAAATTTGATTTGTTAGGAGGGAGAGAAGACGAATTTGGTTTATGGGAGGAACGGGGAAGACAGTAGGGATGTTTGTTGATTTGTAAAGTAGATGTTTATGGGTAGTGTTGTGTTTTGTGGATACAGTAAGGGGTAAGGGAGGGGCCATGTAGGTTACCTGGTGGGGGGGGGGGGGCGTACGGTAGGAACGTACCTGTCTCACCTGGTTCCCATGTGCCCCCAGTGTGCATTACCTTGCATTGCGTGCACTTTTGCGCCCTTACCACCTTACTCACTTGTCTGCTTCTTTTGTCTCCCACCTCCGAGGATCTGGCTTTGGGGTAGAGAGAGAGGAGAGAGAGGTGCTGGCTTCGCAGTTGTGGGCCTGCACTTTCGCTGTTTGCTGCTGGGATCGATACACCATATGGACCGCAATGTTTGTGGCCACCCACAATGGACCGCAGCTCTTTTGCGGCCAAGCACCACCCGTGGAAGGACCTATGGGTCAACGTGGCACCTATGCCAAACAGGTGAACCACTCTTAGTTGGCCCCTGACGGCCACAATAAAGAAATGGACGCGGTTGGCGCCTTTCTTTATTTTTTGAAAGAGGCAAGAACACCAAGTGCACCACACGAAGGCAAGACCAGCGGCAGAACATCGGCCGGCTGCGACACCACACAATGATTTATAGACACTTTATTGGTGCACCGGATGGTGCTCACTGTGTGATGGGGTGGTGCTTGATGCTTGGAAGGGGTGCTCTGCACATTATTAAAGGCCGTAGGCCACAGAGCACTCGTGGGTTGGTGTATCGATGCTAGCATGCGTGCTCTCTCTATGCATAACATCTGCATGTGTTCCTCCAAAAACAGGTCCTGGATCGTAGTGTAAATATCAGCGTAGTCTTGTGTAAATAATGCTCCCTACCGGCTGTATGTTTAGTTTGAGGATTCTTTCCGGATTCGGTTATCCTGTGGGTGTGTTTCTGTGAGGAGAAGGGTGCAACGTCGCAGGGGGACATATTTACTCATTTGTGAATATCTGTAAAACTGTCGCACTCAGGGTAGAGTTAATAGTAGAGGGAACTACATTGCGTGCCACACTAAAGTAGGTAAAAATTTATCGGGTCGGGATGCCCCGAGGGTAGAGAAGGGTGCAATGTTGCGAATATGGAATTTGGCCTCCATATCCGCTTGTAAATATTCCCCTATTTCCCCAATACTCCCCAACTATCCCCAATCCCCCATTCCCTAGTCCCATTGCCTGTAAATAACACTCTGTAGAACCGACCTTCCCCTTTTTCCCCCATTAAATGTCGTGCCCAGGTCCACCGCATCACACGTAGACAACTTTCGGACATCTTGCTAGTTATTCTTAGTCTATGTCAGTTAAGGACTCGTTTCCATTAATTCTGACTCTTCGTTGCACCAGAATGTGATTATATGGCACCAGTAGTGAGTTTAGGACCTTTCCCATACCTCCTTCCATCTTCTTCCCCAAACAACAACAACAACAACAACTACAGCTACAACAACAACTACAACAACAGAGGGGCACGGCGCGCGGGGGGAGTGTGCGTCCTCCCACCAGCTCGGTTAGCCGCCATGACCATGCGCTCCACGGGGTTACCACGAAGGGGCTGGCTGTCAGCTCCTCGTCAAGGGCGGAGCCTGGTAAACCCCCCGCACGCACCCAATGAGAAGCAACGTGCCGATTCCACGAGGCGGAGCTAACGAGCCGAGGGCGTGTCACTCCCCGCCGGATATACGAAGCGACTCACCGGATGTGAGGTCAGATGCGCCCCCAGCTTGAGACGACAAGACGCCACCTCGAGCGCTGTGAGACCTCCCGCATCTCTGGACCGGACCGAGTCGATTCTGTCCCTGAGCCCAGGTGCACCTGGAGCCATCGATCCTGCCTTTCCTAGCCATCAATCCCCGTGTGAGTCAGCCTTTTGTCCCGTTTATCTGTCGTCTGTTGGGGTTAATATAAGAGTGTGTCTAAGTGCTTGTCTTTCTATGCTGTACCTCTCGTCCCTGTAATCTGACCTTCCGCCCGAATATAATCTCCTCCGGAGGTCTTGAGAACCGTATCCCTGGTGTCGTGTCATTTTAATCCCAGCTGTGTGTCTTTTCCTTCATTGACCTAGCGTAGCGCGATTAGTCAACGTTCGGGTATAATCGGGTAACTTGTGCAGACGTGATCATACCAAACCGCTCGGTAAATAACATCTAAGCCACGTCTGTAACAATATATATACACACAAAGAATTAAGTTAAGCACCCCTACACAACGAATTAAGGTAAGCACCCCCTAATATATATTCTTTGTGTATATGTATACATTGGCATATATTCTAAGGTATGTGAGATCAAATAATGATTGGTATGACATTAGCAATTATCCATTGATGAAATGCAGATGAGTGCACTCATCTGTGACGCCCATCGCTCGTGCAGCACGTGTTATCATCCACGTGGTCGTGATTTTCTGTAAATGCACTATCATCACGGGTTATTGCAAGTCACGCCTGAGCTCGTGTGGGGGTTACATGGTCATTTTGTCGTAATGGTGGCTCGTAGACGGTTGTCGGACGGAGAACGATGGCGGATAATAGGCATGATCGAGTCCGGAATGTCCAGAAAAGCTGTAGCTCGAACGTTTGGTTACCACCATTCGGTGATCAGTCGGTTGGTGCAGAAACACCAGGAAACGGATGCGGTGAAGGACCGCCCAAGGTCTGGAAGACCTCGCGTGACAACAGTCCGCCAAGATAGAGCGCTTTTGAGACTGGTGCGACGATATCCCTTCGCCTCGAGCCATTTCCTGAAGGACAACTGGCCGCCCAACAGAAGGCTATGTCACCGTACCGTGAGGAACCGCCTGAAATCGGCCGGTTTAAGGTCAAGACGAGTGATCAAGCGTCCAAGGCTACTCGAACGACATCAGAGGGAGCGTTTGGCATGGTGCCTAGCGCGACGTGGATGGAACATCCGGTCTTGGAGGCGAGTTCATTGGTCGGATGAAAGCCGGTTCTTGCTGTACGTGACAGATGGGCGTGTTCGGGAGTGGCGCCACAAAAACACCGCGTATGCACCTAAAAACATTCAACCAACGGTACCCTTTGGTGGTGGCTCGATTATGGTCTGGGGATGCTTCTCCCATGACTGTAAGTTGGACCTGATAACTGTGCGAGGTAACCTCAACGGAGAGCGATATGCCGAGGAAATCCTGAATACCACCGTAATCCCGCACTTCGATGACCACACCCTCGCCAGCAGACCCATCTTCATGGATGACAACGCCAGGCCTCACCGTGCGAGACGCGTCCGAGCCTTGCTGGAGCAAGGTGCTGTGACAACCATCCCCTGGCCTGCGTACAGTCCTGACCTGAACCCCCTCGAGCACGTTTGGGACATGTTGGGACGACAAATTGCGAAGATGGTCCCTCCAATAGCCAATCTGGATGAATTGGAACGTGCATTACATCGGGAATGGAACAACCTGCCACAGCAACGCATACGACGGCTTACAGGGTCTATGAGACGTAGGGTTGAGTCAGTGATCCGATCACGTGGGTCCTACACACGTTATTGACGCAAAGATCGCTAGAGGTCTTCTCAGAACAATGACTGTACGTTAGAAAACATAAACGTCATCCACACTGTCCGTGATGGACCTATAGCTCCATACTTAAATTGAGGTGAAAATATGCCTAAAATTGCCAAAAAATTTCACCTTAAATTATTCAGAATAAAATATTGAAAACGGCATGATTGTTATGTTTTTATGTGACCATAATATCACTTCTCCAGAAAATATAGCAATATCATGGGTATATTACACTGTTTTGACGACAACAAACTTGTAATGTGCGAGGTTGTAAAAAAACGGGGGGGGGGTGCTTAACTTAATTCTTTGTGTATATATACACACACACACATACAGTCATGTGAAAATGTAAGTACACTCCATGTAAAGTTTTGACTTATTCAACATATTTCAACATACAGCTATTTGATCTTCATTTCAACAATATTGATAGATAAAGGTGACATAATATAACAAATATCATGAAACATTTACATTTTGTAGTCAATTGTATAATTTAAATAAATATAAATGCAAATTTCGCATGTGTAAAAAGTAAGTACACCATTGGCTCTAATAGGTGGTATTGCCCCCTTTGGCTGAAACAACCTCAAGAAGGCGTTTCTTACAACTGTCTACCAGTCTCTGACATCAACTGGGAGAAATTTTTGCCCACTCCTCCATGCAGAATTATTTGAGCTGTGCGATGTTTGAGGGGTTTCTTGCATGCACAGCTCGTTTCAAATCCCCCCACAACATCTCGATGGGATTTAGATCCGGGCTTTGACTTGGCCATTCCAGAACCCTCCATTTCTTTCTTTTCAGCCATCCTTGGTGGATTTATTGTTATGTTTAGGGTCATTGTCATGTTGCAAGGCCACCTTCGGTTGAGCTTCAACTTTCCGACAAATGGCCTCACATTATCCTCAAGCACCCTCTGGTACAATGAAGAATTCATAGTGGATTCTATGATGGTGAGCTGCCCAGGCCCTGATGCAGCAAAACTGCCCCAAACCATAATATTTCCACCACCATGCTTTACAATTGGTAGCAGGTTCTTGTGGTCAAATGCTGTCTTTGGTTTTTGCCAAACATGTCTTCTGGTACTGTGGCCAAATAGCTCTACCTTTGACTCATCTGTCCAGAGCACATTGTTCCAGAAGTGCTGGTCTTTGCCTAGGTGTTCATTGGCAAACTTTAGTCTTGCCTGGATTTTCTTTCTGGACAGCAAAGGTTTCCTCCTGGCACAACTCCCATGCAGATCAAATTTGTGCAGCATCTTTCTAATGGTAGACTCGTGCACTTTGACATCAACATTGGCAAGAGCTACCTGTAGGTCCCGTGATGACATTCTGGGGTTCTGAGAGACTTCTTTCAGCATCTTGCGGTCTGCTCTCGGGCTGAACTTGCTGGGGCGGCATGGCCTGAATAAGCTGGCAGTTGTTTGGAATCTTCTCCACTTGTAGATGATCTTCCGGACAGTCGAATGATTGATTTCAAATTGTTTGGAGATCTTTTAAAATCCCTTCCCAGACTCGTAGGCATCTGTAACCTTCTTTCTGAAGGCCTCAGAGCTATTCTGATCGAGGCATTGTGACGCCATACACTTCAACAACAAAGAGCAAACCAAACTAAATGTCTGAGGTTTAAATAAGACAGGTTCCTCCAAGACCCTCTCTCATGATATTCTAATCATTTGCACCTGAGCTGGTGCACCTGATTCTAATTTTAGGTTTTTGAAGTAGTGATAAATGTAGGGGTGTACTTACTTTTTCCACAAGCGAAATTTGCATTTATGTTCATTTAAATTATACAATGGACTACAAAATGTAAATGTTTCATAATATTTGTTATGTTATATCACCTTTATCTATCAATATTGTTGAACTGAAGATCAAATAGCTGTATGTTGAAAAAGTAAAAACTTTACATGGGGTGTACTTACTTTTTCACGTGACTGTATATATATTATACAGTGAAACCTTGACTTACGAGTGCACCAACTTACGAGTTTTCCGAGATACGAGCCGTCGCTCGGTCGATTTTTTGCTTTGTGATGCGAGCTGAGATCTGAGTTACGAGCGAGCGAGCTTGGATAAAAAACACGTAATCGTCGAAAAACATGAGCGAGGTGTGCATGTTGTCGACTTGGCGAGGCAGTACGATCGTAGTACTTCTACGATATGTACGATTTTGAAGCAGAAGGAGTCGATAAAGGCTATAACGCCAGCCAAGGGCGTTAAGATTATTTCAAAGCTCCGGACCTCTGTCCATGAAGAGATGGAGAAGTTGTTGTTTGTGTGGTTGACGGAGAAGCAGCTCGCAGGAGATACCGTGACCGAGAGCATCATCTGTGAGAAGGCACGAGACATTTACGGGGATTTGGTGCAGCAGACGGCAGGAACATCAACGGACGAGGCATCGGAAGTCATTCAAAGCCAGTCGGGGATGGTTTGATAATTTTAAGAAGAGGACCGGCATTCATTCCGTCGTCAGGCATGGTGAGGCAGCAAGCTCGGATGTGAAGGCAGCTGAAGATTTTATTGTAACTTTTGCCGAACTGATGGAAGCCGAAGGATACACCCCCCAGCAAATCTTCAACTGTGACGAGACAGGGCTCTTCTGGAAAAAGATGCCGAGGAGGACGTATATAACGGCAGAGGAGAAGAGCATGCCAGGCCACAACTTGTACAGAGTGCCGGCGATAGCTCGCCTTCTCTTTGTGGAAGACACGGTGAGATCCTTAACATCCAACAACTAATGGGATGCAAACGGGGCGCCCAGTTTAGCAGTACACACATTTATGAATCACCCTGCCTGTGAAACACCGACATGACAGGTTATAGCTGGGTCGGGATTCAAACCCAGGCTGGACAGTTTAGAGTCAAATGTGCGTACCTCCAGTCCAGGCCATCCTGCCAACTTGTATGCTGGTGAAATATAAATATAAAGCGCGAGATATTTATATATATATATTTCAAAAAAAATTGGTGTGGTTTTTGGGGGGCTGGAACGGATTAATAGCATTTCAATTCATTTTAATGGGGAAATTTAATTTGAGAAACGAGCAAATTGAGTTACGAGCTCGGTCACAGAACGAATTAAACTCGTAAGTCAAGGTTTCATTGTACATATATTGTTGCGGATTTGAGAATCCTGTAATTGTTGTAAATATCACCCTCTGTAAATTAATTAATGTAATGATTCCTGTAAATACCTCCATTTGTGCAAAGGTCAAAGGTCGTCCCTTTAGCTCGTCCATGTACAAGTGACGAGAATAGAACCATGTTCCACACCTTGAGTTCAAGAGATAACAATATTTAATGATGAACCAATATCACAGCGCTGTGGAGGGTGTAAGAGTCATACCATTCACAATTGAACAGCATGGCCACATACACTCCTAGAAAATTGGCAACCAAGAGTTTCTTTATATACACAAAATTATACAAAAAATCTCCGCTGAAAAATGAGCACGGACAAAGGAAAAACTAGCTCGACCTCGACATCTCCCACCGAAACCCTATCTACTTTGGCATGGGGAGAAAGAGCACAAGAGCACCGTGACATTCTCAAAACTTATCTTCCATGTTGGCTTTTGGTCAAGGACAGACAGACGCGTTTTCACGAGGGGGTCTAACAGAGCAAGCGGTTTCACTATCTTTCTACATTTTTTGGCACAGTTGGACAATAAAACATAGTTCAAAACAAGAGGGAACATAGTAAGCTTAATCCTTTTCACAAAGCAACCACTATTAAATACGAACCACAATTACATGAGGCACAACCAATGGCATGATCTCGACATTCCCCCATTTGGTCTCTACGAGACTACGTATCACAGAGACCAGGCCACATCGGTTTTATTTGCAAAGCAAAAGAGTATAGTGTTATATGTGGCCACATCGGGCTTTATTGAGTGTTGTATGTGTGTCCTCCAAGGGCATGCCACGCACATAAAGTACCCCGCATGCACGCTTGAAAGGTGTGTCATGTTGTGCGTGTTTGGAACATGAAGGCTCAGAACATGAAAGTCCATTAACGTTTCGGATCCACAACGAAGGCGTCTGGTCCAGATGAGGTTCTGCCCCGCCAGGGGGCCTGCTACCTCCCCTGCGGAACTTGCTCCCCCCACCCTTTGCAGATGCGGTCCTCGCAGATCTTCGAAGTTAATCAACGATCATGCCCATGAGATCTCTCACGTGCTGCTGTTCTGGGGAATACATAATGTTGTCAGTATCTTGTGTCTCATGTTCCTGGTCAGGGTACAGAGCGTTAAAATCCGAATCACTTGAAGCAAAGAGATCCGAAACATTTGAAGCAAAGAGAGGGGCTTCCTTTATGTCAAAGTCTCCCATGGACACCTGGTCGGCTTGCGGGTCTAGGATATCCATGTCGGGTCCCTCGACTGCCAGACCCAGCGTCGCAATCAGATCCATAGTTGGGTCGGAAGGGGGTGTACAGCTGTGAGCTTGTAATACATAAGAGGCGTTAGCCAGTACACGCAAGGGGTTTACCACACAAGTATCACAGCCATCACAAACATCAATACAGGCATCAGCCAGTTCCCACAAGGGATTTTCAACACAAGTATCACAGTCATCACAAAAATCAATACAATCTTCTGAAGCGCCGGTCACATCTGCCTTGTTGAAGGACCCATTCAGGTCGACGGCCTCTGTGGTCAAGATCATGGTCTTCCGACGGCGGTTTCTTCATCGTCCATCCTGAAAAATACTTTCTTACACACACCATGATCAAATTCCTAGCCCCCCCGTCCCACCAATTGGCATTTAGTTACCTTATCTCTCAGATGGTTGGCTTATTCATAGCCGCATTTCCTGTGTCGTGTCTGGAAATTCAAATGCCATATTTACTTTCACCAATTTCCGAAAATACCTTCCTTTTAATCATCTTCCCTACATCTAATAATACATGATTTACCAACCATTTCCCCCCCAACCATAATCGGTCAATGGAAATAATCGGTATTCTCCCCTTCAAAATTTCACTGTTATCCTATCAATACCTGGACATTTTTTCCCTTCCTTCCTAGATACGTGAATTTCACACCAGTATAAACCCACTGGAAAAATTATCTGAAAAATAACGAAATCGTCTCCAAGTTCTCTAGCTAATCTCCATCCGCAATCACCAACTTTACCCTCCTGTGCATTTTGCCTTAGGTTTTAGAACCTAGAGTCTACCAAAACAACAACAACTAGCCTCCCAAAGCCATTTCCCTGCAAGAGCGGGGGTTAGCCTTGCGGTCCCCATGACAATCTTCTTCATTTTGCTCTATCACCTCCCTTTGAGCAATAATTCAATTGATGTGATTCCCACATACCTGGTGGAGTTCTGTTCACCTGGTCTGCAGAGCCGTGATCCAATCTTCACCAGCCCCCAATCACCTCCTCGATTGGGGTCATTCTGCATGTAGCAATCTAACACAACGTTTTTAAACGAAATTCACAACTTTACATTCATTGGTCCCCCCAGTGCAAGCCAACCCCTTGTATCACCTTCTTATCACAAAAACAACAGTCCATAACTAACTACTTTCCTTTATTTCCTGTCTTTTCCATTAACTTTTTACAACCTTTTCCTCTACTTCCTCAACAATTCCTGCAGTCACCTGTCATTGACAAATAATCCATCTGAGTCGACTTTCCAATCCAATCATCTTTGCACTTTCCACGACCTTCTTCACACTTCCTCCCAAACCTTTCCTTCAGACACAACCCACATGAGTACAATGTCCCCTTCCAGGCGCGTCTGTCTAGCCACCCACAAATTGTCCACAAGACAAAATCATCATATTTCACACCTCAGCTCTCGAGACCACCCAGGGGTCCCTTGAGAGATGCATCCTAATGTTAATCAGCTCTCGAGAGCTCAATTTTGAACAGGGGTAAAACCAGCAATACTCAATTCTGCCAAGCAAGAGGCCAGAGCAGTATCACTCCCTCTTCCCTCTGCCCACCATAACTGGCAGACAGACAATGGCGAGCCACAAGCCCCAACCCTACAAGGCTCCAGCTCCCATCCAAAGGACACAAACTCCCTCAGACTGGCATAATCTCTTTGCCAGCTTATGTACGAACCAAGATTGCAAACAAATAGTTTTCCAAACAAAACTCAGTTGTCACCCTATTGCACCATATTGGCAGAATTCACTTCAGCTCTCTACCACTCTTGTGTCGAGTGGTGCCCCAAAATGACATTGCACGAACCCTTTCAATACCTGTCTAAACCTACTGCCATTTAACGACGCTTCCCAGATGACGGTTCCCCATACACTATTCTGGCACAAAATTGTTGCATCCCACAGATGCCACGATTATTTGAACAAACTCATTTTCCTAATCCACCTTTTCAATTTTCATTTCAATTTAAAGTTAATCCAATGTCCTCTAATACCTCTCTTAGCATCCCATGCACCTGTTGCAGACACCTGTTTTAGCCTCTGGCCCAATAGCTGCCCAATAAACAAATAATAAAAATAAAATAACCTGATCTATTTATTGAAATAGACCGAATTCTCATGTTGGTCAATTTTTTCACCAACTGTGACTCTCGCGTCAATCCTGCCATTCCCAACCACATTTCCAGCGAGGATGACGTCACTATTTCACACCTTTCCTTCCTTGAACAGCGGGAGTCCTCCATGAGATGCATTCCGATGTAAATCACTTCAAAGTACCCGAATAGCCCTCCCTGGAATCGCACCTTTAACATTACCGGCACCGCTCTTTCTTGGTTCAAATCCTACCTCTGACAGACACAAATCCACTGCTCAACTCTATCCTGACGGACTGCATCACTGAAATAAATCCTGGCTTCAAATCAACTTTCTCAAACTTAACTATGATAAATCTGAAATAATCGCATCATCTTCCTTCGAACTCAGAGCACACCGACACGGTATCCATCAAACATTGGATTCATATTTCCACAGACCTCCACCACTCTGTTAAATCCTAAACATGCCCAATGGGCAATCCCCTCTGCTCAGGGCTGCAAAATGCTGGATTCTAACCTTCCCAAACACAGCTCTTGTCCGCCAGGCTGCAAATTCAAAGCATTTTCAGTCCCCCTTTTTCCCATACACTAGCCAGTGTAAGTCAGCCAAACATAAACAAAGAGGTTCCAGCGAGCTGTGACCTCCATAACTCTAAACAACTCCACTGGCACTTTTTAAAACAAACTTTCCCAGTCACTTACTAAAATAAAGTGCAGCTCTTGTCCGTAGATATACGTTAACCAAGATTACATGAGACTTGACAACAATAGTACTGCCCCGTGGAGCAAGGCATCAGAGACAACTCCCCTCTCCACCTGGACTTACCCCAGGTAGAATTTGGCTACCTACAGAGAAAGTACCTGCGCAACACATTTACAAACCAATTCGTCCCCTCGTATTAGGGGACATCACAAATGTTCCACCACAATTCACAGCAGGTGACCACCCACCTGCCTTCTGTCGAAGTCCAGTTCAATTTTCTGAGTTTCCATTCACAGACAGACAGACAGACGAACCCCCAACGTACTAACAGGATGGTCTCACAGAGGCCATTCCATTCAAATCTGTAGGCTGCCACGATTCTTCCCACCAGGACACACCATCATAGTCACCATAGTCACACGACACGTCAGCAGACACAGTGAATGACATTCGACACCATAACAGACACCGCAGACACTGCTCCTCTTTGATCCATATCTGCAGACGCAGTCAGACACACCCAGTCGGACAGACAGACTGGCTCCACATTACAACTGCAAACATCCGAAATGACAACAGCTAACACCAAATATTTATTGTCCCCCTTTCAGGGAAGTCAAATCAACCACCATTAAAGCACAAAACAGAAAACGACCATATACTCAGAGTATATACCATATACTCAGAGTGAGACCCGAAAATCAAGCAGACAGACCGACAATCGAACCTGTCTTTCGACACTGCCGAACGACAAGTCTGCAGACACTGAGGGAGTGACATTCGACCCCCAGTAGACACCGCGGACACCGCTTTGGTCCGCACCTGCAACTCCATCACGCGCCTCCAACTTCTTTTTCGGCGCATCGATCAACACAAATGTACCGATGCATCTTATATTCTACACATTGCTATCCAACCTTTCGCCACAGTCCCATCACAAACAATGTATCTCTCGCGGCATGCATGGCAGGAATCACACTCGCATTGCACCAACATGGAATTCGAGCACATTCCATAGCTGCGAAAATATTGTGCTGGACAAGACATTATTATCATCGACTTGCGCTTTCACACGCATGGCAAAGTCCACGGATGTACAAAGTCGAAGTGCCCTCTCCCTTAATTGATCCACACTGCACCTCGGCACACATCCTCAGATAATTAAATACATGTTTTAATCCAAGCGTGCATCCTCGCACCCGCTCCACCACCACCTTCCAACCACCGCAGGTGCACCTGAACTCCATGGCACACCCGCAACTCCCTCAAAATCAGTGTTCAAAGACATGACTCCATGGACAGCCAGAAAGCCAGACAAATACGGACACACACACACAGAGATAGACACAGGTGGGTTATCGCCTGCATTCTGTACAAATTCCATGTTCCTGTCCATAAGTTGGCCCATCAAGTGTAACCCCTTTCACGAAACCTTTTCTGAGGGTCAAATGTAACAGACAGCCAAGACGGATCGGCAAATAGGCAGGGGCAAACCCCGAGGCCCCAGACACCATCACCACACACATACCCCGCATCACATAGGAGTATCAATGAGCCGGACAGCAAATGCCATATGTCTTCGTCCCAAATCGAGGGCAAAATTTTCACAATGGCAAACAATTAATATATTGTCCACATTCATCTTGGTCACCCCAACCCATCCTGGCTCTCCCCAAGAGCTCCGTGTCCGGACAGACAGACAGATAAACAGACTGGGTGAAACCATAACCATCCATCCTTCCGATTGGACTCACGCCAGCATCACATGTCATTCTTGCCTTCATTCAACGCATTCTGCCATCCCAAGTCGGCCAAATACAAGCCCCGGCCATGCCGTTGAATAAACACCCAGTCGGTTGACAGCCTATCATTTTTGACTTTTACTCCCATTCTCCCTTGCTACATCTGGAGAGCCGTTAATGTGGGGATGTAATTGAACACTTGTTTTAAAGCCCTGTCTACACATGCTCTCCATAACATACTCATTATTCCCTGCCAATTTTCCCCAGCAGACTGAGTCCCACATGGCATCTCAAAATCTAAACTGATACCTTTTATTTCTTCCCCAAATTTACTCAATCAATTTTCACCTTCACAACATATAAATAATATCATTCCAAAGTACTCATCCGGATTGCCCAACGCCTGCAGGCAATTTGGGGAACCCCTTGTCAATCAATGACACACATCAATGACACACACACAATAAACACAAATACACGCTGCAATGACAGATCATTCATTCCCTTATACACACATACCATGTGACTGACCCTTCATTCTCCATACAATACAGTATAAATTCATGCACACTCATGCACACTCCAATCCTACCTACCTGTGAACTTACCTGGCCCCTTGCTGTGAGCCTATCCATCCCTTGGTTTCTACCTGGATTTCTTTCTTCCTGTGCTTTATCTGCTTCTTCCTCTGCTCTTGAAGTCTCAGCACTTCTCTTGCCTTTCTCCTATCTGGTACCTGCGCTTTTCTGATTCCAGTTTAATTTATCCTTCTCCAAAAATCACATAAACATTTCCTATTTCCACATATAAGAAATAACCAATATCTCCCTTGAGATACAAAACAAAAACACTTCCAACTCTAGCATCCCAAAGTCTTCCTTGGAAGCATGCTCGACAATGCAGCACCGCTTCCACTCAGCACACAACATACATGTGCTCACTCCAACACATCACTTCAAGCCACCTCATCACTCGCATTGTTCACACACACGAATGCGTCCCCTGCTTGTGCACAGCATGGTCCGCATTCCTGTCTCGATTCCGTCCCACCTCGCTGTTCCCCGCGAGGCAGCTACTCCGTTGCCTCGGTAACCTGCCTGCATGTCTCGGCTCGCGTGTTCACAGCTGGATTCCACACACCTCGTACATTATAATCCTCTCTGTTTTATTTCTCCAGATCTAACCTCATCTCTTGTCCAGAAAGAGCTAATACTTGACCTGCCTATAGCATATTGTCAGAACTCCTTCCTTTGGGTAAAAACTGCACCGGATGTGCATGCCTTAAATCCTGAGACAGGACAAAGAAGGTCTTGAGGGGGGGCGGGGGGGTTTATCAGATACACACATCCAGTGCGTAGCTTAACTTAAAATACTCATCATCCTACCTTCCTTGGGCTAGTCCCTCCAGCGGGTCGAAGATCGGGCCGCCCCCCGATCTCTAATACCCTTCTCTTAACACAGTACTCACGCCGGAGTATTCTTAACACCAATATCTATTACCCATTCTTATCCTTATTCTTCCATATCCTTATAAAGGTGCAACCAGCCGCATCTTACCTGGCTCATTTTAATCCTTTATTCGCCTGACTCGGCCACCCGAATGCGTCGAATACACGCACTCCGTCTCCAGAACTCAAATCATTCTAGTTTACTTCAGATTGAGTATTACTCCGACATACCTTAATCTCCCTTAAGATATTTAATTAACGTGCACGGAACATTTTCCCGTCCATGCGCCACAGGTCGCTCCCAGCGCACGGCAGCACGACCCCCATTTGCAAGAAACAGCTCGTGATGCGTACAAGGCGCAAGGAAGCGCCCCGAGGCCATCCACCGAAAAATCCTGCCTTTTAGTTTACCGTGCCGATATTTCCCTAATCCGGTCCTCCCGCGGCGCTAACTCGCGGTCAATGCTTGTATAGCGCTTCTAACTTGTCTAACTTATCACCCATGCCAGGGCTTTCCTAAAGGGGTTCTCCCTTCTTAACTTAGCTTAACACTTATCCTGGCCATCCTCCTTGGGTCCCCTCCGTTAGTCCGCAGCCAATACTTTCTCTGGTTACTATCAACCCCATCAACTCCATCTTGTCTCTAGACTGCCCTGCCTGGGAAGTTCTTGGCTTTACCAAGAAGTCCCCCCTTTTTGCTAACTGACCCCCATTTTTTGGTTCATCAATAGACAACTTGTTACCCGAGCCAAATAGGCCTGTACTTACACACCAGATTCCAATTTGTTCGTGATCCAAGCACGGAACGACGAAATGGAAGACAGACAGCCTGAGTGAGTAAACGGAGCTCAATTTGGAAAGACCCCTCAATATGAAAACTCACGTTAATCGAATCAGTGCTGGCCAGCCTCTCCGCTGTCTCCCCATAGGGTCTGCCTCCCAAATATCGCTCAGAGTCGGATCCCACTTCTGACACCAAAACTGACGAGAATAGAACCATGTTCCACACCTTGAGTTCAAGAGATAACAAGATTTAATGATGAACCAATATCACAGCGCTGTGGAGGGTGTAAGAGTCATACCATTCACAATTGAACAGCATGGCCACATACACTCCTAGAAAATTGGCAACCAAGAGTTTCTTTATATACACAAAATTATACAAAAAATCTCCGCTGAAAAATGAGCACGGACAAAGGAAAAACTAGCTCGACCTCGACATCTCCCACCGAAACCCTATCTACTTTGGCATGGGGAGAAAGAGCACAAGAGCACCGTGACATTCTCAAAACTTATCTTCCATGTTGGCTTTTGGTCAAGGACAGACAGACGCGTTTTCACGAGGGGGTCTAACAGAGCAAGCGGTTTCACTATCTTTCTACATTTTTTGGCACAGTTGGACAATAAAACATAGTTCAAAACAAGAGGGAACATAGTAAGCTTAATCCTTTTCACAAAGCAACCACTATTAAATACAAACCACAATTACATGAGGCACAACCAATGGCATGATCTCGACACAAGCACGTAGCCAATCATAGAACCTCTCTATAGTTATTTCTTTATTATGTGTATTAGTTAAGGCTCTGTTTTCCACTAGTTGACATTGCATTGCACCAAATGAAATAAGATAGATCCCCCTTTTCAAATTCCCCAAAGCCTCCATTTCCAACTGCATTCCCCAAAACGGCATTATTGCCAACTGCATTCACCGCCATGCCATGTGTTCTAACTCGGGGAAGAAAGGCGTGCCCGCCCATCGTCATCAGGAGGAGGAGTCAGCCAAGCGCCAGGAACAAGGCGTGGCTTTGCCAACGTTTCCGCGTTTCCGTTTTTGGACGTTTGGCATTTCCAAAAGGCCGGCAGTTGAATCGCCACGCGCCTGATAAAAGGAGGTTGAGAGGGACCGCTTGAGGAGATGAGTGAGGACTCACTGAGCAGTTCAGTTGAGGAGGAGCAGAGAGTTCAGTGGACCGCAGTTCAGTTGGAGTTCAGTTGAGGAGGAGTTGAGCTTTGACGCGCAGTTTCGACCCGCTGCTGCGAAGCAACGCCGCCGTGCGAACGAGATTGCG
The DNA here is from genome assembly GCF_964187855.1 of Myxine glutinosa. NCBI lineage: Eukaryota > Metazoa > Chordata > Myxini > Myxiniformes > Myxinidae > Myxine > Myxine glutinosa. Next base: position 471,866 of record NC_136261.1, on the reverse strand, counting down.
GAGGGTCGGCGGCCGCTCACCTCGAGCCTTGCCGTTTACATGGACCGGACCCGCATCCTTCCAGTCCTGTGGTCCCACCTTCTCACCCATCCAGCCATCCACCCCTGCCATTCCATACGTGAGTTTGTCTTGCTTGTTCTGTCCTGGGAATAAGTTAAGCCTGTAGATAAGCTAGAATTGCACTGTCTTCTTCTCCTTCTGTAATTATTTTCGTATCTTTCCTTCTCCCTTAGTTTCTTTGATTGTGTACATAATTGGTTAATAAATTCCTGTTCCTTCTTACTTTGGCTTCTTCTTCCGCATCCGAACGTCTTTGTGATTTCCCCCATTGAGTACCTGTGGCACGATTTCGGCCAACGCTTCGGAATCGGGTTAGTGACTGTTAATAGCTCGAACTCCGGGTTGCTAAAACCGCTCGGCAATTAGAACATCGAAAACCGTGGTTCGAGCGGGAGTCCCTCCCCTGCTTCGCAGTCAGGAGGGGCACTCAGGTCATTGGGACTTTTCGTTGACCAAATACCCTGGCTGCTCCCGACTGGAAGGAGCATTGGGACCCCCAGGACTCACGTCGGTCAGTCGCAGACAAGGGGATTAATCCCCCCTTGGTAAGGGGAAAAGGGGCCGACATTGAGATCCGTAATAATAATAATGTATATATGTATATATGTATATATATATATATATATATATATATATATATATATATATATATATATAAATATATTTATATATATATATAGACATAATAATTTCACAGTGTGCAGTTGCTGTTGCAGCTCACAGTTATATAGTTCATAGTTATAAACTTACAATTATAGTCTGCAGTTGCAGCTTGCAGTTATAATTTCAGTTATTGCGGGCAGCCACAGATGCAGCCGACAACAATGTTTCATTTACAGTTTTTTCAGTGATTGCACATCGAGGGCGGGGAGACATCAGCGCCCATTAGGGTGGAAATTGTGCATCCGTATGGAGAATATGCTTGCCCATGTGGTAAGGAGGTTGACACCCTGGCCACGATCTGCCAAAACAGTAGCTTCCACCACCTTCACGCAGCCTATCCTGTCGATGCGACTACTGCGGCCACAGCACGGATGACCACAGGAAATTAATGCCCCATACACGAGTGTGAAAAGCAAGCCGGCATTCACCCCCTCCCCCCCCCCCCCCAAAACCCAGACCCGAAGTGCCCAGCAAACAGGTTTTCATTCAGTGCCCTGCCAAGGACTGCCGTGACAAATACTTGACCCACTGTGGCGTGTCAGCATAAAGCACCATAACCCAGCAATCTGGAATAAGATGAGATGAGAATGGATAAGGCAGAGGAGGAGCAACGGGCCAGGAAGAGGAAGTAGTGGGTCATCCTGGACGGTCAGGGAAACACAGAGGCTGGAAGCGTTAGGTCAGCATTTTGGCACCGCAAGAGGGTCAAATGCATTGGCAACAGGTCACCTTCACAGTAAAACGGCCAAGCAGGTAAGGGACAAGAGGAGGTACATGGCAATGCATGGCTCGGGGTCGGGGGGAACCGAGGCCAATACTGACAACACCCAAGAAGCAAACACCTCAGGCCCGGCCACACTGACAGGGAATGAACAGGCAGTGCCACTGGTAGGCTTCGATGTGAGCGATGGTCGGCCCCTTGAAATTGATCAGGAATTAAAGGCTGTGGTTCTGCCGGCAGGTCCCGTTGGGCCTATAGTGGTGAGTGGTATGTCAGGAACGAGTGTGACACTGTTGCGACAAGTGTGTGATGAATGCCTGAAGGCACAGACGAGGAGGGACAGAAGGGCCATCAGCAAACGGGCACGAAGGGCAGTGGGGTATTCCAACAGGCATCGGAGACAGGTAGGCAACATCCCACGGGTAGCACCAGCGGACCGGGACCGATGGGCGGTAATCAAGTTAGAAAGGTGCAGATGACTCGATGTGCTGCGCAGGAAGAATAGCGGGAAATTCGGTGCTGCAGTCTTGGACGGTAGTTCGTCCACAAAATGAAACATGAATAAGGCAATAGTGCATCGAGAATTCAAAAAGAAAAAGGAGACGCAGGATAAGTTCATCACGTTAGAGGGCTTTCAGACGACACAGGGACCGCAGGGGAACCGACAGGCCCTAGACCTAGCCGGACTGCAGGTAGAAGTGCGTCAGGAGGAAATAAATGAGGAGCTGGCACAGCTCAAACTCGACAGTGCCGGGACGACGGGTTAAGGCCAAGAGCACTCGTGGACGTAGAACATTTGCGCAAGCTACTCAAACCACTATTCAACAGCTGGACGAGAGATGGAGTGATACCCCCACAAGCCAAAAAATGTCGGTCGATATTAATTCCCAAAACCAATGATCCCGACCAACTAAAACACCTGACCAACTGGAGGCCCTTAACCATCGGCTCCACAATCGCTCAGACGTTTAGCCGAATCTTCGCGAACAGGTTAAGTCAGGCTTGCCCAACTAATCCACGCCAGGGAGGGTTTATGCAGGCGCTGGGGAGTAGTCAAAACATCGCTGCACTCACCAGCATTATGCGGGAAGCCAAAAGGAATAGAAAAATAGTGTGCGGTGTATGTTGCTGGTACCTCGCTATTATTTTATTTTTTTAAAATGCAACAATGAAAACCAAGGAACTTCGAGACACGATGTTTCTGCTGATATTAATTGATCCCACATGATATCACAAATAAAGCCGACACGGAGGCGAATGTGTCTAGCGGCTCCGCCCCCATCAAGATGATTGACAGTCACAGCCATGCCACCCCAGTCCTATGTTTTACATAGTAATGTCGTTTTCCGCACTTTTCATGGATTCCTTTAAAGCTACGAGAATAATAATACCAAAGGATGTTGCAGGAAGTAAACCTCGATGGAATGACAGCAGAATCAGTGCCATTGACAGGCAGTTCGGAAATATGCCGTCTGAAGAAGATTTTAGTGTGTTTGTGTGCGTGTGTGTGTGTGTGTGTGTGTGTGTGTGTGTGTGTGTGTGTGTGCGCGTGCGCGCGCGCACATGGAGACGTGCGTCTGCACGGACACACATGCATGGCGGTGTTGTTTTTGTTGTTTGCCAAAGAAACTTCCACAAAGTACCTCGAAACAAATGCTCGCCGCCCTCCCTCCCTCCATTCCTTCCCTAGCCACCGCCTCCACGTGGCGAGAGTTGGGGCAGCTCCTTTGGGGGCTGTGCCAAGTTGCGGCTGGGCACCAAGGGGATCTGGAGAAGCACCCCCCTTTTCCCCGGAGTTACCCTCCAAACTTCGTAAAAGAATAATGGCGGAATGTTTGGGTGCTGCCTCTGCAGTTACCCTGTAGGGTAGCGCGCCAGAGCCAGGCGGGGCTCGGGGGCACGCGGTGTTTGCATGTGCGGACTGTGGAAGGGAATTCGGGCCGAAAATTGGGCTTGGAGTGCACTCTCGTGCTAAACGCCCTCGGGAGCTCCACTAGCGTCATCTTCCCGCAAGGGGGAAGGCGCGGTGGGACCCCGAGGAAGAACACATGATGGCTCTCGAGGATGTCCGGCTGATCCAGCAAGGTTGTAGGTTTGTCAACCAAGGACTGGTCAAAAAGATCCCTGGCCGATCCCTCAAGGCCATCAAAGGGAAGCGGAGGGCGAAGGCCGACGAGGAGCTGGTGCAGCGGCTCCTTGTAGAGTCTACACAACAACCACGCTCTCGGCCGAGACGTGCACGTCCACCACATGGCAGTAGGTCAGTGGAGTAAAGAGTTGTTGACTCCCCTCCGGAGGCCGGACCTTGTGACTTGTCGCCTGGCCCGGCCACTGGAGGGGGCTCGCCTGCCCCAGGGGGTTGGGGCCGAAGCCTTGGATGAGGCCCTTGCATGTTGCAACCAGGAGGGCTCTCTCTCGGAGCTTCGGTGTGTAGCTGGTGAGTACTTGGAGGTCGAGGTTAAAAAGTTTAACAAGGGCACCTCCAAGGTCACTGTTTCTAGAGACCAAGGATTTTTGATAAGGAAAAGACAGGTGAGAGCTTTTTAGGGGAAGTTTCTTTATTTCCCGAACAAAGTGCTGCCACAATGCCCGAGGCAAGAATTCATACGCTGCGGCTTCGCCCCGAACTACGATGGTGGAAGTCGGAAGACTTTGGTGACTACCTCTGCTGCGGAACTGCAGCAGCGCCATCTTCCACCTGGCCCACCCACTGCACCACCGCTGGTTCACGACGGTGAGCGTGGGGTGTATGCCCCGAGGCGGGATGTCCCCTCTGAAGATGGGCAGATGACTGGGTCCTCTATCAGTGTGTGGTACAATATGGTACCCCTCTGGTGGATCAGCCCAGGAGCTATTGGCCTCTGCGCTCCAGTCTCTCGCCCAAAAAGAAGGAACGACAATGATGATGACGACAAAGGTGAAGAGAACGTTAAGGAGGGAGAAGGGACGGCAGGAGTGGGGGAACCATCATGGCAGGACCAGGTAATGGATATGGACGGTTTTGACACTGGATGGGGGCACTGACACTGACACTCCCGGTGTGTACCCCAGTTTAGAATAGGTACACCGTATCCCTGCGCATCGTAAGCGGCGACTAAGGGTTGGCGCCAGGAAGGGCATCCGGCCATAAAAACATTGCCTCAAACAGGGACCCATGATTGTCATGGGGCGAACCACTGCTCTGGCGGGGAAAATGGCCTTAAAACGATCATTCATTCATTCATATGACACTGGATGGGGCATGCCTGGCTTGCGATGTCAGGATGACCTAAAGACTGGGAGAGGATGGAAGGGCAAAGCTTAGATGAAAGGGCCATCCGGTTTCAAGCGACGGGTTGAACAGGTGCCAGAAGACGGGGATGGACGTGAGCATGCTCCTCGGTTTAGAGAGGTGGTGAAGGACATTGGAAAGGGGGAAGAGACGGCCAGAATGATGGAACCATCAATACAGGACCAGGTAATGGATATGGATGGTGTTGGTGGGTGATGCGGTGTGCTTGGCAGACAGCGGCAGAATGATCCGAAGCCGAGGAAAATATGGAAAGGCAAATCAGGGGTGAAAGGGCCTGCCGTTTCAAGCGCCGGGTTGAGGAGGTGCCAGGAGGCGCGGGCGAACATTTGCACCTCAGTTAAGAGAGACGGTGGCAAGGCCGGTGTCGCAAAATAAATCCGCCCCCGTTTTCAACTCTCCCCCCCCCCGCGAATCTGTACCGGTACAGAATCGCCCCCCGGCGAATCTGTAGCGGTATAAACTCGCCCCCCGGCAGATACGTTTCTCGCCCCCATCAGAATAGAATCGCCCCCCATTCTCCTTTGCGGATATATAAATATACATATGGAAATATTGGTTTACAAGAGGGGACGTGATAAAAGTACTCCTAATATTGTTTGGGGAATTGATTGAGTGCGGACTTACACATTTTCTCAATCTTTTTAAGACATACTTAAACACTTGATATCGTAATTATTGACATATTTTGATGCTCACCGTGGAAGACGTTACGTGTGTAAGACCATGTTTGAAGAAACGACTCATGGAATCTATAGCCACAGTGTATATTTTCTTTTCTTGAGATTTGATATCAATATCACATTGTTGTAACCATACATCATGATGGCGCAAATCAAAATTTTCGAATAAACCGCACACGTTATGATGTGCATCAACCATTCATTTTTGTGGTGTTTATTTTTGTGGATGAAATTTCGAAAAAGATGTAAATAAATGAGATTACATAAGTTTGTTTTCTTTGCAATGACCAAGTGGTTTTGGTCTCACTCCCATCTGTTTTTATGTACATACTTTTAAACAATGAAAACAATTCTTTAAAATTGTAATAAGAGGATCAAACTCTTGTCTTTTCGCCTACCGTATTTTCCGGTGTATCAACCGCACCCATGTATCAACCGCACCCCCGATTTTCGACTTCAAAAAACAACAACAAAAAGTCAGATTTTCGAGGGGAAAGAAAAAAATCAGGAAAATTTAAAAAAGAGAAGAGAAAAAAAAAAAGGAAAGCGAAATATGATGAAAGGAAAGAGAAACTGAAGACAGAGAAAGTAAAAATACATGAAATGAGTTGAAAGAGAATTTAAAAAACATAATTATTCTTTCTTGCCAATGTGGGGCCCTGAAAAGGACCGTTGGGTTTAGTCTCTAAAATCCGAAGAAGTCCTCGTCATCCGTTTCTTCAGTCCAATCCGAGTCGGGGTAGGCGAGATCCTCGTCGTCGTTATCCTCTTCTCCATCGTCAGTCACTGCCACTTCATCCTCCCAGATGATGTCATCTTGAGTGCCATCAAGCACTCGAGACTCTGTGCGATGTGGGTTCACCGGCGAATGGAAAGGCCATGACGACCCATGAACCTGTACGCCCAAGACGTACTGGCCGTGAAGTCATCGACCCCTGTTTCCCTGGCGATGAGTCGGGCCTGGAGTCGCAACGCTAGTGTCGCGATGGCGTGTCCCTCGGCTCGCTTCTCTCTCACCCACATTAGCAGTCTCTCCTCCAAGGCCGGCCACTGGGCTGCTATGCCCCTCATCGCCTTCTTCTTCTTCGGCATCGTCTCCAGCGTCTGCTTGTTAGTTCGCCAGCGTCTAATGACGGACTCGTCGATTCCGAAGTGTCGGCGGGCCGCCCGATTACTAAACTCTTCTGCAAACGTGCAGGCACGGAGCTTGAAAGCTGCTGTGAATGATCGTGGTGCCATCTCGTGGTCTTGGTCAGGATAGAAGCGAATGGTGAAGCTTGGTCTTGGTCAGGATAGAAGCGAATGGTGAATCCTGGTCTTGATAGCTCGAACAGGATAGAACGAATGGTGAAACTCCCCGTTGACCTCTCCGTTTTATACATTCGCCCAGCCCATGCTGCGGCATCAAAGCCGACTTCAATAGGTTAGGCCATATAAAAAGAAAGAGTTGTTGATCGTCCCCACCCGATCCTACGAAACACACCCGACCCGAAACTTTATTTTTTATTTTGAAAAAAAACTTTTTAAAAACGATATTTTCACATTCAAATTTGGCGCCGTTCTGCACCGCATGCGCAGTGCGTGCTGTGCAGAGCGTCGCAAGTGCCTCGGGCAACTTCACCCATTTTACGTTGGCCATTCATGGCGGCCATTGTGTGAGATTTTTCCCGCTGAAATCTGTATTGATTCGTGCTAGAATCGGCTTGAAATGCCTATTGTGATCGCATCAATAGCCCGTGAGGGCTCTTCCAAGATGGTGAAGGACTGGTTTGCGTGCAATATCGAGTTGGATGTTACAATCTCGGACTTCTATTCAGAGTTCTCAGACGGCAAGTATGATGGGGATAGGGAGCCATTGCCTGACGATACACGCGGTACTTTTGTCAAAGTATTCGCCGGCCCCAGTAAAACTGACATGACGAAAGTTTCACCGGCTTGCAAAGTTTCTGATGTGACAAAGACTTGGCTCATTTCTCAAATTTGTGTTGGCTGCAGACACGGCCACGGATCACAGGATGGAACCCGATGAATGAAGAAATAAAATCATTTTGAGGAGAAAGGAGTCTTTATTTCATATTTTTCCATGTCAACAAAACTCAATGGAAAGTAGGAAAAAAATAAAAAAAATAAAAATAAAAACCTCCCTCCCTACCCGAACTTTTGAGAGAAAAGGACGCACAACTTTTTATTTTTATGTGGCCTTACCACGGCGTTGGTTAGACAATAGGTACGTCATAATGTCCCATGAAAAACATCCTGTTTACCATGTTGACGCTTTTGTTTTGTGACTTAATCCTGTCTTTATTTAGCACACTCTATTCACTATGTGACCTGTCATTCAAAGAGGACTCGTGAAAGTACACATTTTCACAAACACGCATAGAAAAATCAAATATTACAAACTTCAAACTTTCTTGTATTTTGACTGGCAGCAGTAATCGGCGTTGAACCTACCTTAGTAACGCAATTGACGATCGTTCATCATTGTATCCCCGCAACCCCAAAGTAATATAAAGATTACGTCCCGTTGATATGACAGTTTTTCAATGCAGAAGTTTTTCTGTTACTGTGCATCAACCGCACCCAATTTTTTTAGGGTTTTCCCATCGGTAAAAAACCGCGGTTGATACACCGGAAAATACGGTAGTTTGTAGTTTTAGTCATGCTCATGCTCACACAGTCAAGCTAATTTGAGACAATTACCTCGGAGTTGGCGGTTTTAATAAAGTTTACGCAAAAGCTAATGGAGATATTTCAAATATTTATAAACACGAGGTGACATTTATTTTAAACTATATTTTATATTAGAAATTGTCATATTTCAACTATTTACATACTTCCGTATATGATCGATAAACAGGAATAGGAATATTTATGTTATGTTATATAGCTCCCATAACAATACAAATACTGACATATATTACAAAACGTGCGTACATGGAAATTTTAAATATCGATATTAACAGAAGTGGTATTCGTCATATTACATGTTACATATTTAGTACAATACTCAAAATGTGCATATTAATAGTCGTAGTATACAACACAGGGACGCAATATAAATCAAAACGATTAGACTCGAGAATGAGACTCTTTCTGGTTTGAAAACATCTTTAGATTAATGTTAGATTAGATTAACTGGTTAGCAGCGCAATGAGTAAGAAAACTACATACTCAAGCACAAGAAATAAATTCTGATAAACGCACACATTACGATCTCCGAAACAGATAATCAGTTGATAATATGGTAATGAATGTCACTTAAAACTGTGCCCCAGCATATGTGCATGAACGTTTGATGTAGGTGGGAGAGGGGCAGAGGTATTTAAATGACTATCATTTAATTAATCTGACATGCTTGGGGCTTTTTTGTATTTCGGTACATAAATATCATTCATATCATTGTCCTCTCATCCTTGCTTGAGAAGTCACTGCTATCACAAGTTATTTCATCACCATGGATGCTCCAGAAGTGACATATCTGACAGACTATCTTGTATCTGGTACTTATCCCACTGATTTTGACAAGGAAGATAAGTGGCAGTTGAGAGAGAAGGCAGTCTTTTATGACAATCGACAGGGTCTTGTACCACAAAGGCAAAGATGGCAAGGAGCAGAAGGTCGTCATCGGAGATGAAGAGAAGCAGAAAGTCATGGAATCCCTTCACTCCGACCTCGTTGGCTGATGCCATTTTGGCCAGAACGCAGGTATAGTGAAGATCAGCGAGAGATTTTGGTGGAAGCAGATGACCAACGACATACGTGAATTTTGTAAGAAATGCCAGAGATGTCAAAACGCGAACACCAACAACAGATCTCTTGTTGCGATGTTACACCCTGTTCCAGTAAAATACCTTTTCCATCACTGGGGAGTTGACCTTAATGGACCATTGAAGGAGACGGCCGACGAGAAGCATCATGTCATCGATGCCACTGAGTATCTGACCAGATGGGTTGAGGTTGATTCATGAAGCGACAAATCTGCTGACAGTGTTCATGATTTTCTGATGGGACTGGTGAAATGGTTCGGCGCAAGTGAGGTTCTCCTTCACGACCAAGGTCGCGAATTTTGTGACTCTTTGGTGAAGCAGTTGTGTGACATCCTTGACACAGACAAAGCAATGACATCTGCTTATCATCCACAAACGAACGGTTTGACAGAACGTTTCAATCAGACTATGGTAACGCAGCTTGTGAAGATGATCAACAACGAATGTGACGATTGGGACAAGTACCTGCAGCCCATTGCATTTGCCTCCCTGACAAACCCACAAGCCTCAACGAAGATGTCACCTTTCAAACTCCTCTAAGGTCAGAAGGCCCAATTACCTGTTGATCTGCAGACCCCCACAAATGCAGACGCGAGCAGCCTGCTTCCAGGGACCTTATGTCATCCACCAAGTCCTTGGCAAGGGATTGTATATTCAACAGAAGGGGTCCTCTGTTCTGAAGAAGAAGTACAATGCCGCTTACCTCAAGAGATGATACAACGGAGAAAAAGCAGATGCCACCATCTCTTCCAGTATCCACCAGTCTGCGCCGACTCCTTCTGCACCAGCATCTCCATCCGACTCTCTCCATGGAATTCCGAGGAGATTTTGTCATGTCGTGCATAGTTTTATTTTATAACGAATTTGAATTCTGTGTAGTTTTGCCGCGAAAGTAATGGCCCTGCGTCTGGTATCGTATTATATTTGGTAAAAATCGGTCAATTTGAAATAGTGAAAATAAAACGCGATCGTCGGGTGTCATATTTAAGACCGTGAAAAGCTTTGGGAACAGCGAACGCGAGTAGTTCTCCCGGGCGTATTTCAAGGTCGATTTTGAGGCAGTTTTCGATTGCCACACCTGGTTATTTGAGAAGATAACAACACCACGAGAGGAATAAGGTATGTTTGAGGTTTGTACGAGTAATATGTTTGAAGCTCTCGTCGAGTAAAGGGGTCGTGTTACTGCTCATTGGGGACGCTAGTCCATGGTCGGGACTGGATGTCGGGCCGTACCACGCCTTGTTTAATAAAATGGATGGAAAGTATTGTCGATTGCTGCTGTGCCCACCATGTGATACCTTAAGCTTGTAATTGCATGTAAGTGTATGTAAGTGTATGTATAGTCGACGGATGTTGGAAAGTTCCCGAATCGGGAATCGGGAATTCTGTCCATAAGGAAAAATGCAGCTTCTGTTGAAGCCCCCGAGAGCCAACGGTGGCTCGGATCTGGTCTGTCTTCAGATTTCACGATCGCCAGAGTGACCTGGCACTCGATGGAGACAAATTCCGCCGGAATGTGAGAATTTATTTTTACCTTTTGCTTTGATTCGGCCTGCACAGAGAAACCCCATGTTAAAGTTACGTCGCCGTAGGACCTGGTGGTTTTTTTTGCAGGGTTCACCCTGACTGCGGCCCTAGAGGCGAAGAGGGGCATCTGTAAGGAGTGGTAACCTTTGTTTGGCGAAATTCGGATAGAAATTGACTGAGTTTTTCGTGACATGAACTTATATAAAATAGATTTTTTAAGGCTGAAACGCGATGACGTCATCACGTTCAGCAGCACAAGTGTCGGTCCTGAGGAGATTTTGTTTTATCGTGCACTGCCTCATTTTGCGATGAATTCAAATTCTGTTTTCAGTTTTGTCGTGAAAGTGATGTCCCTGCATTAAATGAGATATTTTATCTGATGAAATTCGGCCAATTTGAAAGGGTGGAAATAAGATATGATCGTTGGCTGCGATGGTCCCATTACGGGTCTGCTGGGGCAGGTCTTCCGGGCTCATTTCAACCCCGATCTCAACTCTGATTTCGGACCCGATTTCGAGCTTTGTCTCAATTCTAGTGATGCACTGTGTATATTATTGTGTGATGCCATAGTCTTGGTTGTTTAGAGAAACAAAGAATGTGGTAAGCCCTACAGATATGAGTGCGAAGGTACCCAGGTGAGCCGCGGTAAGTAGACACATTGTGTCCTCACATCTCCACACCCACTCAGACCGCGGTCTACGCTCACCTCTCTATCTCCCCCTCTCTCGCCTTTTTCACTACCCCTCTTTTCTCACTCTCTGTCCCTCACTCACCCTCTCTCCCCCACTCGCCTGGCCCACCTCCTCGCTCACCCACCCCTCCCCCCTCCTCTCAAGGACGGACACCTGCTAGGAATAAGATGCGATATAAAATGAAGGTACAAAATCGGATTCTTGAAGCTTGCGGGATAACAAACAGCCCCCACCCCTCCATCTCCCTGTACCCTACCAGGAGGCCACTCCCTCGGCACCTGCAGGGTTCTCAAGATCATCATGGATAGCCATAGATCGGAGGAACCGAAGGTAGGAGTTGACGAAAAGAGTGAGGCGCCGGACGAACAGCGGCCGTGCTGCAACGGCATAAATAGGGGCAGAAGGAGGAGGAGATATTCCACCACTGAGGCTGACAGAGAGGCCATAGAGAGACTCCTGTGCCAGGAAATGATGGCGGAACAGCAGACCTCTCGATTAGAGAAACAACGTAGAATGGGGCCAGCAGAGGGTTGCCGGGTGTGTGAGGAGGAAGGTTGCCTTGAGGGTAGACAGGTGGAGATGAGTAAGGAGAAGGGCAAGGCATGGGTGAGAGGGAAATAAAGCAAAGAACAGACCGAGAGCTGGCCACTCCCACCCCTTTAGCCCACCCCGCGTCACTAGCCCACCCCCCGTGCTCATCTCGACTTCCCGCACCCACACCCACGCCCCTCGTCCAATGCCCGGCCAGACCCCTGGCCCCGGCCCTACTGCCGCCCCGGCAAGAAAACCAGCCCCGATGGCTATTCCCACTGCAGACTCCTACCACCCGGCTTCTACTCCCCAACCGGACCTCATCCCTGCCCCCGCCACCCCTTGGGTGAGCAGTGAGGGTGAGGAGACATTGGCGCCTATCACAATGGAAATCATACACCCGTTCGGAGGATACGGGTGCCCGTGCGGCAAGCAGGTAGACACCTTGGCTCAGATCAGCCTGCACATGGGCTTCCACCATCCCTGAGCATGCTTCTTTTTTCTTTTTTTTTGGATACTGAATCGAGGCTCGTGAAAGAGCTAACATTTATTTCACAAACAAATCAACCAGACAAACAAAACGCACAAAAAGAGGGAGCGGAAGACAAGATGGGGAGAGAAGGGGAAGCACACAACCACAACATTTGAGAGCAGGGAGAAGTGTGGGAGGGAGAGGGCTTGGGGGCAGGAGGCGTGGGAGGGGGAGGGCGGGGGGGGGGGGGGGGAGGTATAAAACACAAGGGGACCGAAATTAGCGGGGGTAGAAAATATCAAGGTTTTGGATGGGGGAGGATAAGAGATGGTGGTGAACAGCTGTTTTAAAGACCTGGAGGGTGCAGTGGGATTGAAGAGAGTGAGGGAGTTTGTTCCAGAGGCGGGAGAAAAGAGGAATGAAGGAGTGAAGGTGAGCAGAAAGTCTTGATTTTGGCAGTTTAACCATAAGAGGGTTGCAGGCAGATCTTGTGCGACCTGTAGGAATATTTGGGGGACAGAGCCCAGAGAGGGCTGGGGGGGGCAAGGCCAGAGAGGAGTCGGTAGAAGACGGAAAGACCACCAACCTGCCTGCGGTGAGTGAGTGAAAGGCCCTTGGAGTTCGCTTCATCGCGGGAGATTCCAATGATTCTGAACGTTTTGGTTCCAACAGCGTGAAGACGGGCTAGGTGTGAGGCAGGAGCACCAGACCAGAAGGGAGAGCAGTATTCCATAGAGCTGCGGATGAAAGCCTTGTATGTGGTGAGGAGCTCAGGTGTGCCAAGGAAGGACTTCGCACGACGGAGGATGCCCAGTCAGCGACTGGCTTTGGAGGCCAGATTTGAAATGTGGTTTTCCCAGGAAAGATCATGGCAAATAGTGAGACCCAAAAGCTTGAGTGACAGAACTTCTTGGAGAGGATTATTCAGAAAGTGGATGGGAGGGTTTTCCAGTCGGTCTTTTCGGACAGACATCGTAAGAGTGTGAGATTTATCAGGATTGAAAGACAAGTTCCATTTGTTTGCCCAGTCTGTGATTTTGTCCAGGTCTGCAGAGAGTGAGGAGGCTGCAGACTGCCGAACTGAGGGATGAGGAATGGAGCGACAGAGCGTAGAGTCGTCAGCAAAGAGATAGAGAGGATTTTCAAGAGAGTCAGAGAGATCATTGATGAAGACCAGAAAAAGCACAGGGCCCAGAACACTACCTTGGGGAACTCCAGCCTGAACAGGAAGAGGAGATGAGAGAAACCCATTCAGGGCCACACGTTGACTACGACCAGAGAGGAAGTCCGCCAGCCATGCGTGGAGATTTCCATGGATACCAAAGGAGGAGGGTTTGGTGAGCAGAGCAGGGTGCCAGACCGTATCGAAGGCATGTGAAATGTCAAGGGAGACAGCTCTAATTTCCTGTTTGGCGTTGAGGACCTCCATCCATTGTTGAGAAAGCAGAAGCAGCATGTCCAGAGTAGAGTGACCAGGTCTGAAACCAAATTGATGATCAGAGATCAAGCCATTGGAGAGGAGGAAAGATTTCATATCTGAAGCAATGATGGATTCCAAGACTTTGCTGATAATTGGGAGAAGGCTGATTGGTCTGTAGTTGCTGGGATCTGTTTTTGCACCTTTTTTGTGCAAAGCGGTGATGTTGGCTGATTTCCAAACAGATGGCAGATGACCTTGAGCAAAAGAGAGGGTAAAGAGAACAGGAAGAGGGAGTGAAAGAGCAGAAGAACATGATTTTAGGACCCGTGGGCTGATGCCGTCAGGACCAGTTGCAGAATCAGAGTCGAGGGTTGACAGAAACTTTTCCACCTTGTCAGGAGGAAAGGACACAGAGTCCAGGAGCAGCTGGGTACGACTGGGTACGGTGGGTACAGAGAGGGATGGGTTTGGGACACAAGATTTAGAGGCAAACACAGAGTTGAGGCATTCAGCTTTTTCACGTGCGGAGTCAGCCGTTAAGCCGTTTGAGGTGAGGGAGGGGATGGAGGGGGAACAAACACCAGAAAGAGATTTGACCAGACGCCACCAGGATTTGGAAGAGGGAGACAGATAAGAGAGTTCGGTCTTGAGAACGGTGAGATATTGTTTCCTGGCTCTCCTGAGGGTGGACACACTTGTTTCGGGCTTTGTGAAAGGAAATGACATTTCCTTCCGTTGGATTTGCTTTCCAGGAGACGAAAGCAAGTTGTTTCAGGGCAACAGCCTCACCACAAGATTCCGTGTACCATGGACGGGAGGAAGGGTATGACAACTGAAGACGAGATGGGATAAATCTGTGCATGAGAGAGAGCAATTTACTTTGAAAGAATTCTCAGGATGAGTTGATGTCAGAGGCGGTAGAGATGGGAGACCAGTCCAGATGATTGATGGCTGCTTGAAGACCGTGCCAGTTGGCCTGAGTGAAATGCCAGACTCGTCGACGCTGAGGAGGCTCTCAGTGAATGGTCAGAGAGATGTCCACTTTAACAAGCACATGATCAGATGAGCCGATTGGAGCAGAAGAAGAGCAGCAGACATTTTCAGGGAAGTTTGTCATAACCAAATCCAGAAGAGAAGCTGCTCCGTTGACTGAGATCCGGGTCGGGAAATTGACAGATTGTGTCAGTCCCAGTGAGTCGCAGAAGTCCTTTGCTGAAGAGCCATGGCTGGTGAGAGAGGTATCCACATCCAGCCAACTGGCATGGTGACAATTGAAATCACCACATATGAGGAAGAGAGAGTTGGGATGGGTAGATAGAAGTTGGTCCATATTA
This sequence comes from Myxine glutinosa, assembly GCF_964187855.1. Lineage (NCBI taxonomy): Eukaryota > Metazoa > Chordata > Myxini > Myxiniformes > Myxinidae > Myxine > Myxine glutinosa. The sequence goes on along the minus strand of NC_136261.1, from coordinate 456,704 downwards.
TCAGACAGTGAGATGTAGATGGAGTCATCGCTGTTTGGTGGACGGTACAACACACATATGAACAAAAGGTGGGAGTGAAGGGGAAGCCGTAGCCAAAGGTATTCCTGGGGGTGAGGTGGAGAGAGGGCAGTGGAGGGCAAGTGAGGAAGAGAGTTTTTTTATAAAGATAGCAACCCCACCTCCAGGACGAGGCTCAGGTCTATCATACCGGAGGAGGGAGTAACCTGGGAGAGATACCAAGGCATCAGAGACATCATGAAGGAGGAAAGTTTCTGTTAAGCAGTTCACATCTGGTTTGTCAGAAGCAACCTGTATGGAGAGGTCAGTCAAGTTTGAGCGAAGGCCCCGGATGTTTGAGGTCCATACCGTTAATGAAGAGGAAGGGGGAGCATTGGGTCCAGAACAGGGGGGGGGGGGAGAGGGGTAGGGTAAGATGTGGAAGAGGAGGAAGAGGTAGGGAGAGCTGTTGAAGGTGTGGTTAGAGATTTCAGAATAGCTTGGAGAAAGGGCAGAATGGGGCGGACAAAAGGTTTGATTGTGATTGGGTGAGGGGCAGTGAGGTGTTATTTGAGGAGGGGGAAGTATGAGGCAGAAGGTTGGCGGAGATGAAGGTGAAAGTTGGAAGGGGGAAGACGCGGGGAGGACGCTTTGAGGAGGAGGGGTGAGAGGGGAGTCTAGGAGGGGAGGAGCGAGGGAGAGTCTCGGAGGGGAGGGGTGTGGGGGGCGTTTAGGAGGGAAGGGGCAAGGGGGGAGATTTGAAAGGGATGGGTGATAGGGAAGATTTGGAGGGGAGGGGCAAGGGTGAAGATTTGAAAGAGATGGGTGATAGGGATGATTTGGAGGGGAGGGGCAAGGGGGTAGATTTAGAGGGGAGGGGTGATGGGGAAGTTTTGGAGGGGAGGGGTGATGCGGAAGTTTTGGAGGGAAGGGGTGATGGGGAAGATTTGGAGGGGAGGGGCAAGGGGGTAGATTTGGAGGGGAGGGGTGATGGGGAAATTTTGGAGGGGAGGGGTGATGGGGAAGTTTTGGAGGGAAGGGGTGATGGGGAAGATTTGGAGGGGAGGGGAAAGTGTGAAGATTTGAAAGAGATGGGTGATGGGGATGATTTAGAGGGGAGGGGTGATGGGGAAGTTTTGGAGGGGAGGGGTGATGGGGAAGTTTTGGAAGGAAGGGGTGATGGGGAAGATTTGGAGGGGAGGGGCAAGGGTGAAGATTTGAAAGAGATGGGTGATGGGGATGATTTGGAGGGGAGGGGCAAGGGGGTAGATTTAGAGGGGGGGGGGGTGATGGGGAAGTTTTGGAGGGGAGGGGCGATGGGGAAGTTTTGGAGGGAAGGGGTGATGGGGAAGATTTGGAGGGGAGGGGCAAGGGGGAATATTCGAAAGAGATGGGTGATGGGGAATATTTGGAGGGGAGGGGCAAGGGGGTAGATTTGGAGGGGAGGGGTGATGGGGAAGTTTTGAAGGGGAGGGGTGATGGGGAAGTTTTGGAGGGAAGGGGTGATGGGGAAGTTTTGGAGGGAAGGGGTGAGATTGGATTTTGAAAAGTGGACGATTAATGGGAAACGAACATTTATTGCAAAATGAGTTTCTTGAGACCTTCGAGTCAAAAATACGTTTGAGGATGCTGAAGGATGGGTGGAGTGCTGGAGAGTTTAGGGAATGTATGAAAGAGGCACTGTAAGAGATGGAATTTTTTTTTGGAATGAATAGATTTGGTGAGCAAATCGAAAGCATCCTTTTATAGAAGAAGAAGAAAAAGGTGTTATAGTATACGACAGAATACAGTTCTTCAGGGGACAGTTTAAACATTTTTAACAACGTGATCACGTGATCACGAACAATGTGGTCGAAGAACGAACGAACAAATAAGAACGAACAAATGGATAAGAACAGAAAAGGAAATTTATTTTTCATTTTTTTTGAGTTGAGATTTTAAACAAGGAAGTATGGGGTGAAAAGACTGGGAAAAACAGAGACCGAAAGTAATTGCAGTGCAATCGAAGAACCACTGAGACAAAAACAAAGCCTCAGGCCAAGGTCGGACACGGTAGCCTACTACACTAGGCCTCAGAATACGCAACACGAACTAACCGACGATTCTGTACACAGGTATGAAAAACCAACACCGAGAATCCTATTAAAGACACACCAATAGGTACACACACCGAAGGAAAGATACAGTTTCGACAAAAACACAATTGTGAAAAATTGTGAAAAAATACTCAAAGTCTTCAAAACGTTTTGTATAAAATTCAATAATGTTTAACCTAACATCATCCTCATTGACAACAACGTTGCCTCGAGTCCAAAACAGAAGAGATTAGCCGTGATGGCTTGCGAAAAGATTCTAAATGAAAGAAAGACTTGTTTGGGGTGTCTGATAATTTTACATTCTGTATTCTAAGTCTAACAAGCGTTACGCCTCGGTCCCCCGTCGGTGAAGTTATGCAAGTTGACAAAGTGGAAGACGCAAGGCGGCCATCGTGGAGTTTGACGTGGTGACCCAATTTGCAATGGCGTTCTTCCTTATGTGTAGATACACCCACACACCAGATTAGAAGTTAGTAGTTCGTTTATTTTTCAAGATATTTCACTCACAAGGTTCACACATTTACTTTTCAAGATATCGCGCTCACAAGGTTTAGATATGGTGACAGCCATCTTGGATTTTGACATGGCGACCTAATTTTCAATAGGGTTCTTCCATGTGCCTATTTGCACCCACACACCAAATTAGAATACGGTCCTTCGCTTACGCACGCACGCATGCATGCATGGACGGACGCACACACGGACGGAGTGGAAAACTAGAGTTCCCCTTTCGCTCCGCGGTGCGACAGGGGACAATTAACGTACCAGCTGCTCTCTCTTGAACTAAATTCCTTAAAAGAGCTTTCTTTTCAAGCAATAACCAGTAATTGGCGTCATTATTTTCACGAGCCAATTTACTCTCCAACTGCAGAATATCTATTTCCAACCGGACCATTGTAATGTGCATGTCGTTTGTGCTACGCCATTGGAAACACTGACAAAAAATCCGAATTTGAGATTCCATGTTATCCCACCATATGCTGGATGAACAAAAGGAGGATTTATTTGCTACGAGACTTGCCCAGAACACACGAAAGGCTTCTTTAAACACTGTCGTCTAGAAGTCGAACATTAAACTTCCAATAAGTGCTCCTCTTTGGGGGTTGAGGAAAGGAAAAGTTTAGGGTTACCATATGATGGTCCAAAAACACGGAAGGGAAAAGATTTGAAGAAACAACGGTATTCTTAAAGGGTGTGTTAATGTACCATCGGTCAAGCCTTGCCAAAGCTACCTGATTATTGGAGCATCGACACCAGGTGTATTGGGATACATACGGGTGGTGCGACCGCCAAACATCGAGTAGACCTGCAGTGTTAAAGAAATGGGATAAGTCTACATGGGACTCGGGGTGGGGTTCATTAGAATTTCTATCGATCGATGGCTTGAAGGTGAAAATAAAATCACCTCCGATACACACACACAATGATCAAATCGACCAATCTCAAGTGGTTGATTATAGAGGTGAAGAAGGGCTTGTGTTCCAAGCTATCACACGGTGCACACACACATTGAAAATGGTGCAATGAAAGTTATCACTGACTGGTTCAAGAGAACTAAACTGGCCATTTATCATTTCCTGAAACGGGCATGACTCGCATACCAGGCCTGTTTTCAGGAAGAAGATCACCTGTTCCAACTCCAGCAGATGAAGCTGTCAAATTGCTGAGGTAGCATTGGCCTTTAAGAAGTTGATGCCAGTCATGTTCTCCATTCGGTGTGATGTGAGTTTCTTGTAGTAAGATCACATCTACCTTTTTACGTTGAAACAAATTATTCACTTAAACCTGGCGGAGGGTGATTGGCACCACCACCGTTCATATTTAAAGTTGCAAGTGTTATAGTTTTTATTCTTTGTTGTTGAAGTTAGCCTCTGCCTGGGAAAACTCAGTACCTGCACATGTGACGAATTTCCGAAGCCTGTGATATTGTGATTTTGTCATATCAAAATAATCAGGTGTTTTAATTATGGCTTTTGCAGTGTGAATGAATGACGCCAAGTCAGAGAAGTGATCTTTAATGACTATGTTCTGCTGTCTGTACGTTTCATTAAGAAACAACACAATGAGTTGAGGAGATATTTGTGATTTGAGGTTTTGACGATTGAGACAGTCACCTCTACCTCGTCTTCGGACTCTGATAGGTCAGATAATGTCCCACCCGGGTCTTGGGCATTACTCGAGGATGGGAAAGAGGGACAGGTGGTAACGAAAAAGGTAGGTAAACAGACACGAAAAAGGCACGATGGAAAAAGGGGGAAAAGGGGAGGGAAAGGGGGTGGGGGTGGGGAGAGGATGAAACCAACAGGAGCAAGGAGCTACAACACACACACACACACCAGTACACGCCATCTTGCCAAGCCCAACACAAACAGCCAGCAGGGGGCGAGAGAAAGAGAGAGAGCGAGACATTTGACATTTCGTTCCTCTTTATTACTGGGAAGTCAGTGTACATGATGAAAAGTCATGTGACACATTTCATATAAATAAAGATGGGGGTTACATGAGAGCAAGGACTATAATTTACAAATTAACTTGGAGGACACCATCAACCAAGGTGCAAAGGGATTCCTTCATGCACCATCGCTGTGAGAAAAGTGTACATTCAATGAATTCAAACTCCAGACTCCAAATGATTCAAACGAGACGTAACTTGACCTTTGAAAATCATAAAAACATCATCATCAGATAAAAGTAGTGCACGAATGGTTTGCATTTTGTGCTTTCTTGATAAATAAATAGCAAGTTTTGCCTCCGCAAACAGATAGTTGGCTAAAATACATTCCTCTTTACACCAGTAAGAAATATTAAAACCAAATATAAAAACACAATGTGTGAAAACTAAGCCTAGCCCTTCCATCACACGTGATAAAACTGAAAAAAGAGGAGCCAACCTCGTACATTCAATAAAAGCATGAAAAACAGTTTCAAGGACATCACAGAAGGGACACATTTCCCGAGTTGTCAGGGCATATGCGGTGAGATAAAACGTTTGAAGATAAAATATAATGTGCCAGTCACCATTGCAGGTCTCCAGTGTGTTTGACAATGGGTGCCCTATACATGGTGAGCCATTTGATTGTTGCGGCAGCGCCAATTTGGAGCAGAGGTCTCCAGTGTGTTTGTGGTTCTGTCGGTTTACAGGGAACAAGAATTCCAACACACATGGAATAAACAGAGGATTTCTCCATTGTATTAAAAGGAATAATACGTTGGAAAGAAATTAAAAGTTTTGGAAAGGGGCATTGGGACAAAGGAGGGTGAGCTTCCACCAGTGGGTCCCATTTTAGCCCGGTTTGTTTAAAAAGGCGTAAAATCAGAGAGAACATCCTCCCAATGCCTCTGATAAAACGAACACCAGCAGCCACAGCAACGTCAGCTGCTGACTTCCATTTATGGAGAAAAGGGTCTCGAAAGTTTTTGCCCTTAGTGCAATCAATATCAATGAATTTTTGCATAAAAGATCGGTCACTACAGACCCCTTTAAAAACTGGGTTTAAAAAGACTGGCTAATTTAAAAACATTGGGAGGGAATAATCACATGTATCAGGCTGAATCTGAATCGCCTGCCATGCTTCCAGCAGGCTCCTGCAGAACAGGGGGATCAAAGTTAAATCAACGCTCTTGATGTTGATGAGAAAGAGCTGCTGGTCAAAACCAAGTTTCCCGACTTGCCTCAGTAGGCAATGAGCAAAAGCTTTCCACGGGACATCTGTGTACAGAAGCCGGCGTAGTGAGAGGAGGCGAAAAGCCATCACCTTGCTGTTGACATTGACCAAAACCTGTCCACCTTCAGCGACGGGCAGGCTTAGCATGCCTGACCGGAGCCAGTGTTCCCCCCCACCCCACCCCCAAAAAAGTCAATAAAAACACTTTAGAGTTTTTTAAGAATAAAAGCTGGGGCTTGTAGTGCCTTCAGCTTCTGCCAAAGCATTGATGCCGCAAGATTGTTTATTATCAGGGTGCGACCCCGATAAGAGATCTGTTTCAGTAAACCTTTCCATTTTAGAAGCCGCTGCTCAGTTTTAGTTATGAGTGTTTCCCAGTTCTTCGAGACGAAGTCCGGAGTGCCAAGAGAGACCCCGAGATAATGTATCCCGTCTCGTGCCCACACAAGCTGGCCAGGCAAGGTTGGAGGAGGGGCGTCACTTTGCGGACCCAAGTAGAGAGCATTGCTCTTGAGCCAGTTGATTTTTGCAGAGCTTGATGAGCTAAACTCCTGGACACAATGTACCAAGGAAGAAACATCTTCATCAGAGCGAACAAATACGCACAGGTCATCTGCGTAGGCAAGGCTGGAAGGGGGGGGGGGGGGGGGGAAACCAAGAAGGCGCGCACACAATCGAATAAGCAATGGCTCAACTGAAAGGGAGTACTAAAGACCAGACAAGGGGCACCATTGGCGAATTCCTCAACAAACAGAGAAAGGCTGGTATAAAATATTATTTACTTTTAACAAACTAAAAGTATTATTATACAATAATTTAGTGTAAGAGATAAAAAATTTCCCCGATACCAAAGCCCCGTAAAACAGAAAAGAGATAAAAATGATCAATTGCATCAAAAGCTTTTTCCTGGTCGAGGAAAACCAAACCAACATTCCTTTGTTCAATGGTACAAATATCGATAATGTCGCGAACGATAAAAATACTATCATGTATAGTCCTTTTGGGAATGCAGTAGGATTGGTCGGGGTGTACAATCTCCCCAATCACCGGCTTGAGGCGGTTTGCAAGAGCTTTGGAAAATATTATATAGTCAGTACAAAGTAACGAGATTGGATGCCAGTTTTACAAGTTCTGAAGGTCTCCTTTCTTGGGAATGAGGGCAAGTACAGCCTTGCGACAACTGAGGGGCAGCAAGCCAGATCGCAAGCTGTCGTTTAAAAGACCGAGTAGTTCAGGACCCAAAAGGTTCCAAAAGGCCCGGTAGAGTTCCATTGGGATCCCATCTTAGCCTGATGCCTTGCCAATGGGTAAAGTTTGCAATGCGGAAAAAAGTTCTTCCAAAGTAACTTCCACATCCAACTGTAGGCGTGCCGTTTCGGAAAAAGTGGGCAAAGAGGCAACCAGAGTCAATCATTCCGTGATCAATGTTCTTGGCACGGTACAAGTCAGAGAAGTATTCCTTGGCGGAACCTCTGATACATTTTTGATCATATGTCACTGCCTTCTTTTGTCCAAAGCGAGGTTAATTGCTGGCTTCGTTTGGTTCGGGTTTCCAATCCAAAGAAGAACTTGAGGGAGGTATCTAGAAAACACAAATTTTCCATTCGGAGCCGGACCAAAGCTCCTCTCGTTCGCTTTACACACAATTCAGCAAGAAGGGCCTTTTTCTGAGCCAACAAAAGGTTAGTCCGTTCAGCATTAGAAGCTGAGAGGTTAGATTGTGAAGTTAGAATCTCCTTGGTAAGCAGGGATTGAAGAGCAACATCATTCTTGGTATGAAAGGACCCGTACTGCTGGCAAAACATTTTTATCTTGACTTTTGCATTGTCCCACCACTGTCCGAGGAGAGGGAAGGAAGCTTTCCGCAGGAGTAAAGTCTCACAGAAGATTTTAAAAGCATCAATAAAACATTTGTCTTCCAGAAAACCAACATTGAATGTCCAATAAACAGCACCACGATTACAAATCGGGGAGAAAATGCAAAACACAACCATGTGGTGATCTGAGAAAGCACTCGGGACAATACCATTATGGGTCACAATATTTAAAAAATCACTATTAATATAAAACCGGTCGAACCTTGCGAGGGACAGACGGCGATTTTAACACCGACACCATGTATACTGTCGTGTGGATGGATTTCGAGTTCTGCAGATGTCAACAAGGCTGGTGTTGGCTTAGCGGTTAGCGTGCCGGCTTGGGATCCTAGGATCCTGGGTTCGAATCCCGGTCAATCGCTGAATTAACGCCAGGGGGGTTGACTCAGCCTGTCATCCTTCCGAGGTCGGCAAATTGAGTACCAGCTTGCTGGGATGAATGATCACGGTGTGTACCCCGGTTTGGAATCGGTACATCGTATCCCGACACATCATACGAGTGTGACCAAGGGTTGGCGTCAGAAAGGGCATCCGGCCATAAAAACATTGCCTCAAACAGGGAACCATGATTGTCATGGGGCCCGCAAGGCTAACCCCCGTTCTCGCGGGGAAAATGGCCTGAAAACGATCATTATTCGTTCATTCAGATGTCAACAAGGGAAAAGGTTGTCAAAGTCCTAGTCAGAAGCACAATACTTGCTGGGTGAGGCTCATTCCCATTGCGATCAATGGTAGAGTCCATCATACAGTTAAAATCCCCTCCGAAACTAACAAATGCATTAAAATCAAAACGTGCAAGAGATGTTTCTAACTGTGTGAAAAAAGCAATTCTATCCGTGCTGCCACTGGGTGCATAGACGTTCACTATTGTGTTTAAAACCTTTAAGAGTAAAAGTGAGAGATTAAGTACCCTTTAATTATTTCATTTTTTTTTTTTTTTGTATATTTAATCGAGGCTCGTGAAAGAGCTAAAATAAAATCAACAATGAGATTACAGAGAGAAGGATGTAAATAAATGGCTACCCCAGCCCAAGGACACTCTAAGCTACTGAAGAACCACCTTCCTTTCATTATTCTTTCCCATTCCCTCATACAGGAGGAACTACATCTGGTTTCTTGTAAGAGTAAGATATCAATGTGGTTCTTCAAAACAAGCTCCTTAACTTCAGCTTTTCGTAAATACGAGCATCCTCCGTTTATGTTTAAAGTGGCTATAGAAAAAGCCATAGTGTGGAATTTGGGGAAAGGTATCAGTCAATTGGGTCATGATATGCCTGCAGGTGCTTCCTTGCTTTCAGAACCCATTTTCTGAGACGAAACATTTGTGGTTCAGTCAAACCAAACTGCTCGGACTGAAGGAGCAGTCGCTTTGCGGAGATGATAAATCAAATTATCATGGGGGTATCGTTGAGAGAGAGGAAGACAAATGATGAATTGCGAAAAATGATGGGAATAGAGCCTGTGATTGATGTTGTGAAGAGGAACAGGTTGAGATGGTTTGGTCATGTGTTGAGGAAGGATGAAAGTGACTGGTTGAGAAGAGTGATGGAAATGAATGTAGAAGGAAGTAGAGGACGGGGAAGACCGAGAAAGACTTGGCCAAAGATGGTGGAAGAAGAAATGCGGGCAAGGGGGTTAACAAGGAGAGACACAGAAAATAGGGGAAGATGGAGAAGATTGTCATGGGGACCGCAAGGCTAACCCCCGCTCTAGCAGGCAAAATGGCCTTAAAATGCATGTTGTTGTTGTTGTTGATACAAGTATGTTTTAACCGTTATTGATTTGAGGAGCAGATATGCTTGGGTTGCTCCTATGAAAAACAAAAGGGGTGATACTCTTATGTTAGCTTTCAGTGGAATATTTAGTAAAAGTAAAAGAAAACCAAAGAAGTTATGGACTGATGAGGGAACAGAGTTCTATCACAAAATATTTATGAAATTTCTTGAGGGGGAGGGTATTAAATTATACAGCACCTTTCATGAAGGGAAGGCAGTTGTTGTTGAGCGTTTTTAATCGTACTTTGAAAGAGAGACTACATGAAAAAAATTCACACAACTCGGTTCACAACAATGGGTATATTTAATTCAGGATATTGTCGATAATTACAATAATACAGTTCATTCAATAATACAGGGGTGAGGGTGGGATGGGGAGGGGGGGGGGGGTGATGGGTCTTTGGCAGGAGCGCATTTCCCCCTTCCTTTTTTCTCTTTTTGTAATTAATAATTAAATAATTGTAGACAAAACAAATATAATTAAAACCATGTAACAACAACAACAACAACATGCATTTTAAGGCCATTTTCCCTGCTAGAGCGGGGGTTAGCCTTGCAGTCCCCATGACAATATTCTCCATCTTGCCCTATTTTCTGCATCTCCCCTTGTTAACCCCCTTGCCCGCATTTCTTCTTCCACCATCTTTAGCCAAGTATTTGTCTTTCGCAATTCATTATTTGTCTTCCTCTCTCTCAACGATACTTCGCACATCCATCGAACCATTCGCATTTCCACCCTTTCCAACCTCCGTTGCTGCTCTACGTTCATTACCCATGTCTCGCTCCCATAAATCATAACACTTCTCACACATGCAGCATACACCTTTCCCTTCAGCTTCAACGACATTCCCCTCCTCATCAGCACGCCACTCAGTTCCCGAAACTTCTTCCATGCACATCTCACTCTAGCAACCGTTGCCGAGTCTGATCCACCTTCTCCATTCAGCATGTCTCCGAGGTAGCAAAATGTTTTCACACCTTCCAGCTTCAAGCCATCTCCAAAATCCAACTCAACATTTCCTCCATCTGCAGCTCCCTCTGTGCACACCTTACATTTGAATGTAGCTGCCACACTGGTTAATGACCCTCTCAGACCACTACATTTTTGATGAACGCACTCAGCGCACATTGTACATTGAATGGAGTTCACTCCGACACCCTTCCTGCACACAGCACAGGGCAACTTCCCAGTTCTTTCCACCTCACCACATGCTTTACCACTTGCCTAAACTTGCTTAAATACAATTAAAACAATACAACATTAAAATCTTGTCATGATTTCGCCATTTTTCTTGGGATAAGAGTCGATATTCAGTTTCCTCCCAGCATGGATTGAAGTCAGCTCCACTAGATCTTTTACCATACAACATTAAAATCTTGTCATTATTATATTGTACACAGAGTCGAGGCTCGTATAACAGCTCAAGGAATGGGAAGGAGGAAAAATGAAAGATAATGTTAGAGTGCAAATGTGTTTGTACAGTAATAAAGTCATGAACGACGGTAGCTGCAGCGAACATGGAATAGCTACAGTTCCCTTCATGAGTGATAGATATGATTGACATTGATTTTATGGATCAGGGAGAGACCTCATCTGCCTTGAATTAATACAAATATCTTCACTCAGTATTGTGAAGTTCTCGTCATGATATTTTGAACAACGAAGTGACAGATTGAACAACATGGGCTCAAAAAGTGTGCAAATAATTAAATAAAGTCCTTTGCGTGTGCATAGTATGGTAGACTGGTTTTTATTCAAAAAAACTTTGGATCGGCCAACCCAGTGGGTCGAGCTTCGCGCATTCCTGGAGATCTTGCACATCGGCTGCCGTTGCAACCTGTCATCACCGTGGGGCCTCTGTTCAATTCCAGAACTTTTGGTGACTGCCTGCCTTTGCTTCTTCATTTGTTTTTTTTGAAGCACTTTTCCTTTTCTTTCAGCAATCGCTTCTCTTTCCAAACCTCATACTTTTGCACATTTTGTCCCCCCCTCTACAACAATACTTTCTTCCTCCTCCTCGAGAACAACTCTCTTCTTCCTCTACAACAACAATTTCTTTTTCCTTCTCTACAACACTTTCCTCTTCCTCCTCTTGACCAATACTTTCTTGTTCTTTCTCTTTGGTCACATTGAATTTCTCAAAATATTTTCTGGGTTCCTGATCCGTTACCTTCTCTTCTTTTATTTGACTCATCTCGACTTCCTCTTTCTGCCTTTGATCATTCTTCCTCTTTTTGTCTCTGTTCTTCCTCTCTTTCCCTCTGCATTTCTTTTTTCTTTTCGAATTTTCACGTTTGGTTCTTTCTTTGCGAGTTATGACATTGAGGCTTCTGTTCCTGGTGGAGCCTCTCAAAACCGTGCTGTGTCAGTTGTTGCTGCTGTTGCAAACTGTCATCATGGGCCTTCTATTAAATTCCAACAATTTTGTTTCCTGCCTGCCTTTGCTTCTTCATTTGGTTTTTAAAGAAGCACTTTTCTTTTCTTTCAGCAGCTGTTCTTCTTTCTGCTTCAGCAACTGCTTTTCTTTCCAATCGTGAGACCACTCATGGGCATTCTGATAGCGTTGTTGCTGTCGACTCCGCTTCCAATCAGCATTCTTTTGCACATTTTGTAGCCCCTCTACAGCAACACCTTCTTCTTCCTCCTCTAGAACAACACTTTCTTCTTCCTCCACAACAACAATTTATTCTTCCTCCAAAACAACAACACGTTCTTCTTTCTCTTCTCCAACAACACTTTATTTTGTCTGCTCCACTGCAACACTTTTCTTCTTTCTCAAATTCCCTGAAGATCAAAAGTCCCTGAGGATCTAAAAGACCCCGAAGACCCAAAACACCCTGAAGACCTTGAAAATCCAAAAGACCCAAAATACACTGAGACTCTAAAGACCCTTAAATAACCCCAAAGACCAAAAATACCACAAAAGATCCAGTGTATTCAAAAGTCCCTGAAGACCCCAAAGACCCAAAATACCCCTAAAGACCCAGAAGATTCAAAAGTCCCCAAAGACCCCAAAAACACAAAAGTCCCCGAAGCACCAAAACACCCTGAAGACCCAAGGCACCCTGAATACCAAAAATACCCCAAAGACCCAAAGGACGCTGCAGACGCTTCAAGACCCAAAAAGACCCGGAAGATCAAAAATACCGTTAAAGACCCCAAAGAAGAACCAAAATACCCCAAACACCCAGAGGAACCAAAAGACTTTCGACTCAAAATACCGAAAAGACCCCGAAGATACAGAAGACCCATGTAATCATGTTTCAATAGCATATAATTAATGGACGTACTGTCCTCATATTTGAATGGTATGTATTTCATAGACGCACTCACGTGCCGAGCCATGCTGGTTTTAGAAAAAAAGGGTGTCTTCAGCTTCAACTTCTGACTTTTAACTCAAACAAAAATAAATGAAGGGGCTTTATGATTGGCCACGTCTTTGTTTGAGTTGATGAGGTCGAGAAGACCTTGGCCACAGCTAAAGGAATGGGAAGGAGGAAAAAGGTGAAAGATGATGTTGGCATGCAAAGTGTTTATACAGTAACGAAGTCATGTAGTAGGGTAGCTGCAGTAAACACCGAGGGTTAACAGCTACAGTTCCCTTCATGAGTGACATATATTATTGACATCGATTGTACGGATCAGGGAGAGACCTCATCTTCCTTGAATTATTAAAATATCTTCACTCAGTATTATGAAGTTCATGACATATTTTGAACAAGGAAATGACAGATTGAACAACTTGGGTCAAAAAGTGTGCAAATAATTAAATAAAGTCCTTTGAGTGTGCATGGTATACCTGTAGTTCTGTAGACTGGTTTCAATTCAAGAAAAAAATTGGATCGGCTAACTCAGTGAGTCGAGCTTTGCGCATTCCTGGAGATCTTGCACATGGGATTGACGTACATCGGATCTTCTTCTCCAGCCACCATTTTCTGGGTTCCTGATCCGTTACCGTCTCTTCTTCTTTTATTTGACCCATCTTGACTTCGTCTTTCTGCCTTTGATCGTCTTCTTCTTTTTGTCTCTGTTTTTCCTCTGTTTTCTTCTGCTTTTCTTTATCTTTTGTCCATACTTCTTCCTCATATCTTTGTTTGTTGTCTTTTTCCTGCACCACTTGCTGAACTAATTGCGTATCCTCCTCTTCATTTAATTCCTGCATCACCACAACTTCTTTTTGTTGAACCTCCTGAACCTCTTTCCTTCCCTTTTTTTTTTAACGTTGATGTTTCTTGAAAAATCAAAAACTGCAAGAAATAAAGACAATGCTCATCAGTTCGAGAAAATTGCATGATTTTGGAAAAGACAAAAGGCATATTCCATGCGTGTTGCATTGTTATGGGATATAAAAACATTGATCCTGCAGGTGTAACTTCAACAGTATTGTTGCGGTTTTTAGAACCGGCACTTGTAAATAATAATCCATTGTAAATAATTCCCTGTAAATATTCCCATTTTCTAAAGGTTAAAGGTCGCACCCTAATTTGTCCATATACAACACGTAGGGCACCATAAGAACTCTAGTTATTATATTAGTATGTGTTTTAGGTTAGGCTCTGTTTCCAATAGTTTGAATCTGCGTTGCATTAATTAAATAAAATAGGTCCTTCAATCCCATTCATTTTGCGGCTTGTCTCTCTCCAAATTGTTACGCGCCTCTGCTTGCCCAGCAGCGTTCGCTGCCTGGCTCAAAACGCCATTACGCACGCGGTCAAGCCGGAGAAGAAGGGGGCGGAGCGCTCAGAACGAGGCGTGGCCCTGTTAGGGGCGGAGCCGGTGAGCCCTCGTGAACCAACCAAGGCTGAGGTGAGCTCACAGGTGGGCGGAGTGCGAGGAGACGCGGCTTGATCTCAAAGCGCACGATATAAGCGCACGCGCAGAGCCCTTTGGGGGAGTACTTGTTGGATTGCTTCTCGCTACGGACTTCTTGCTGGAGCTGCGCGTGAAACTCCCCCGGGGATTTCTGTTGAACATCGGCACGTCATAAACGTTGAGAAAGAGAAAGCCAAATATCCTCCCCGCTCGATGAACCCCGACAAATAAGGTCCGCTCGCGTTCCAACGATATACGAGCAGCGCTGCCTGCCGGGTTTCGCCGCGGAACTGGAGCGTGGATCGGAACCGGAGCGTGGACCGGGGTGGAGCGTGGATTGGAGCCGGGGCCAACGCTGTCCATCTGCTTGGACCTTCCTTCCCTGCCATCATTACCCCTTATGTGTAAGTCTGTTTGTGTCGTCCTGGGGCGTGATAATTAAGACTGTTTAAGACTGCACTGTGTTCTGCTTCTTCATCTTCCCTTGTACATTCTTCCTTTCGTTCCTCTTTAATTATTGTTGTAATAAATTCCTGTGTTCTTCCTTTACACTTTGGTTTCTTCTTTCATTCGATCGTCTTCGTCTTTTCTGTCCATTGCGTACCTGTGGCACGATTTGGCCAATCGCTCAGGATCGGGTTAGTCCTTTTGTTAATGGCTCGGGCTTCGGATTGCTAACCGCTCGGCAAATTCCATCTTGTCCGCGGTCCGAGCGGGAATTATCTCCCTGCTTTGCGGAGAGATTGGCACTCAGGTATTTGGGACCTCCATTGACCAATCACCCTGGCCAATCTCGACCGCAGAGGAGCGTTATAATTTCCAGGATCGGGGGGACGGCCAGCTTAAAAGACAAGGGGATTAACCCCCCCCCCCCCCCCCCGGTAAGGGGAGCGCCGACCCCCGAATCCGCAACAGTATTTATAGGATGGAGGTGGAATGATGAAACTAAAACATAAAACAGGCAAATACTTCATCGAGGAACAAAAAAGGGGGAAGACTTTGTGAAGATGAAACGGCATGGAAGAAGTAAACCTAATCTGAATTCCCTTTGAGAGGCCCAAACTTCATGGTGAGTGGACCTGATAATGATGATGATAATATAAACCCAGACCATAATTACGAATTAAGCCCAAATCAATTATGCTAAAGGCAGAGGATCTATTCAGAGGGGTGGCAGGATGGCCAGAGGTATGCACACTTTCCTCTAAGCTGTCTAGCCTGGGTTTGAGCTAAAAACTGTCAAGATGACTTGTTCCCTGTCCTACCATACATTTCTCTTTGAAACTTGCTGTGCTCAACTGAGCACATCTATGGTATCTTCAGTCTTAAGAGAGTTTGAGGCCATTTATTCCTGAAACACCAGACAATGCATGCCTTCAGAAAACGGATTTTCTGGAACGCCAGCTGCATTTTCCATCCAACCTTCATGTAATTTTGATTTAAAAAATATCTCCATAGGCAGGTGCTCCTATGTTGAAAGTTTTGCGTCATTCGCCCAAGTGGTTGGAGAAAAAACAAATTTAAAAGCGAATAAATGTGAAAAAGTGAGGGTGGAAGAAAGAAAGGTGAGGGCTTCGGCCAACATGCCACAATATGGTCAGGGATGGTTGTGGACACCTATTAATATTTACCATTAATAATAATAATTCATTTATTTTGTATAGCGCTTTTCATGAAGCCCAAAGGCGCTTTGACAGAGTGCAAAACATAATGCATAACAAAACATGGAAACAACAATTGCAAAAAGACAAGAATCAATAGGGAAATATTTAAAGCAAAAGGAGGGAGAAGGAGAAGTAATAGTCAGGGGTTAAATGCTGTGGGTTGAATGTTGAATGCAGTGCTGAACAGGTGGGTCTTGAGTGATGTTTTGAATGTGGTGAGTGAGGAGGAGTCTCTGATGGTGTGAGGTAGTGAGTTCCAGAGGGTGGGAGCAGCGATGGAGAAGGCCCTGTCCCCCCAGGATCTGAATTTGGTCCGGATGGGGGGGGGGGGGGGGGTTGGGGGGGTGGGTCAGGAGGTTGGTACCAGCAGAGCGGAGGTTGCGGGTGGGAGTGTGTCTGGAGAGGAGGTCAGCCAGGTAGGATGGGGCCAGGTTATGGAGGGCTTTGTAGGTCAAGAGGAGGATTTTGTACTGGATTCTCTGGGAGATGGGGAGCCAGTGAAGCTTGTAAAGGACGGGGGTGATGTGGTCACGGGTCCGGGAATGGGTGAGTAGACGGGCAGCGGAGTTCTGAATGTATTGGAGTTTATTGGTGATTGTTGAGGGTGAACCATAGAGGAGGCTATTGCAGTAGTCCAGACGGGAGGTGATGAAGGCGTGGATGAGGGTTTCTGCAGCCGTGGAGGAGAGGGATGAGCGGAGACGGGCGTTGTTTTTCAGGTGAAAGAAGGCTGTCTTTGTGATCTGTTTAGTGTATTTGTCAAAGGAGAGGGTTTGGTCAAAGATGACGCCAAGATTCCGGATGAGAGGGGAGGTGGATACTGGTATACCGTCGATGTTGAGGGCAAAGTTATGGGTGGATTTTATGAGCGTTTTTGGGCCAATGATGATTATTTCAGATTTATCACAGTTAAGTTTGAGGAAGTTGATTTGAAGCCAGGATTTTATTTCAGAGATGCAGTTTGTCAGGATAGAGTGGGTGTCGGTGGAGACGGACTTGGTGGAGATCTCGCGAGATCTTGGAGACGGCGGCAGGGATTTTCGAAGCTCCACACGGTCTCCACGTTTTTCGAAGTTAAGTCTGTTCACAATTGTATTTTGTCGAAACTGTATTTATCTTTCGGTGTGTGAAGTTATTGTGTGCAACTTTGGTTGTTTCTCGGTGTTTATCTTTCATAAATTGATCGTCTGTTTGCCGTGTCGTGTCTTGAGGCCTTGTACAGTGTGCACTGTACAACCTTGAGGCTTTGTTTTTCTCTCAGCGGTCCGTCTTTTGTGATCCAATAACTTTCGTTCTCTGTATTCCCAGTCTTTTCACCCATAGCCTACTTCCTTGTGTAAATCTCAACTCAAAAAAAAAAAAAAAAAAAAAAAAAAAAAATTTCCCTTCTCTGTTATCATTCGTTTATTCATTCTTATTCGTTCGTTCGTTCTTCGACCACGTGTTTCTCCCCCATTTCCCCAGATAGTTTTCACTCATTAACCTTCAATGTTTACACTTTCCCCTCAAGTTATGTATTCCGTCATATTTTATAACACCTTTTTCTTCTTCTTCTTTAAAAGGCTGCTTTCAACTTGCTCACCAAATCAATTCATCCCAAAAAAAATATCCATCTCCTCTAGTGCCTTTTTTCTACATTCCCTAAACTCTCCTGCACTCCATCCTCCATCCAGCGTCCTTAAACGTATTTTTAACTCGAAGGTCACAAGCAACTCATTTTGCAATAAATGTTCGTTTCCCATAAATCGTACACTTTCAAAAATCCAATCTCACCCCTCCCCTCCAAATCTTCCCCATAACCCCTCCCCTCCAAATCTTCCCCATCACCCCTCCCCTCCAAATCTTCCCCATCACCCATCCCTTTCAAATCTCCCCCCTTGCCCCCTCCCTCCTAAACGACCCCCTCACCCCTCCCCGCCAAGACGCCCCCTCGCCCCTCCCCTCCTAGACTCCTGCCTCACCCCTCCCCTCCAAATCTCCCCCATATCCCATCCCTTTCAAATCCCTCCCCTTGCCCCTTCCCTCCCAAACTTCCCCCTCACCCCTCCCCTTCAAATCTCCCCACCCTCATTGCTTCTCAATTTCCCCCCTCTCACTCCCCCTCCTCAAAGCGTCCTCCCCGCTTCTTCCCCCTTCAAACTCTCACCTCCATCTCCCCCAACCTTCTGCCTCGCTCTTCCCCCTCCTCAAATAACACCTCATTGTGGCTCACCCAATCACCATCAAACCTTTTGTCCGCCCCATCCTTCCCTTTCTCCGAGCTATTCTGAAATCTCTGACACACCTTCAACAGCTCTCCCTACCTCTTCCACCTCTTCCACATCTTACCCTACCCCTCCTCCCCCCTGTTCTGTATCTGATGCTCCCCCTTCCTCTTCATTAACGGTATGGACCTCAAACATCCGGGGCCTTCGTTCAAACTTAACTGATCTCTCCATACAGGTTGCTTCTGTCAAACCAGACGTGATCTGCTTAACAGAAACTTTCCTCCTTTATGATGTCTCTGATTCCATAGTATCTCTCCCGGGCTACTCCCTCCTCCGGTATGATAGACCTGAGCCTCGTCCTGGAGGCGGGGTTGCTATCTTTATCAAAAACTCTCTTCCTCACTCGCCCTGCACTGCACTCTCTCCACCTCACCCCCAGGAATACCTCTGGCTACGGCTTCCCCTTCGCTCCCACCTCTTGTTCATATGTGTGTTGTACCGTCCACCAAACAGTGATGACTCCATCTACATCTCGCTGTCTGATGATATGGACCAACTTCTATCTACTCATCCCAACTCTCTCTTCCTCATATGTGGTGATTTCAACTGTCATCATGCCAGTTGGCTGGGTGTGGGTACCTCTCTCACCAGCCATGGCTCCTCAGCAAAGGACTTCTGCGACTCACTGGGACTGACACAATCTGTCAATTTCCCGACCCGGATCTCAGTCAACGGAACATCTTCTCTTCTGGACTTGGTTATGACTAACTTCCCTGAAAATGTCTGCTGCTCTTCTTCTGCTCCGATCGGATCATCTGATCATGTCCTTGTTAAAGTGGACATCTCTCTGACCATCCTCAGGGAGCCTGCTCAGCGTCGACGAGTCTGGCATTTCACTCAGGCCAACTGGCACGGTCTTCAAGCAGCCATCAATCATCTGGACTGGTCTCCCATCTCTACCACCTCTGACATCAACTCATCCTGGGAATTCTTCCAAAGTAAATTGCTCTCTCTCATGCACAGATTTATCCCATCTCGTCTTCAGTTGTCATACCCTTCCTCCCGTCCATGGTACACGGAACCTTGTGGTGAGGCTGTTGCCCAGAAACAACTTGCCTTCGTCTCCTGGAAAGCAAATCCAACGGAAGGAAATCTCATTTCCTTTCACAAAGCCCGAAACAAGTGTGTGTCCACCCTCAGGAGAGCCAGGAAACAATATCTCTCTGTTCTCAAGACCGAACTCTCTTATCTGTCTCCCTCTTCCAAATCCTGGTGGCGTCTGGTCAAATCCGTTTCTGGTGTTTGTTCCCCCTCCATCCCCTCCCTTACCTCAAACGGCTACACAGCTGACTCCGCACGTGAAAAAGCTGAATGCCTCAACTCTGTGTTTGCCTCTAAATCTTGTGTCCCAAACCCATCCCTCTCTGTACCCACCATACCCAGTCGTACCCTGCTGCTCCTGGACTCCGTGTCCTTTCCTCCTGACAAGGTGGAAAAGTTTCTGTCAACCCTCGACTCTGATTCTGCAACTGGACCCGACGGCATCAGCCCACGGGTCCTAAAATCCTGCTCTGCTGCTCTATCTCACCCTCTCTCTGTTCTCTTCACCCTCTCTTTTGCTCAAGGTCAACTGCCATCTGCTTGGAAATCAGCCAACATCACCGCTTTGCACAAAAAAGGTGCAAAAACAGATCCTAGCAACTACAGACCAATCAGCCTTCTCCCAATTATCAGCAAAGTCATGGAATCCATCATTGCTTCGGATATGAAATCTTTCCTCTTCTCCAATGGCTTGATCTCTGATCATCAATTTGGTTTCAGACCAGGTCACTCTACTCTGGACATGCTGCTTCTGCTGTCTCAACAATGGATGGAGGTCCTCAATGCCAAACAGGAAATTAGAGCCGTCTCCCTCGACATATCACGTGCCTTCGACACGGTCTGGCACCCCGCTCTGCTCACCAAACTCTCCTCCTTTGGTATCCATGGAAATCTCCACGCATGGCTGGCGGACTTCCTCTCTAGTCGTCGTCAACGTGTGGCCCTGAATGGGTTTCTCTCATCTCCTCTTCCTGTTCAGGCTGGAGTTCCCCAAGGCAGTGTTCTGGGCCCCGTGCTTTTTCTGGTCTTCATCAATGATCTCTCTGACTCTCTCGAAAATCCTCTCTATCTCTTTGCTGATGACTCCACTCTCTGCCGCTCCATTCCTCTTCCCTCAGATCGGCAGTCTGCTGCCTCCTCACTCTCTGAAGACCTGGACAAAATCACAGACTGGTCAAACAAGTGGAACATGTCTTTCAATCCTGACAAATCTCACACTCTTACTATGTCTCTCCGAAAAGATCGACTGGACAACCCTCCCATCTACTTTCTCAACAATCCTCTCCAAGAAGTTCTGTCGCTCAAGATTTTGGGTCTCACTATCTGCCATGATCTTTCTTGGGAAAACCACATTTCCAAGCTGGCCTCCAAAGCCAGTCGCCGACTGGGCATCCTCCGTCGTGCGAAGTCCTTCCTCGGCACACCTGAGCTCCTCACCACATACAAGGCTTTCATCCGCAGCTCAATGGAATACTGTTCTCCCCTATGGGCCGGTGCTCCTGCCTCACACCTAGCTCGGCTTCACGCTGTTGAAACCAAAGCTTTCAGAATTATTGGAATCTCCCGCGATGAAGCTATCTCTGAGGGCCTTTCACTCACTCACCGCAGGCAGGTAGGTGGTCTTTCTGTCTTCTACCGACTCCTCTCCGGCCTTGCACCCCCAGCTCTCTCTGTGCTCTGTCCCCCAAATATTCCTACAGGTCGCACAAGATCTGCCAGCAACCCTCTGATGGTTAAACTGCCGAAATCTCGGCTCTCTGCTCACCTTCACTCTTTCATTCCTCTTTTCTCCCGCCTCTGGAACAAACTCCCTCACTCCCTTCAATCCCACTCCTCCCTCCAGGCCTTTAAAACAGCTGTTCACCACCATCTCTTATCTTCCCCCATCCAAAACCTTGATCTTTTCTACCCCCGCTAATTCACCCCAGATCCACCTTGTTTGAAATTCCAACTTCTTTCCTGGAAGTCCTGGCAGTGTCCATATGTTTTATACCTCTCCCACCGCCCCCTTCCCACGCCCCCCCACCCCCCAAGCCCTCGCCCTCTCTCAGATCTCTCGATGTCTCCATGTCTCTCGGTCACTGCTCTCAAATGTTGTGTTTGTGTCCTTCCCCCTCTCTCCCCATCTTGTCTACCGCTCCCTATGTTATATGTTTTATGTGTCGGTTTGTCTTTCTGTGTGATTAATGTTCGCTCTTTCACGAGCCTCGACCTTGTATACAAAAAAAAAAAAAAAAAAAAAAGGTCAATATTTGTTTTTGTAGCCCCTCCCAGACCGGGTGCAGCCACTCCCCCGGATAGACAGACATAATCACCTGTGGAGAATATATATATACTAGCGGGGTCACCCGTGGGAATCCCACGGGCATGGATGTGTGTGACATTTCGACATATTGAGTTAGATGCTGCACCTGCACATTCAGTTATATAAAATGGTTACTGGCAATTGATCACATCCACAAATTATGTAATCCACACAATTTATGTGCTTTACATAACGTTAATAGGAATACATGCCCGTGTAGATGGGAAATAGTTTGTTTGAAATAAATCACAAATATCAGAAGAAAGTTTTTAAAATTTCGAACTATTCTCACTCAGAGTTGAACATCACCGTAATATTACGCGGTTGCTTCAACGTTTTCGATGAATTTTATGTGATTCCCATCTTCACGGGCATGTATTCCTATTAACGTTGTGTAAAGTACATAAATTGTGTGGATTACATCATTTGTGGATGTGATCAATTGCCAGTAACGATTTTATATAACTGAATGTGCAGGTGCAGCATCTCACTCAATATGTCGAAATGTCACACACATCCATGCCCGTGGGATTCCCACCCGTGGGATTCCCACGGGCATGGATGTGTGTGATGAATTTTAAATATATGTCGACTGCTATTTTCGGCGGTGTATTTTCGTTGATCATCATGTCGCGATTTTAAAAAATATATCTCTGCATTTTCCTCTCCAATACCTCCTCACACTTTACACACACACCGGCCCATGTTTACATATACACACACAGACCCACACACATATACACATACACACACACATATATATATACACACACACACACACACACACACACACACACACACACACACACACACACACACACACACACACACACACACACACACACACACACACACACACACACACACACACACACACACACACACACACACACACGTACACACACGTACACACACGTCCCACATGTATATATCCCACATCCCACATGTATATACATGTTTAAAGTGTACGTGCCCTTCCCACCTCCCCCGCCCGGCAACGCTGGGTACTTCTGCTGGTAACTTATAAAATAAAAACGAAGAAATATCTCTCGGTAATTTCATGAAATTCGGTGGAATCGGATGAAATTCGCTAGGTGAATTCACTCGGTTTATTCGGTTCGGCTCGGTTCACTCGGTTTAAAGAAAAAGCGATAATGTCGACATGTTGCCGTCTGTGTCATGTTGGGCGGTGTATGATACTTGTTGGCTGTTGGGCGGTGATATGGTGTATTTTTTAAAATATATCTCTGCGCTTTCCCGCGTAGCTGACACCGAATCTAAAACCATCAATAAAAATGAAATCAGATGGTGAGTTAGATTGGAGATAAAGGCGTGAGAGAGACTCAAGATCCGAAGGATCGGATCGGATTTTCTTCCTGTTTTTTTTCAACCAAGTCTAAAACTATGTTAGCGACTGCGAAAAATGAAATGATATATCGAATTAGAATTGAAATAAATCTGTGAGAGAGAGAAAGACAGCACGGGCCTAACTAAACAGGCCTCAAAGCTATTCGAGAAGGAGTGGGTGGAGCTACTCTGCAAACCGAGTAAGCCACGCCCCCGGACAGACGTCCAACAGAATCATCTTCGCCTATTATAATATAGTTATACAGGGGGCTGCAAAAGTAGGTATACAGTAATGAAAAACAAAACGTGCGCACAAAACGTATTTTATTGATTATACAAGCATATCAATAATAACATATCAATAATAAACATATCAATAATAAACATATTAATCCCTCAAATGTTCAAACTGTTTGCCCCCGGCATTCACACACTCCACTAGTCGAGTGTGGACACCCGTGCACCCTCTGGCACAAAGTGTGCGTGCGCTACTTGACAAAGAATTTCCCAACAGGTGGATTGGACGTCGGGGAGCCGTTGACTGGCCACCACGTTCGCCGGATCTCACCCCTATGGACTTCTTTTTCTGGGGATGTGTAAAAGGCAGGGTTTTCGCACGCAAGCCACGTTCTGTTGATGCCATGATTCAGTTCATACGGGAGGCTTGCCAGGAAATTGATGCTGATAAAGACATTTGTGCCAGAGTGTGCATGGGTGTTTTGTGCGCACGTTTTGTTTTTCATTACTGTATACCTACTTTTGCAGCCCCCTGTATATATATATAGATGTGTATATGCCTTATGCCCACACATTAAGTACATATTATACAGTCACGTGAAAAAGTAAGTGCACTCAAACATCCGGGGCCTTCGCTCAAACCTGATTGATCTCTCCATTCAGGTTGGTTCTGAAAATCCAGACTTGATCTGCTTAACAGAAACTTTCCTCCTTCAAGATGTCTCCGATTCCTTAATATCTCTTCCTGGTTACTCCCTCCTCCGGTACGATAGACCTGAGCCTCGTCCTGGTGGTGGGGTGGCTATCTTTATAAAAACTCTTCCTCACTCTCCCTGCACTGCCCTCTCTCCACCCCACCCACAGGAGTACCTCTGGCTACGGCTTCCTCTCCGCTCCCACCTTTTGTTCATATGTGTTCTGTACCGTCCTCCAAACAGTGATGACTCCATTTACATTTCTCTGTCGGACAACATGGACCAACTTCTATCAACTCATCCAAACTCTCTCTTCCTCATATGTGGTGACTTCAACTGTCATCATGCCAGTTGGCTGAGTGTGGGTTCATCTCTCACCAGCCATGGCACCTCAGCAAAGGACTTCTGCGACTCATTGGAACTGACACAATCTGTCAATTTCCCGACCCGGATCTCAGTCAACGGAGCATCTTCTCTTCTGGACTTGGTTATGACTAACTTCCCTGCAAATGTCTGCTGCTCTTCTTCTGCTCCAATCGGTTCTTCTGATCATGTGCTTGTTAAAGTGGACATCTCACTGGCCATTCTCAGAAAGCCTCCTCAGCGCCGACGAGTCTGGCATTTCACTCAGGCCGACTGGCACGGTCTGCAAGCAGCCATCAATCAACTGGACTGGTCTCCCATCTCTAATGCCTGTGACATCAATTCTTCCTGGGAATTCTTCCAAAGCAAACTGCTCTCTCTCATGCACAGATTTATCCCATCTCGTCTTCAGTTGTCTTTCCCTTCCTCCCATCCATGGTACACAATCTTGTGGTGAGACAGTTGCCCTGAACCAACTTGCCTTTGCGTCTTGGAAGGCAAATCCAACTGAAGGCAATCTCAGTTCCTTCCACCAAGCTCGAAACAAGTGTGTTTCTACCCTCAGGAGTGCCAGGAAGCACTATCTCTCCACACTCAAGGTTGAACTCTCAAACCTGTCTCCTTCCTCCAAATCCTGGTGGCGTCTGGTCAAATCCGTTTCTGGTGTTTGTTCCCCCTCCATCCCCTCCCTTACCTCAAATGGCTACACAGTTGACACCGCACGTGACAAAGCCGAATGCCTCAACTCTGTGTTTGCCTCAAAATCTTGTGTCCCAAACCCATCTCTCTCTGTTCCCACCTTTCCCAGTCGAACCCAACTGCTCCTGGACTCTGTGTCCTTCTCTCCTGACAAGGTGGAGAAGTTTTTATCAAACCTCGACTCTGATTCTGCAACTGGACCAGATGGCATCAGCCCTCGGGTCCTAAAATCCTGCTCTGCCGCTCTATCTCACCCTCTCTCTGTTCTTTTCACCCTCTCTTTTGCTCAAGGTCATCTGCCAGCATCTTGGAAATCAGCAAACATTACCGCTTTACACAAAAAAAGGTGCAAAAACAGATCCTTGCAACTACAGACCAATCAGCCTGCTCCCAATTATCAGCAAAGTCATGGAATCCATCATTGCTTCAGATATCAAATCCTTCCTCTTCTCCAATGGCTTGATCTCTGATCATCAATTTGGATTCAGACCAGGTCATTCTACTTTGGACATGTTGCTTCTGCTGTCTCAACAATGGATGGAGGTCCTCAATGCCAAACAGGAAATCAGAGCTGTCTCACTTGACATATCACGTGCCTTCGATACGGTCTGGCACCCAGCTCTGCTCACCAAACTCACCTTTTTTTTTCTTTTTTTTTGTATACAAGATCGAGGCTCGTGAAAGAGCGAACATTAATCACACAGAAAGACAAACAGACACATAAAACAAATAACATCGGAAGCGGTAGACAAGATGGGGAGAGAGGGGGAAGGACACAAACACAACATTTGAGAGCAGGGACCGAGAGACATGGAGACATCGAGAGATCTGTGGGAGGGAGAGGGCTTTGGGGAGGAGGCATGTGAAGGGGGGTGGGGGGGGTGGGAGAGGTATAAACATATGGACACTGCCAGGATTTCCAGGAAAGAAGTTGGAATTTCAAACAAGGTGGATCTGGGGTGAATTAGTGGGGGTAGAAAAGATCAAGGTTATGGATGGGGGAAGATAAGAGATGGTGGTGAACAGCTGTTTTAAAGACGTGGAGGGAGGAGAGGGATTGAAGGGAGTGTGGGAGTTTGTTCCACAGGCGGGAGAAAAGAGGAATGAAAGAGTGAAGGTGAGCAGAGAGCCGAGATTTCGGCAGTTTAACCATCAGAGGGTTGCTGGCAGATCTTGTGCGACCTGTAGGAATATTTGAGGGACAGAGCACAGAGAGAGCTGGGGGAGCAAGGCCGGAGAGGAGTCGGTAGAAGACAGAAAGACCATCAATTTGGTATTCACCTCCTATGGTATTCAGGGAAATCTCCACTCATGGCTTGCGGATTTTCTCTCTGGTCGTAGGCAACGTGTGGCCCTGAATGGATTTCTCTCATCTTCCCTTCCTGTTCTGGCTGGAGTTCCCCAAGGTCGTGTTCTGGGCCCTGTGCTATTTCTGGTCTTCATCAATGATCTCTCCGACTCTCTGGAAAATCCTATCTCTTTGCTGATGACTCCACTATCTGCCGCTCCATTCCTCATCCCTCAGATCGGCAGTCTGCAGCCTCCTAACTCTCTGCAGACCTGGACAAAATCACAGACTGGTCAAACAAGTGGAACATGTCTTTCAATCCTGACAATCTCACACTCTTCTAATGTCTCTCCGAAAGGACCGACTGGACAACCCTCCCATCTACTTTCTCAACAATCCTCTCCAAGAAGTTCTGTCGCTCAAGCTTTTGGGTCTCACTATCTGCCATGGTCTTTCTTGGGAAAACCACATTTCCAAGCTGGCCTCCAAAGCCAGTCGCCGACTGGGCATCCTCCGTCGGGCGAAGTCCTTCCTTGGCACACCTGAGCTCCTCACCACATACAAGGCTTTCATCCGCAGCTCAATGGAATACTGTTCCCCCCTCTGGGCTGGTGCTCTTGCCTGACACCTTGCTCGGCTTCACGCTGTTGAGGCCAAAAGTTTTTTTTTTTTGTTTTTTTTTGTATACAAGATCGAGGCTCGTGAAGGAGCGAACATTTATCACACAGAAAGACAAACCGACAAACCGACACATAACCGACACATAAAACAAAAAGCATCAGGAGCGGTAGACAAGATGGGGAGAGAGGGGGAAGGACACAAACACAACATTTGAGAGCAGGAACCGAGAAACATGGAGACATCGAGAGATCTGTGGGAGGGAGAGGGCTTTGGGGGGAGGCATGGGAAAGGGGGTGGGAGAGGCATAAAACATATGGACACTGCCAGGACTACCAGGAAAGAAGTTGGAATTACAAACAAGGTGGGTCTGGGGTGAATTAGTGGGGGTAGAAAAGATCAAGGTTTTGGATGGGGGAATATAAGAGATGGTGGTGAACAGCTGTTTTAAAGACCTGGAGGGAGGAGTGGGATTGAAGGGAGTGTGGGAGTTTGTTCCAGAGGCGGGAGAAAAGAGGAATGAAGGAGTGAAGGTGAGCAGAGAGCCGAGATTTTGGCAGTTTAACCATCAGAGGCTTGCTAGCAGATCTTGTGCGACCTGTAGGAATATTTGGGGGACAGAGCACAGAGAGAGCTGGGGGAGCAAGGCCGGAGAGGAGTCGGTAGAAGACAGAAAGACCACCTACCTGCCTGCTGTGAGTGAGTGAAAGGCCCTCAGAGATAGCTTCATCGCGGGAGATTCCAATGATTCTGAAAGCTTTGGTTTCAACAGCGTGAAGCCGAGCTAGGTGTGAGGCAGGAGCACCAGCCCATAGGGGAGAACAGTATTCCATTGAGCTGCGGATGAAAGCCTTGTATGTGGTGAGGAGCTCAGGTGTGCCTAGGAAGGACTTCGCATGACGGAGGATGCCCAGTCGGCGACTGGCTTTGCAGGCCAGCTTGGAAATGTGGTTTTCCCAAGAAAGATCATGGCAGATAGTGAGACCCAAAAGCTTGAGCGACAGAACTTCTGGGAGAGGATTGTTGAGAAAGTAGATGGGAGGGTTGTCCAGTCGATCTTTTCGGAGAGACATAGTAAGAGTGTGAGATTTGTCAGGATTGAAAGACATGTTCCATGTGTTTGACCAGTCTGTGATTTTGTCCAGGTCTTCAGAGAGTGAGGAGGCTGCAGACTGCCGATCTGAGGGAAGAGGAATGGAGCGGCAGAGAGTGGAGTCATCAGCAAAGAGAGAGAGAGGATTTTCCAGAGAGTCGGAGAGATCATTGATAAAGACCAGAAAAAGCACAGGGCCCAGCACACTGCCTTGGGGAACTCCAGCCTGAACAGGAAGGGGAGATAAGAGAAATCCATTCAGGGCCACACGTTGACTATGACCAGAGAGGAAGTCCGCAAGCCATGCATGGAGATTTCCATGGATACCATAGGAGTAGAGTTTGGTGAGCAGAGCTGGGTGCCAGACCGTATCGAAGGCACGTGATATGTCGAGGGAGACAGCTCTGATTTCCTGTTTGGCATTGAGGACCTCCATCCATTGTTGAGACAGGAGAAGCAGCATGTCCAGAGTAGAGTGACCTGGTCTGAATCCAAATTGATGATCAGAGATCAAGCCATTGGAGAAGAGGAAAGATTTCATATCCAAAGCAATGATGGATTCCATGACTTTGCTGATAATTGGGAGCAGGCTGATTGGTCTGTAGTTAAAAGGATCTGTTTTTGCACATTTTTTGTGTAAAGCGGTAATGTTTGCTGATTTCCAGGATGCTGGCAGATGACCTTGAGCAAAAGATAGGGTGAAAAGAACAGAGAGAGGGTGAGATAGAGCGACAGAGCAGGATGTTAGGACCCGTGGGCTGATGCCGTCTGGTCCAGTTGCAGAATCAGAGTCGAGGTTAGACAAAAACTCCTCCACCTTGTCAGGAGAAAAGGACACAGAGTCCAGGAGCAGTTGGGTTCGACTGGGAAAGGTGGGAACAGAGAGAGATGGGTTTGGGACGAAAGATTTTGAGGCAAACACAGAGTTGAGGCATTCGGCTTTGTCACGTGCGATGTCAACTGTGTGGCCATTTGAGGTAAGGGAGGGGATGGAGGGGGAACAAACACCAGAAACGGTTTTGACCAGACGCCACCAGGATTTGGAGGAAGGAGACAGATTTGAGAGTTCATTTTTGAGTGAGGAGAGATGGTGCTTCCTGGCACTCCTGAGGGTAGACACACACTTGTTCCGAGCTTGGTGGAAGGAACTGAGATTGCCTTCAGTTGGATTAGCCTTCCAAGAGGCAAAGGCAAGTTGTTTCAGGGCAACTGCCTCACCACAAGATTCGGTGTACTATGGACGGGAGGAAGGATAAGACAACTGAAGACGAGATGGGATAAATCTGTGCATGAGATCAGTTTGCTTTGGAAGAATTCCCAGGAAGAATTGATGTCAGAGGCAGTGGAGATGGGAGACCAATCCAGACGATTGATGGCTGCTTGAAGCCCGTCCCAGTCGGCCTGAGTGAAATGCCAGACTCTTCGACGCTGAGGAGGCTCTCTGAGAATGGCCAGAGAGATGTCCACTTTGACAAGCACATGATCAGAAGAACCGATTGGAGCAGAAGAAGAGCAGCAGACATTAGCAGGGAAGTTTGTCATAACCAAGTCTAGAAGAGAAGAAACTCCATTGGCTGAGATCCGGGTCGGGAAATTGACAGATTGTGTCAATCCCAGTGAGTCACAGAAGTCCTGTGCTGAGGTGCCATGACTGGTGAGAGAGGAACCCACACCCAACCAGGTGGCATGATGACAGTTGAAGTCACCACATATGAGGAAGAGAGAGTTGGGATGAGTGGATAGAAGTTGGTCCACGTTGTCAGAGAGTGAAATGTAAATTGAGTCATCACTGTTTGGGGGACGGGACAGAACACATATGAACAAAAGGTGGGAGCGGAGAGGAAGCCATAGCCAGAGGTACTCCTGGGGGTGAGTAGGAGAGAGGGCAGTGCAAGGAGAATGAGGAAGAGAGTTTTTGATAAAGATAGCCACCCCACCACCAGGACGAGGCTCAGGTCTATCATACCGGAAGAGGGAGTAACCAGGAAGAGATATTGAGGAATCAGAGACATCTTGAAGGAGGAAAGTCTCTGTTAAGCAGATCAAGTCTGGATTGTCAGAAGCAACCTGTATGGAGAGATCAGTCAGGTTTGAGCGAAGGCCCCGGATGTTTGAGGTCCATACCGTTAAAGAAGAGAGAGGGGGAGCATCGGGTACAGGACAGGGGAGGGGAGGAGTAGGGTAAGATGAAGGATGAGAGGGGGAGGTTGGGAGAGCAGTTGATAGTGTGTCAGAGATTACAGAAGAGTTCCAAGAAAGGGAAGGATGAGGAGGATGAAAGGTTTGGTGGTGAAGGGATGAGGCAGAGTGAGGGGTTGTTTGAGGGGGGGCATGGGACAGTAGAAGGTTGGGGGGGGTGTGGAGGCATGAGATAGAAGGGAGACGAGGTGGGGAGGAGGCAACTTTGAGGAGGGGGGAGGAGGGAGAATTTGAGAGGAATGGTATGGGGGGAGATTTGAATGGGAGGAGTGAGGCGGGAGTTTAGGAGGGGAGGGGCAAGGGGGGAGTTGAGGAGGGGAGGGGCAAGGGGGGAGTCTAGTAGTGGAGGGGCAAGGGGGGAGTTTAGGAGTGTAGGAGCAAGGGGGGGGGATTTGGAGGGGAGGGGCAAGGGAGGAGTTTATGAGGGTAAGGGCAAGGGGGGAGTTCAGGAGTGGAGGGGCAAGGGTAGGGATTTGGAGGGGAGGGGCAAGGGGGGACTTTAGGAGGGGAAGGACAGGGGGGGAGTTCAGGAGTGGAGGGGCAAGGGGGGAGTTTAAGAGTGGAGGGGAAAGGGGGGAGTTTAGGAGTGTAGGTGCAAGGGGGGGATTTGGAGGGGAGGGGCAAGAGGGGAGTTTAGAAAGTGGATGATTAATGAAAGACGAACATTGATAACAAATTGGGTTTGTTGTGATTTTCAAGTTAGCAATCCGATTCAGAACGATGGAGGAGGGATGGAATATGAATGTGAATTTAGACCATGTAGTGAGGGAGACGTATAAAATATTGAACTTTCAGAATCATTGGAATCTCCGGTGATGTAGTCAACTCCGAGGGCCTTTCACTCACTCACCGCAGGCAGGTTGGTGGTCTTTCTGTCTTCTACCGACTCCTCTCCAGCCTTGCTCCCCCAGCTCTCTCTGTGCTCTGTCCCCCCAATATTCCTTCAGGTCGCACAAGATCTGCCTGCAACCCTCTTATGGTTAAACTACCAAAGTCTAGGCTCTCTGCTCACCTTCACTCTTTCATTCCCCTTTTCTCACGCCTCTGGAACAAACTCCCCCACTCCCTTCAATCCCACTCCTCCCTCCAGGTCTTTAAAACAGCTGTTCACCACCATCTCTTATCTTCCCCCATCGAAAACCTTGATCTTTTCAACCCCCGGTAATTCACCCCAGAGTCCTTGCAGTGTTCATATGTTTTATTCCTCTCCCACCTCCCCCCAAGTCCTCCCGATGTCCCTGCTCTCAAATGTTGTGTTTGTGTCCTTCCCCCTCTCTCCCCATCTTGTCTGCCGCTCCCCTTGTTTTTTGTGTTTTGTGTGTCGGTTTGTGTTTTTGTGTGATTAATGTTAGCTCTTTCACGAGCCTCGATCTTGTATACAAAAAAATAAAAATAAAATAAAACCCCAATTAAAGTTTTGACTTTTTCAACATATTTCAACATACAGTTATTTGATCTTCATTTCAACAACAATATTGATAGATATAGGTGCTATAATATAACAAATATCATGAAACATTTACATTTTGTAGTCCATTGTATAATTTAAATAAACATAAATGCAAATTTCACATGTGGAAAAAGTAGGTACACCCCTATATTTATCACTACTTCAAATACCTAAAATTAGAAGCAGGTGCACCAACTGAGGTGCAAATGATTAGAACATCATTAGAGAGGATCTTGGAGGAACCTGTCGTATTAAACCTCAGACATTTAGTTTGGTTTGCTCTTTGTTGTTGAAGTGTGCGGCGTCACCATGCCTAGATTAAAAGACCTCTCTGACGCCTTCAGAAAGAAGGTTATAGATGCCTACGAGTCTGGGAAGGGATTTAAAAAGATCTCCAAACAATTTGAAATCAATCATTCGACTGTCCGGAAGATCATCCACAAGTGGAGAAGATTCCAAACAACTGCCAACTTGTTCAGGCCAGGCCGCTCCAGCAAGTTCAACCCGAGAGCAGACCGCAAGATGCTGAAATAAGTCTCTGAGAACCCCAGAATGTCATCACGGGACCGACAGGTAGCTCTTGCCACTGTTGATGTCAAAGTGCACGAGTCTACCATTAGAAAGAGGCTGCACAAATTTGATCTACATGGGAGGTGTGCCAGGAGGAAACCTTTGCTGTCCAGAAAGAACATCAGGGCAAGACTAAAGTTTGCCAATGAACACCGAGGCAAAGACCAGCACTTCTGGAACAATGTGCTCTGGACAGATGAGTCAAAGGTAGAGCTATTTGTCCACAGTTCCAGAAGACATGTTTGGCGAAAACCAAAGACAGCATTTGACCACAAGAACTTGATACCAACTGTAAAGCATGGTGGTGGAAATATTATGGTTTAGGACAGCTTTGCTGCATCAGTGCCTGGGCAGCTCACCATCATAGAATCCACTATGAATTCTTCATTGTACCAGAGGGTGCTTGAGGACAATGTGAGGCCATCTGTTGGAAAGTTGAAGCTCAACTGAAGGTGGACCTTGCAACATGACAATGACCCTAAACATACCAGTAAATCCACCAAGGAATGGCTGAAAAGAAAGAAATGGAGGGTTCTGGAATGGCCAAGTCAAAGCCCAGATCTAAATCCCATCGAGATGTTGTGGGGAGATTTGAAACGAGATGTGCACGCAAAAGAGATGTGCACGCAAAAGAGGGATTTTCGAAGCTCCACACGGTCTCCACGTTTTTCGAAGTTAAGTCTGTTCACAATTGTATTTTGTCGAAACTGTATTTATCTTTCGGTGTGTGAAGTTATTGTGTGCAACTTTGGTTGTTTCTCGGTGTTTATCTTTCATAAATTGATCGTCTGTTTGCCGTGTCGTGTCTTGAGGCCTTGTACAGTGTGCACTGTACAACCTTGAGGCTTTGTTTTTCTCTCAGCGGTCCGTCGTTTGTGATCCAATAACTTTCGTTCTCTGTATTCCCAGGCTTTTCACCCATAGCCTACTTCCTTGTGTAAATCTCAACTAAAAAAAAAACAAACAAAAAAAAAACAAAAAAAAACATTTCCTTCTCTGTTCTCATTCGTTTATTCATTCTTATTCGTTCGTTCGTTCTTCGACCACGTGTTTCTCCCCCATTTCCCCAGATAGTTTTCACTCATTAACCTTCAATGTTTACACTTTCCCCTCAAGTTATGTATTCCGTCATATTTTATAACACGTTTTTCTTCTTCTTCTTTAAAAGGCTGCTTTCGACTTGCTCACCAAATCAATTCATCCCAAAAAAAATATCCATCTCCTATAGTGCCTTTTTTCTACATTCCCTAAACTCTCCTGCACTCCATCCTCCATCCAGCGTCCTTAAACGTATTTTTAACTCGAAGGTCACAAGAAACTCATTTTGCAATAAATGTTCGTTTCCCATAAATCGTAGACTTTCAAAAATCCAATCTCACCCCCTCCCCTCCAAATCTTCCCCATAACCCCTCCCCTCCAAATCTTCCCCATCACCCCTCCCCTCCAAATCTTCCCCATCACCCATCCCTTTCAAATCTCCCCCCTTGCCCCCTCCCTCCTAAACTACCCCCTCACCCCTCCCCGCCAAGACGCCCCCTCGCCCCTCCCCTCCTAGACTCCTGCCTCACCCCTCCCCTCCAAATCTCCCCCATATCCCATCCCTTTCAAATCCCTCCCCTTGTCCCTTCCCTCCCAAACTCCCCCCTCACCCCTCCCCTTCAAATCTCCCCACCCTCATTGCTTCTCAACTTCCCCCCTCTCACTCCCCCTCCTCAAAGCATCCTCCCCGCTTCTTCCCCCTTCAAACTCTCACCTCCATCTCCCCCAACCTTCTGCCTCGCTCTTCCCCCTCCTCAAATAACACCTCATTGTGGCTCACCCAATCACCATCAAACCTTTTGTCCACCCCATCCTTCCCTTTCTCCGAGCTATTCTGAAATCTCTGACACACCTTCAACAGCTCTCCCTATCTCTTCCACCTCTTCCACATCTTACCCTACCCCTCCTCCCCCCTGTTCTGTATCTGATGCTCCCCCTTCCTCTTCATTAACGGTATGGACCTCAAACATCCGGGGCCTTCGTTCAAACTTAACTGATCTCTCCATACAGGTTGCTTCTGTCAAACCAGACGTGATCTGCTTAACAGAAACTTTCCTCCTTTATGATGTCTCTGATTCCATAGTATCTCTCCCGGGCTACTCCCTCCTCCGGTATGATAGACCTGAGCCTCGTCCTGGAGGCGGGGTTGCTATCTTTATCAAAAACTCTCTTCCTCACTCGCCCTGCACTGCACTCTCTCCACCTCACCCCCAGGAATACCTCTGGCTACGGCTTCCCCTTCGCTCCCACCTCTTGTTCATATGTGTGTTGTACCGTCCACCAAACAGTGATGACTCCATCTACATCTCGCTGTCTGATGATATGGACCAACTTCTATCTACTCATCCCAACTCTCTCTTCCTCATATGTGGTGATTTCAATTGTCACCATGCCAGTTGGCTGGGTGTGGGTACCTCTCTCACCAGCCATGGCTCTTCAGCAAAGGACTTCTGCGACTCACTGGGACTGACACAATCTGTCAATTTCCCGACCCGCATCTCAGTCAACGGAACATCTTCTCTTCTGGACTTGGTTATGACTAACTTCCCTGAAAATGTCTGCTGCTCTTCTTCTGCTCCGATCGGATCATCTGATCATGTCCTTGTTAAAGTGGACATCTCTCTGACCATCCTCAGGGAGCCTGCTCAGCGTCGACGAGTCTGGCATTTCACTCAGGCCAACTGGCACGGTCTTCAAGCAGCCATCAATCATCTGGACTGGTCTCCCATCTCTACCACCTCTGACATCAACTCATCCTGGGAATTCTTCCAAAGTAAATTGCTCTCTCTCATGCACAGATTTATCCCATCTCGTCTTCAGTTGTCATACCCTTCCTCCCGTCCATGGTACACGGAATCTTGTGGTGAGGCTGTTGCCCAGAAACAACTTGCCTTCGTCTCCTGGAAAGCAAATCCAACGGAAGGAAATCTCATTTCCTTTCACAAAGCCCGAAACAAGTGTGTGTCCACCCTCAGGAGAGCCAGGAAACAATATCTCTCCGTTCTCAAGACCGAACTCTCTTATCTGTCTCCCTCTTCCAAATCCTGGTGGCGTCTGGTCAAATCCGTTTCTGGTGTTTGTTCCCCCTCCATCCCCTCCCTTACCTCAAACGGCTACACAGCTGACTCCGCACATGAAAAAGCTGAATGCCTCAACTCTGTGTTTGCCTCTAAATCTTGTGTCCCAAACCCATCCCTCTCTGTACCCACCATACCCAGTCGTACCCTGCTGCTCCTGGACTCCGTGTCCTTTCCTCCTGACAAGGTGGAAAAGTTTCTGTCAACCCTCGACTCTGATTCTGCAACTGGACCCGACGGCATCAGCCCACGGGTCCTAAAATCCTGCTCTGCTGCTCTATCTCACCCTCTCTCTGTTCTCTTCACCCTCTCTTTTGCTCAAGGTCAACTGCCATCTGTTTGGAAATCAGCCAACATCACCGCTTTGCACAAAAAAGGTGCAAAAACAGATCCTAGCAACTACAGACCAATCAGCCTTCTCCCAATTATCAGCAAAGTCATGGAATCCATCATTGCTTCGGATATGAAATCTTTCCTCTTCTCCAATGGCTTGATCTCTGATCATCAATTTGGTTTCAGACCAGGTCACTCTACTCTGGACATGCTGCTTCTGCTGTCTCAACAATGGATGGAGGTCCTCAATGCCAAACAGGAAATTAGAGCTGTCTCCCTCGGCATATCACGTGCCTTCGACACGGTCTGGCACCCCGCTCTGCTCACCAAACTCTCCTCCTTTGGTATCCATGGAAATCTCCACGCATGGCTGGTGGACTTCCTCTCTAGTCGTCGTCAACGTGTGGCCCTGAATGGGTTTCTCTCATCTCCTCTTCCTGTTCAGGCTGGAGTTCCCCAAGGCAGTGTTCTGGGCCCCGTGCTTTTTCTGGTCTTCATCAATGATCTCTCTGACTCTCTCGAAAATCCTCTCTATCTCTTTGCTGATGACTCCACTCTCTGCTGCTCCATTCCTCTTCCCTCAGATCGGCAGTCTGCTGCCTCCTCACTCTCTGAAGACCTGGACAAAATCACAGACTGGTCAAACAAGTGGAACATGTCTTTCAATCCTGACAAATCTCACACTCTTACTATGTCTCTCCGAAAAGATCGACTGGACAACCCTCCCATCTACTTTCTCAACAATCCTCTCCAAGAAGTTCTGTCGCTCAAGATTTTGGGTCTCACTATCTGCCATGATCTTTCTTGGGAAAACCACATTTCCAAGCTGGCCTCCAAAGCCAGTCGCCGACTGGGCATCCTCCGTCGTGCGAAGTCCTTCCTCGGCACACCTGAGCTCCTCACCACATACAAGGCTTTCATCCGCAGCTCAATGGAATACTGTTCTCCCCTATGGGCCGGTGCTCCTGCCTCACACCTAGCTCGGCTTCACGCTGTTGAAACCAAAGCTTTCAGAATTATTGGAATCTCCCGCGATGAAGCTATCTCTGAGGGCCTTTCACTCACTCACCGCAGGCAGGTAGGTGGTCTTTCTGTCTTCTACAGACTCCTCTCCGGCCTTGCACCCCCAGCTCTCTCTGTGCTCTGTCCCCCAAATATCCTACAGGTCGCACAAGATCTGCCAGCAACCCTCTGATGGTTAAACTGCCGAAATCTCGGCTCTCTGCTCACCTTCACTCTTTCATTCCTCTTTTCTCCCGCCTCTGGAACAAACTCCCTCACTCCCTTCAATCCCACTCCTCCCTCCAGGTCTTTAAAACAGCTGTTCACCACCATCTCTTATCTTCCCCCATCCAAAACCTTGATCTTTTCTACCCCCGCTAATTCACCCCAGATCCACCTTGTTTGAAATTCCAACTTCTTTCCGGGAAGTCCTGGCAGTGTCCATATGTTTTATACCTCTCCCACCGCCCCCTTCCCATGCCCCCCCCCCCAAAGCCCTCGCCCTCTCTCAGATCTCTCGATGTCTCCATGTCTCTCGGTCCCTGCTCTCAAATGTTGTGTTTGTGTCCTTCCCCCTCTCTCCCCATCTTGTCTACCGCTCCCGATGTTATATGTTTTATGTGTCGGTTTGTCTTTCTGTGTGATTAATGTTCGCTCTTTCACGAGCCTCGATCTTGTTTACAAAAAAAAAAAAAAAAAAAAAAAAACCCCTCAGACATCGCACAGCTGAAAGAATTCTGCGTGGAGGAGTGAGCAAAAAATTCTCCCAGTCGATGTCAGAGACTGGTAGACAGTTAGAAGAAATGCCTACTTGAGGTTGTTTCTGCCAATGGGGGAAATACCACCTATTAGAGCCAAGAGTGCACTTACTTTTTCCACAGAAGGAAATGGCATCTCTGAATTTTTTGTTGAACAAATTATTGCAAAGTCAATTTGTCATTGTTTTTTGTTCAATTAGATCACCTTTATCTATCGATACTGTTTAAATGAAGATCAGACTGATATGTCCACATATGTTAAAAATATAACATTTCATGAGGTGGACTTATTTTTTCCACATGCGAAATTTGCATTTATGTTTATTTAAATTATACAATGGACAACAAAATGTAAATGTTTCATGATATTTGTTATATTATATCACCTTTATGTAAATATTGTTGAAATGAAGATCAAATAGCTGTATGTTGAAATATGTTGAAAAAGTCAAAGCTTTACATGGGGTGTACTTACTTTTCCACGTGACTATGTCCAGGGTAGTCCAGGGACACCAACGTAGTCCAGGGATGTGGATGGCAGTGCCTGAGGGAACAAACAATTCGAGGGGAACAGGGAGCAGTCGACAGACAGGACATATGAAGCAAGCAAGGACACCCGACAAAAGTGATTGTCTTTGAAAGAGAGACCAAGACATACCACGACGAGGATACACCATGGACACAAGGAGCAACACGGTCGTGGCAGTGGTCGGGGCGCAAGACAAGGTATGTGCTGGACAGAAGAGCAGACTGCCACGCTGATCAGATGGGTAGAGGTGTAGAGGGGGCTCCCAGAGATGAATAAAATGATCGTGAGGAAGCTTCCTGGAAAGACGATCAAAGACATTAGGGACAAATGGCATGATCTAAAGTTGAGTGAGGACAGAGAAAACCTGAAGAAGCCAAGGGCAGCATTAGCTCCTTATTAGTATCGGCTCAATGAGGAGGCGTGTTGAGCTGAGGTTGCAGGGCAACAGGTTGTCGTGCGCCCGGCACAAGTGTATGGTCCTCTACGCTTTGATGTAAGCATAACGTCAGACAGGAGCATGGAGCTTTTGGAGGAATTGGTGAGGAAGTGCGTGACGAGGGGAAGAGCAACACCGGGAAGGGGAAAGGGAAGGCGGTAGCAGACGAGGCATACCTCGACAGGGTCGGGCAAAGAGAAATAGGTGGGATGGCCTTGGGTTTAATAGGGGTGGGACCAGAATGGAAAGAATTAGGGCAAGGCAGCGGGAGCTGAGAGCTCGGCAGCATGCAACACTGTTCAGTAGGGTGGCAGAGTTGGTGAAAAAGAACAGGAAGAGGCTCGCAGGTGAGGTTCTGGATGGTACAGTGGCAGTTGAATGTGAGATCCCTGAGGAGAATTGTGTTGGCAATTTAAAGCCAAGTGGGAGCAGAGGACAAATTTTTGACATGAGGTTTTGGAACCACGGGAAGGACCGATACAGATCGGTTGGAAGAGGAAATCTTAGAGATTCCGACTGTTTAATTAAAACAGAGCATCTTGATGGCCGGTGAGAGAGTGTGGACGAGATGTGATTTCTGCCCAGTGCTCTGAATGTCAAAGTGAAGAGATTCACAGAAGCTCATGTAAACGGAGGGAGCAACTATGACTCTTATATCATGAAAGTTGCGCTTTCATTGTTGGTGGATCGTGGCGCCTAATTTGAATGTGATAAAGTGACCTAAAGCCGCCGCCTCCACATGGCAAGAGTCGGAGCACTAACTTTCAGTTGCTGTACGAAGTAGCGGCTGGGTCCTCGAGGGATCTCGGGAAGCACCGCCCTTTTCCCTCTATTTGCCCTCTAAAATTCGTGAGAATTATGAGTAGAGAATTTGAGGGTGCTGCCACTGCAGCCACCCCAGAGGGCATCGCGCCAGAGCCAGGCGGGTCTCATGGACGCGTGGTGCATACGTGTGAGGACTGTGGACGATAGTTCATGGCTAAGATTGGGCTCGGCGTACACTTGTGCTAAACACCCCCGGGAGTACCACCAGCGTCGTCTCCGTAAGGGGGAAGCTGCGGCGGGACCCCGAGGAAGAACACATGATGGCTCTTGAGAAGCTCCGGCTGGTCCGTGGGGGATGTCGTTTCATCAACCAGGGGCGAGCTGAGAAGATCCCCGAGCACACTCTCGAGGCCCTCAAAAGGAAATAGAGGCCGAAGGCTGACAAGGAGTTGGTCAAATGACTTCTTGCAGAGCCTAGCCAAGCACCACGACCTCACCCGAGACATGAACGCCCACCACTGGTCTGAAGGTCAGCTCGGGGAACGGGTCGTTTGTCGGAAGCTGTGACAGGTGACGTGTTGCTCAGTTTGGTTTCCTCCGGGGAGTCACCCGGCCTTTGAGTTTGGCAGATTGTGCCCGTTGGAGAGGAGAGATGTGGGTCTTCTTCAGGGGGTTGCCTCCGGGGGGCCGTGAGTGGGACGAGCTATGCCTCAATCAACACATTGGTTGGCTGGGGTCAATCTCTGGGGGGGGGGGGGGGTGGGGGTGACCTAGTTGCAGACCTCGAGGCCAATGCCCGGGGCATTGTCTCGAGTTTATCTGCCGTAGCATCCCCAAGGGCGGCTCTTGTGGTGGCGCGAGGGGTGGAACTCACGGGGATGGTCCAAGACGGGGGCTTGAAGTGCGGCCTGGTGCGGACCGTGTTGTGAGGTTGAGGCAGGTTTCTCCGAAAGCAGCTAGACAGACTCATTAGGCTGCTGTGCAACGGTTGCACGATTTGAATCCTCGCCGCTGTGCGAAACAGTGCATTGAAGGTGCATGGGCCGAGCAGGGTAACGACCTGGATAGAGGTCAAATGATTGAGTTCTGCGGTGCAGTCTATGGAGGGAGACCGCACCCAGATCTCAGACTTGTCAAGGTTTGTACACGGCAGTTGAGTTTGGTTCGTCGCAAGGGTCGCCTGAAACACAGGGCGCTGGCCGCCGGGTCTCGACAAATTGTCCAGTAGGCTGGTCAAGGCGATTCCAAATTCCTGTCTGTGCAAGTTGTACAACTTCTGGTTACTTTGTGGGTTATTGCCGCAGTGCCTTAAAACTCATCGGACGGGTTTGATCCCCAAAGTGGCTAGCCCGTTTTACCTTCCAACTATCGACCCATTATAATCAGTCGTTATCTTGTAAGGTTTTTTTCACAAGATACTCGCCAGGCGGTTGTCGGGGGCCTTTAACTTACATCTGGCACACACAGCGTTCAGGGGTGTTGATGGCTGCGCGGAGAATATCAATATTCTCGATGGCATACTTTGGCATGCCACGCGCAACCTTAGCCCATTGTGCTTTGCAGTTTTGGATGTGTCGAAGGCTTTCGACTCCGTCAACCACGATGCGATTCTCCGAGCTGTGCAGGGGATGTAACTATGACTGTCTTATTTCTGTCTTGGAGAAAAGTTTGCGACTGTAGTGGGGCAACCTAGCATAACAATTGTGCATTTTGTGAGGAAAGCACCAAATTTGGCACACTAGTAGACTATCCTATTATGAACAGATTTGGATATTGGGCCATCTCAAATTCAGCAATTTTCAAATTCTCAAAAATTCTCAATTTCCTTTTTCCAAAATGGCCACCACTCATGGCATCGAGTTATTCACACACTAGTGAACATCTGTTTACTGTTTGGTATGATATCGAAATTGTTCTGAATCAGTGCCAGTCTGCTCTGTTAATGTTCTCTCAATTTTGTGAGCACTCTCCCTCACACACACACAAAGCTGTGCATTCAAGTGCGGCCTTTTTGCACTTGCAACGCTTCACACAGTTCTTCTTGCACTTGCACGATACTAGCTCAGAGCAGGTGTGGGCTGCTTTGGGTAGCTTCGTCCAGTGTGGCTCGTACACCCCCTCGTCATTCTTGACCCAGCCCGAGCTGGTTGGATGGCAGCCTTTGGCCAAGCCAAAAGTGCTATGTGCATTTGGCCAAGCCAATAGTGCTATGTATGTTTATCATTGGTTTTCATTCAGAATCTGTGTCTTAATTAGACTAATTAGTTCACTTTAACTTTTTTTTCTTAACCAAATCAAATTGTCACTTTCTTTGACCATTATTGGACCTTTATTAGTAAATAAACCTTCACTGTCAACCTGCATTCCTCTCCAGTAAAGCAGATATGTATCATAACAGTAACCGCTGGCGGCCATTTTGAAAAATAGCTGCCATCGCCATCAGGGGCTGAATCTGAGATGGCCCAATACCCAGATCTTTTCATAATATGATAGTCTACTAGTGTGCCAAATTTGGTGCTTTCCTCACAAAATGCACAATTGTTATGCTATATTTAGCTTAGCTGCCGGACTACTGTGGTATCGCGGGTTGTCGGCTCCAATTCAAGATAGTGATAAGTGGCCCAAAGCCGCCGCCTCCACGTGGCAAGAGTTGGGGCAGTATCTGTAAGGTGCTGTGCGAGGTTGGGGCTGGGCATTGGAAGGATCTGGGGAAACACCCCCCCTTTTCCTTTTATTTCCCCCTCCAAATTTCGAAATAATTATTGCTGGAATTTCGGGTGCTGCCTCTGCAGCTACCCCAGAGGGCATCATGCCAGAGCCAGGAGGGGCGCGGGGGCGTGCCGTGTTTGCGTGTGGGGACTGCGGAAGGGAATTCTGGATGAAGATTGGGCTCGGTGTGCACTCTCGTGCCAAACACCCTTGGGAATTCCACCAGCGGAATCTCCCTGGGAAAGGTGAAACCGCGGTGGGGCCCCAAGGAACAACACACGATTGCTCTCGAGGAGATCCGGCTAGTCCGTGGAGGATGTAAATTCATCAACTTCGGGCTAGTAGAGAAGGTCCCTGGCTGATCCCTCAAGGCCATCATAGGGAAGCGGGAGGGCGAAGGCCTACAAGGAGCTTGTTCAGCAGTTCCTTGTGGAGTCTGAACAACAACCACGCCCTCGGCCGAGACGTGCACGCCCACCATGTGGCCGTTGATTGGTGGAGGGAAGTGGGGGGGGGGGGGGGGCTCTCCGGTGATGGCCGGACCTGGCGACGTATCAATTGGCTTGGTCCCTGGCGGGGATTTGCCCGGCCGTGAGGCCGAAGAGTGGAGCGAGGAGGAAGGAGTGCGATAGAGGGACGTGATGAAGGTCTTCCTTCGGAGACTGCCTCCTGGTGGTTGTGAGTGGGACGAGCTCTGCTTGGACCAGCTCATTGGTCGCATGGGGGAGATATCTGAGAGGGAGCTTGAGGTGGAGCTTGAGGCCTCTGCCGACAGGATATTGTCGAGCTTACGGACTGGTGGCGTTGGACATCGTGTCATCTCTGGGCACGGCCCTCGTGCTGGCATAGGGCGTGGAGTTCGCGGGGATGGCCGAGGAGAGGGGCTTGAAAGGTGGTCTGGTGCGGCTCATGCTGTGAGACTGGTGCAGAAAGGCTCTCCCAAAGCTGCTCGACAGACACGATGCTGTTGTGCAATGGTTGCATGGTTTAAATCCAAGTCGCTGTGCGAAACAGTGCATTGCAGATACGTGGGCCGAACGGGGTGACGACTTGAATGGTGGTCAAATGTTGGCAGTTTTCGGGGGGGAATTGTACCCAGATCGCAGGCATGTCAAGGTTGCTGCACAACAGTGGGGTCTGGTTCATTCCATCAGTCTGGTGGAGATCCGATGGGGTAAGGAT
This sequence comes from Myxine glutinosa, assembly GCF_964187855.1. Lineage (NCBI taxonomy): Eukaryota > Metazoa > Chordata > Myxini > Myxiniformes > Myxinidae > Myxine > Myxine glutinosa. Next base: position 413,815 of record NC_136261.1, on the reverse strand, counting down.
TCCATTAGGCACGGGGCTCCCGGGGTGGACGGGATGTCCAGCAAGCTGGTGAAGGCGATACCGGATTCCTGCTTGTGTAAGATGTACAACTTCTGGGTGTTTTGTGGGTTCCTGCCTCGCTGCCTGAAAAAGCACAAGACGGTACTGATCCCCAAGACATTCAGCCCCGAGCATCCTTCCAACTTTCGGCCGATAATCAGCAGTTACCTTGTGCGGCTGCACCACAAGATATTCGCCAGGCAGTTGTCGGGGGCTTTTGACCTCCATTCGGCGCAGCGAGCGTTCAGGCGGGGTGATGGTTGCACAGAAAATGTCAACATTGTTAATGGTATTCTCTGGGATACCACATGCACCCTCACTCCCCTGTGCCTTGCTGTGTTGGATGTGTCGAAGGCCTACGACTCTGTCAACCACGGAGCGATTCTTCGGTTGGCGAGAGGGATGGGGGCTCCACCCCCATTCCTCTCGTATCCCAGGAGGTCGTATGAGGACTGCACAAACATCCTTAATTGTTACGGTGCCGAGCCAATTCCAATGACTCGTGGTGTAAAGCAGGGCGACCCCCTCTCTCCGATCTTGTTCAACAGTGTCCTAGATGAGGTGCTAAGCAACTTACCGGAGGGAGTGGGTGGAAGGCATGGAGGTGAAAACATCCTGGTCATGGCCTTTGCCAACGACCTGATCCTGTGTGCCAGAACACAGGCCGGGATTCAGTCATCAATGGATGCGGCGCGTGCCCTGCCAGCGCAGGCAGGCTTGGATATGAACTGTGAGAAATCCATCACACTCGACGTTGTCATCGACGGCGCTAATAAGCGCTACCCTGTCGATGGGGTGCGATGGTTTGCCATGGGTGGTAAACAGCTATGGCCGTGCATGGCAGCAGAAGAGCTGAAATACCTGGGGATCAAGTTCCTCCCAAGGGGAACTGCCCCTACATATGGGGCGTTCCTTGAGGAGGGGCTTGTGAACCTCAGTCGAGCGCCTTTAAAGCCGCAACGGCACATGGCTATGCTGTGGGAGAATCTGCTGCCCAAGCTCCAGTACAAGCTTGTACTGGGTATAGCCCCGACAGGTACGCTCCACAGGTTGGATCGACAAGTGCGCAACCATGTGCGGCTCTGGCAAAGACTACCGAGGGACACTCCGGTGTCTTTCTTTCACGCCAGGGACACGGATGGTGGGCTGTCTTTGACCGAGTTCCGCACCTCCATTCCAAGTCTGTGTGAGCGGAGGCTGCAAGGGTGAGAGCGCTCGTATAGCCCCAATTTGAAAGCCATCTTCCGGACAAGCGTGGAGGACTGGATAAGACTCCATAGCACGCGCAGCCTGCATTATGGGGTTGAGCATCCAAGGTCTGTCAAACAGGCGGATGCTCTCACGGCCCAGCTGTTGCATGCGACAGTCGATGGCCGTGGCTTGGCTGAGGCGAGTCGAGTTCCCCAGCCTCAAGGCTGGGTGGTCAGCCAGACTCGTCTTCAATCAGGCAGAGCATATATCGAGTCGGTGAAGGTGCGGGGCAATTTGCTCCCCACTGGATCCCGCTTGAGCCGCGGCAGGCTTTTGGATGCTCAGAGTAGGTGGTGTGTTGCGGGTTACCGTTCGAAGGAGACCCTGTCCCATGTCTCCCAGGCGTGCATCCGTACTCACGCTGTTAGAGTACGGCAGCAAGACGACGTATGTCGTTTTGTGTGCGGTCGGCTCCGGCAGCGTGGGTACAAGGTTCTCACAGAACCCAGCATTCCTACTGCAGCCAGTCTTTGGAAGGCGGATGTCGTTGCTGCAATGGGTGGGGATGCCGTGGTGCGAGACGCACAAATCATGAGTGACACTCTTGCGCTTTCACTTGAGCACACTCGAAATAGGCGCTATTATGATGTTGCCGATGTCCACCAGTGGGTTTGTTGCAAGCTCCGCACTCTCAAACCGCCACGCGTTTCGACCATCACGCTCAATTGGCGTGGAGTTTTGGCGCCAGAATCGGCGTCCATTTTCCGCGACCTCGGCCTTACCTATGGGGACCTCCAACTGATCACGGTCAAGGTGGTGGAGAGTACCATGAAATCGTTCCGGGCCTTTAAACAGTCCTCATTTTGTTGCCCGCGGCGTCGGCTGGGCGGGTGCCCTTTGGGCACTGTACTGTCCTAGATTTATTTTACGATTGGTTGGACAGCATTATGATTTTGATTAAAGTTCCTTTTTCCATTTTGATTCCTTTTCAGTTGTCCCGGAACCCTAAATATTTCTTCAAGGATGTGCTGCCCTGGAGTTGCCAGGGCTCCTTTGTGAGCCGCGTGCCCCAGAAGATATTTTTCTTTTCAGGAGGGGCTTATTTTGATTTCGGTCGTTTGGTTAAAGTTTATTTTTCCATTTTTGGGGTTATTTTGTGGCACCCCAGATCCCTTAATGGTTTGGGTGTGCGGCCACACAGGGAGGCAAGGGCTGACAACCTGCCCATGGTGATGGCGCGGACAGATCATGGAGTCCACACCTCAAACGGAAAAAGTAGTCGATGCGAACTGAAAGCTCCTTCACCTAATGGTAGCCAAATGGCTTGTCATCTAACGAGACGCGCATGAATGGATGAACAAGATTCCCATTGCCCCGATGTACGATCCAGCGAAACCACAGCCAAGGGAACGGGCTTGGTGGAATCAGCAGGGAAAGAAGACCCTCTTGAGCTTGACTCGAGGCCAACTTGAGGTAGCCTTGTCACAGCTAAATGTGGATTCTGCAGTGGGCCCCGATGGGATTAGGCCGAGAACATTCGTTTGGGCAGAACATCAGTGCCCTTCTTTAAGGAATCCTTTCAACAGTTGGATGGCGGATGGGGTGGTTCCCCAAAAATGATAGTGTGCAGCTCAAAATTGATCCGGGCCTTTAAACCCGGATCCTTTAAACCTTTAAACCCGGATCCCTCAGACCACAGACCGTGAGCATTTACAACACCTGAATAATTTGAGGCCCTTAACAATTAGTTATATAATTGCCAGAACCTTTTCTGGAATCCTCGGCAAGACACTTAGCGAGGCCTGCCAATTAAATGCACGCCAGAGTCGATTCGTTCAGGCACCGGGCCACAGCGAGAATATTGGCAGGCTGGTTAACATTCTATGCGAGGCCAAAAGCAACAACAAATCATTCAAGGTCTTGTTTTTGGATTTGCCACGGCATTTGATACTGATTCGCACTATCATATCCACACCGCACTGTTGTCCAAACACATTCCGGTGCACCTGGTTAAGCTGGTCCTTAGCACTTTATTCAGGGCCACAACCACCTTTAGGACAATGGGACAGAAAAAGCTGACAATCAGCCTTAATGTCAGCAAGGGAGGCAGGAGAATCCCCTGCCTCCCTTGCTATTTAATTTGGCGCTCAACCATTTGATTTGTGAATTGGAATGGGCAGGAGCACCATACTTGGACAGGGTCTTGGGGGGTTGGAAGTTCTGACCTCAGAATGGCATTGGAACCGACTGCAGAGGAGGCACAGAGCGGATGAATCAGATTCCATCCAAGTAAGAGAGTTGCTGCAACTGGTGCTGCTGCTGCCAAGAGGGATGGAGTTGGGGGGGAGCAGACAGAGGGCCAATGAGAGAGAAGGGTCACAGAATGGGGGACCAGCAGGAGCAAGAGGAGCAGAAGCTGGATTTGGAGCTGAAGCTTGAGCAATGACAGATAGAAGGGAACAGGAAGAGTGGGTGTGTCTTGTGCAGGTGTGCGGTTTAGCATATGCCGAAGACCTGACTGGTCCAGGGAGGGAATGCAGAAAAACCTTGCGGTGATCGAGCGGTTTTGCCAAGGCTCAGGGCTCTCCCTTAACCTGGCGAAGACCAAACAGGTTTACCCCCAACACACCAGAGGGGGAACCCAACTGCACCGCCTGGACGTTCGGGGAGAGCAGTGCAAGAATGCTCCAGCTGGGTCAAAAGATTGGATACCTGGGCGTCAGCATCTTCCCATCCGGCTAGGTCAGTCTGGAAGACGTGCAGAGCAGGCCGATGATGTGGCTGGACAGAGAGATGCTCAGGTCCGGGTAGCTTTGAGAAATAACCATATCCCCCCGGAATCTCCATGAGCTGGTGTGCAGCAAGGCCTCCATGAGGTTGGTCATGATGGACCTGGCCATCAGGTCGGCGGTGAAGCACGTCCTACATATTGCGGATATGACGCCGAACAGGCTTATGCATTTGAGGTGCAGAGATGGAGGGATTGGCCTCACAGAGCTCGTTGGCGCCATTCCGGGGATGGTAGTGCCCCGGGACTGGGCGTTGATGCATCCCAAGGACCGTGTGACCCGGGCGACAGCTCTCGGATCACCGGCCATCTCCTTGCTTCAGTCCCGCTTCACCGAGTTCAGCTTGGAAGTCACTCCAGTTGGAAAGATCATGACCGACGGTTGGAGGATGGCCGCATTCAACCAGTGGTGCGTGCAGCCGGTTTACAGGCTCGGGATTGTGGCATTCCGTGATGACCTCGTCAGCAACAGCTGACTTTACAAGCTGAAGCTGGGAAGAATCCGCCACACCATCGCGGCCCTGCAGCTGCGATCCTTCACCTACGCGACGACCAGGGAGGCTCTCGCCAGGGGTAGGATCGCGGCTGAAGTTGTCTGCTGGAGGGAGGTGCGGTGTGGTGCAGCCTGAGATGGACGTTCAATGTCGAAGGTGTGGAGAGGAGTTCGAAACCTTGGTCCACATCTTGTCCTGTTGCCCTGCAGTGAGAGAACCCTGGATAAGAAGGCACCACAGGCTTTGTAAGATGGTAAAGGGCTTGGCAGAGTTGTGCATGGATGACCATATCGGAGCGAACATTCGTTGGAGCAGCGGATTGTTACAGGCCGATCTCATCTTGATAAAGGTCAACAACACACTGATCATCTTGGATGTTTCGGTGGTGTTTGAGAGAGACACGAGAACCTTGGAGCGTGCCGACCCAGCCAAGATCAATAAATACAGGATCCCAAAGCAGCTGGTGTGGTCTTAGCTTCAGTTTCCTGAGGTATGGCTCCATGGCTCCCCACTGGGGGCAAGAGGAACACGGTTCCCCCAACAACTCCAACGTGCTCCAAACTATTGGGGTGGTCAGGCCCAGTGTGGTGGCACAGAAGCAGCAAAAGGTTAATCAAAGGGAACGATGCCACGCTTGTGAGGGAGGGGGTGGGGTGGGCCTCGAGGATAGACACAGGCTAAAAGAGGAGGGAATAGGAAGGGCAAGGCATGGATATAGGGGGAAACCACATTTAAAAACAGTACAAGGACAGGCAACTCCCATCCCTATGCCCCGCCCCACTGGCCCTCCCCCCCATTCCCGTCCAGACTCCCCACCACGGCCTGTCCCGCACCCATGCCCCCCATCCCGTACCCCCCCAGACTCCGGACCCAGCCTCCCCTCCTCTTTGTCTCGGGTAACGAGCCAGCCCTGACATACTCCTGCCGCCGCAGCTTGCGGCCCCCGCCTCCACTTCCGGCCTGGATCCCAACCCTGCCCCCGACTTCACCCGTGCCCCTGCTCCTGCTCCCACTACCCCTGTGGCGAACATCGAGGGAGGGGAGGCATCAGCGCCCATTAGGCTGGAAATTGTGCATCCGTATGGAGAATATGCTTGCCCATGTGGTGAGGAGGTTGACACCTTGGCCAAGATCTGCCGACACAGGAGGTTCCACCACCCTCACGCAGTCCTATCCTGTCGATGCGACTACTGCGGCAATAGCAAGGAAAATCACAGGAAATTCCTGCCTCATACACGAGAGCGTGAAAAGCAAACCGGCATTCACCTCCCTCCCCCAAACCCCGACCCGAAGTGCCCAGCAAACAGGTTTTCATTCCGTGCCTTGCCAAGGACTGCCGCGACAAATACTTGACCCACCATGGCGGGTCACAACACGAAGCACCGTCACCCAACAATATGGTATAAGATGAGATCAGAGCTAATAAGGCAGAGGAGGAGCAACGGGCCAGGAAGGGGAAGTGGTGGGTCAACCTGGACGGTCAGGGAAACATAGAGGCTGGAAGCACGAGGTAAGCATTTTGGCACAGCAAGAGGGTCAAATGTGTTGATAGCAGGTCACCTTCCTAGTAAAATGGCCAAGCAAGTAAGGGACAAGAGGAGGTACATGGCAATGCATGGCTCAGGGTCGGAGGCAACCGAGGCCAACACTGACAATGCCTCAGAAGCGAACACCTTTGGCCCGGCCACACTGACAGGAAATGTTGGTGCCTCATGTGAATTCGTGCCTTCAATACGGTCTGGCACCCCGCTCTGCTCACCAAACTCTCCTCCTTTGGTATCCATGGAAATCTTCACGCATGGCTGGCGGACTTCCTCTCTAGTCATAGTCAACGTGTGGCCCTGAATGGGTTTCTCTCATCTTCTCTTCCTGTTCAGGCTGGAGTTCCCCAAGGCAGTGTTCTGGGCCTGGTGCTTTTTCTGGTCTTCATCAATGATCTCTCCGACTCGATGGAAAATCCTCTCTATCTCTTTGCTGATGACTCTACTCTCTGCCGCTTCATTCCTCATCCCTCAGATCGGCAGTCTGCAGCCTCCTCACTCTCTGCAGACCTGAACAAAATCAATGACTGGGCAAACAACTGGAACACGTCTTTCAATCCTGACAAATCTCACACTCTTACAATGTCTCTCTGAAAAGACTGACTGGACCACCCTCCCATCCACTTTCTGAATAATCCTCTCCAAGAAGTTCTGTCACTCAAGCTTTTGCGTCTCACTATCTGCCATGATCTTTCCTGAGAAAACCACATTTCAAATCTGGCCTCCAAAGCCAGTCGCCGACTGGGCATCCTCCGTCGTGCGAAATCCTTCCTTGGCACACCTGAGCTCCTCACCACATACAAGGCTTTCATCCGCAGCTCAATGGAATACTGCTCTCCCCTCTGGGCTGGTGCTCCTGCCTCACACCGAGCTTGTCTTCATGCTGTTCAAACCAAAGCGTTCAGAATGATTGGAATCTCCCGTGATGAAGCTACCTCCGAGGGCCTTTCACTTACTCACCGCAGGCAGGTTGGTGGTCTTTCTGTCTTCTACCGACTCCTATCCGGCCTTGCTCCTCCAGCTCTCTCTGGGCTCTGTCCCCCAAATATTCCTAAAGGTCGCACAAGATCTGCCTGCAACCCTCTTATGGTTAAACTGCCAAAATCAAGACTCTCGGCTCACCTTCACTCTTTCATGCCTCTTTTCTCTTGCCTCTGGAACAAACTCCCCCACTCCCTTCAATCTCACTCCTCCCTCCAGGTCTTTAAAACAGCTGTTCACCACCATCTCTTATCTTCCCGCATCCAAAACCTTGATCTTTTCTACCCCCACTAATTTCACCCCAAATCCTCTTTTTTGAAAGACCAACTTATTTCCTGGAAGTCCTTGGTGTCCTTGTGTTTATACTTCTCTCACCCCCGCACCCCTCCCCCCTTCCCACGCCGCCTCCCCCCAAGCCCTCTCCCTCCCACACATTCCCGATGTCCCTCACAAATGTTGTTTTTATGCTTCCCCTTCTGTCCCCATCTTGTCTACCGCTCCCCTTTTTTATATACTTTGGTTCTTTGTCTGTTTGATTTGTTTGTGTGATAGGTGTTAGCTCTTTCACGAGCCTCGATTATGTATACCAAAAAATAAATAAAAAACTTAACAGGCAGTGCCACTGGCAGGCTTCCATATGAGCAATGGTAGGGCCCTTGGAATTGATCAGGAATTAAGGGCTGTGGTTCTTCCGGCGGATCCCGTTGGGTCTCTAGTGGTGAGCGGTACGTCAAGAACGAGTGTGACCCTGTTGCGACAAGTGCGTGACGAATGCCTGGAGGTACAGACGAGGAGGGACAGAAGGGCCATCAGCAAACAGGCTCGAAGGGCAGCGGGGTATTCCAACGGGGAACGGAGACAGGTAGGCAACATCCCACGGGTAGCGCTCGCGGGCCAGGGCCGAAGGACGGTAATCAAGTTAAAAAGGTACAGACGACTCGATGTGCTGTGCAGGAAGAACAGCGGGAAATTTGTGGCTGCAGTCTTGGACGGTAGTTCGTCCACAAAATGAAACATAAATAAGGCAATGGGAGCTGCAGGATATGTTCATCACGTTAGAGGGCTTTCAGTCGGCACAGGGACCGCAGGGGGAACGACAGGCCCTAGACCTAGCTGGACTGCAGGTAGAAGTGCGTCAAGAGGAAATTAATGAGGAGCTGGCACAGCTCAAAGTAGACAGCGCCGGGTCGACGGGGTAAAGCCAAGAGCGCTCGTGGACGTAGAACATCGACGTAAGCTACTCAAACCACGATTCGACAGCTGGACCAGAGATGGAGTGTGACACCCCCATGAGCGAAAAAATGTCGGTTGATATTAATTCCCAAAACGAATGATCCCGACCAACTAAAACACCTGACCAACTGGAGGCCCTCGACCATCGGCTCCACAATCGCGCAGGACGTTTAGCCAAATCTTCGCGAACAGGTTAGGTCGGGCTTGCCCGATTAATCCACGCCAGTGAGGGTTTCTACAGGCGCCGGGGAGCAGTGAAAACATCGCCACATTCGCCAACATTATGCGGGAAGCAAAGATGAAGAGAAAAACGTTGGCAGTTGTGATGCTTGACTTCGCGAAAGCGTTCGACACCCTTTCACACAGAACGTCGCCACTGCACGACTCTCGAAAGGTATCACAGCTGGAACTACAAAACTCATCGCCAGTACGTTTGTCGGGACCACCACATCGTTTGATAATAACAGGGTTAAAACTAGACTCGGCGACAAAGGGGGGGGGGGGGGGGGTCAAACAGGGACATCCATTATCACCGCCGCTTTTTGACTGGGCGATCGACCACTTCATCACCAAGCTGGAAAGGACTGGAGTGCCGTACATGTTCAGGATAAGGGCAACAGGCAACATGGAATTTAGGCAGGGGCTAGATGAATGCGCAAGCAGCACCAATAAGATTAAGTTCTATGCAAGACGCAAATGGACGTCGCAGAAGAAGAAAGAGTTAATGGGGGATGGGGGCAGACGGCGGAGCGACACTGTCACATGAACGAATGGACGTGTATGGTAAGGTATGGCTGACCTGTCTGCCGTTTGTGGACGACCTTACCCTGGTGAGTGGCTGTTGACAGGCCATGCAACACAATTTGGACCTCGGCAAGTTGTTTTACGACAACACCAGCCTACACCTCAATCTAGCAAAGACTAAAGGGTTCCACATGTATATGATCGTGACAGTGACAATTGGACCGGGGAGGGTGCATTTAATCATACAAGTGATTGGCATGCTGCTCCCCGGACAGCAAACAATGTACCGAGACACCACGATCAGCCCGGCTGCAATTTTCTGCCAAGAGGAGGTGCTTTGGACCCTGAACATTTGGCTGAACAACATCAGGGATGCTGCGGTGAGAGCAACGACAAGTGCTCATTTAATTAAAAAAAAAACATGTCCTGACCAGGCTCCTCCACCAGCGAGTGAATAGCGACACACCCAAAAGGCAGCGAGTCACGATTGATAGCCTAATTAGGATGGCGATGAAGCGCGTGCTTCATCTGCCACACATGGCACCATATGGATTAATCTACTCGGCTGTACGGGATGGTGGAATGGGATTGTTAAATTTAGCACACGCCATCCCACGGATGAGGGCGACTGAGGACTAGTCTTTGGCCCACTGCAAGGATGGGGTGATCCAAGCAATTACGATCGGGGCCCCCGCCGGTGCCACCTTGCCAAGCCGCTTCACCCAATTGGGACTGAAGGTGAAGGAATCCAGGGCAATTCGACTAACCGGTGGCGCGGAATGTTCAGGAAATGCTGGTATTCCCAGCAGGTCCACGGCCTTGGTGCTGCCACGTTCCACGATGACCCAATCTTCAACACATGGTTACACAACCTGAGAATGGGTCGGGTTCGACACGACAGCAGCATTGCAGTTAAGGTCGAACACCTACCCTGTCAGAACAGCGCTGGCCAGGGAACGGCCTGACTCGAAAAGATCTGCAGGTGATGCCACGAGGAACCAGAAACATTGGCCCACGTCCTGTCTGTCTGCCCGGATACCAAGACCAACATAATACGTAGGCATCACAGAGTCTGTGAGATGCCAGCCAATGTAGTCTAGGGATGTGGATGGCAGTGTCTGAGGGAACAAACAATTTGAGGGGAACAGGGAGCAGTCTACAGACCGGACATGACATGATATGTAGCAAGCAAGGACATCTGACAAAAGTGAGACATAACCATCGTCTTTGGAAGAGACCCCAAGACACTTGGACTTGCGTACAAGGCCAAAGTTGGGAAATACAGTCTTGAAAGACCTCTGAGCTCAGAAGCTGGGATTAGGAACACAACCAGAGCGCATCGGGAGCAACCCGGATGGGGAGGGTGGGGGTGGGGGTAGGGTAGAAAGGGGAGGGGGAGGAAGGGGGGACAGGAAGGTGGGGGGTGGGGTGAGCAGAGCTTGGTGAGCCAGGTATTTCGCAAACAGAACCAGAAAGGGAGGAAGCAGAGATGGCAATAGGATTAGGTGTCGGTCCGGCAGCAGACAGACCAACATTTATGGGTTCCCCATTGGCGCCAGGGGTAAATGGCACCCCGACAACACGTTGCTTCAACAGCGCTTAGGAATTGGCATGGAACACGCGAAGAAAACGGCCATTAGATTCTCCAGAGCCACCCTGCTCATGTCTCCAGACATGTTAGCTGTATTCACTAGAGGAGAGACCCCAACATACCACGAGGAGGATACACCATGGACCCAAGGAGCAACAAGGTCGTGGCAGTGGGAGGGGCGCAAGGCACGGTACATGCTGGACAGAGGAGCAGACTGCCACGCTGATCAGATGGGCAGAGGTGTACAGGGGTCTCCCAGAGATGAATAAAATGATCACAAGGAAGCTTTCTGGAAAGACGATCAAACAGATGAGGGAAAACTGCATGATCTAAAGTTGAGTGAGGATAGAGAAAACCTGAGGATGCCAAGGGCAGCATTAACTCCTTTTTGGTAAAGGCTCAATGAGGAGGCGTGTTGAGCTGAGGTTGCCAGGCAACAGGTTGTCGTGCCCTCGGCACAAGCGTATGGCCCTGTCCACTTTGATGGAAGCGTAACGTCGGTCAGGAGAATGGAGCTTTTGGAGGAATTGATGAGGAATTGCGAGACGAGGGGAAGAGCAACACCGGGAAGGGGAAGGGGAGGGGAAAGGGAAGGCGGTAGCAGACAAGGGATACCTAGACAGGGTCAGGCAAAAAGATAGGTGGGATGGCCTTGGGTTTAATCGGGGTGGGACCAGAAGGGAAAGAATTAGGGCAGGGCGGCGGGAACCGAGAGCTCGGCAGCGTGCAGCACTGTTCATCAGGAGGTTGGCCGAGTTAGCGAAAAATAACAGGAAGAGGCTCGCAGGTGAGCTTCTGGATGGTACAGTGGCAGTTGAATGTGAGATCCCCAATGAGATTGTGTATGGGCACTTTAAAACCAAGTGGGAGCAGGAGGGCAAATTTTTGACACTAGGTTTTGGAATCACGGGGGGGGGGGGGGGGGGGAGTTGATACAGATCGGTTGGAGGGGGAAATCTCAGAGATTCCGACTCTTTAATTAAAACAGAGCATCGTGATGGCCGGTGAAAGAGTGTGACATTCAGAGCACTGGGAAGAAATCACATCGCGTTCAAAGTGAAGAGATTCACAGAAGATCGTGTGAACAGCGGGAGCAACTATGACTCTCTTCATCTCTGTCTTGGAGAAAGGAGTGCGGCTAGCGATACTGTGGTATAGTGGATCGTCAGTACTGACTTGGGATAAAGATAAGTGGCATAAAGGCGCCGCCTCCACATGGCGAGAGTCGGGGCAGGTCCTTCAGGGGCTGTGTCAAGTAGCGGCTGGGTATTGAGAGGGTCTGGGGAAGCACCCCCCTTTTCCTTCTCATTTATCCTCCAAATTTCGCAAGAAAAATATGGCGGAAAGTTCGGGTGCTGCCTTTGCAGCTACCCCGGAGGGTATTGCACCAGCGCCAGGCGGGGATTGGAGGTGCACGGTTTTACGTGTGGGGACTGTGGAAGGGAATTTGGGACGAAGATTGTGCTTGGAGTGCACTCTCGTGCTAAACACCCTCGGGAGTTCCACGAGCGGCATCTTCCCGCAAGGGAGAAAATGCGGTGGGACCCCAAAGAAGAACACATGATGGCTCTCGAGGAGATCCGGCTCGTCCAGGAGGGATGCAAGTTTATCAACTTCGGACTGGTTGAGAAGGTCCCTGGCGATCCCTCAAGGCCAAAGAAAAGCGGAGGGCGAAGGCCGACAGGGAGCTCGTTCAGCGACTCCTTGTGGAGTCTCAACAACAACCGCGCCCTCGGCCGAGATGTGCACGTCCACCACGTGGCCGTAGGTCAGTGGAGGGGAGGGCGGACTTTCCTCCGGGGGCCGGACCTGGCGACTTGTCGGCGTGCATTCTCCACAACCTAGGCCTTACTTTTGCGGACCTCCGGCCGATCACGGTCAAGGTGGTGGAGAGCACCATGAAGTCGTTCCGTGCCTTCAAACAGTCCTCATTTCGTTGCGTCCTAGTTTTCGTTGCGTCGGGTGGGCGGGTGCCCTTTGGGTGCTGCACTGTCCTAGTTTTGCTTTTGAAATTGGTGGGACAACATTATGATTTTGAGATTGATTAAAATTTCTTTATCCATTTTGCCGCTTTTCATTTTGTCCCGATCCCGAAAGATGTTTTCAGGGATGCGGTGCCCCGGAGGAACCAGGGAGCCTCGTGAGCCGCCTGCCCGAGATATTTTTCTTTCTCGGAGGGGCTTATTTGATTCGGGTTATTGGTTAAGGTTATTTTTGTCATTCTCGGGACTATTTTGTTGTGCCCCGGATCCCTTAACAAATGATGGGTGTGCGGTCTCATGGGGAGACAAGGGCCGACGACCTGCCCACGGTGGGCGCTGATGGATTGTGGAGTCCACACATTAAACGGAAAAAGTAGTTGAAGCGAAATGAAAGCTCCTTCGCCGAACGGTAGATTGCACAATTGTACATTTTAATATACAATTTATTCACTCCACCAACCTGCTTCTATGTCGTACGAGGTTAACTCTATCTAGCAAATAAAATTACATTACCCTCCTCAAATATTTCGGGTGACAGCCCCGTTTCAGTAGGTATTCAGAATTATTTAATTATTTCCCTCAACCAACTCTTTCCTTAAGTTACCTTGCAAGATAACTACAGGGCTGTGAGTTATCAATGGGTCATCAAATTATTCAAGGGATGCCCCCCCCCCTCACTCTATAATTAAGGCCCACATAACTCCACAACAGCTCTCCCCCTCTCTGAGGAGGGAGGGTTAATTTACACAACCACAAAAAAAGCAAAAAACATGCACGTGCTCGTGCGTGCGGCGCGCGTGCTCGTCGGTGGACCTCGAATGAGAGCGAGCCCGACCTCGTGACGTGTGTCCGCGTGCGCTCGGCACGTGACACCGAGGACGACGATGAGAGCCCGCGAGACACACCGCGATCGCGGGTCCTTTGGGGGTCGTGTGTCGCGCGTCCGGGGCACCCCGCTCCCAGCCGTCGACTGGCGCAAACTGTCCTCAGTGCGTCGTCGACCGTGGTGCGGTGCCGGAGCAGTGCGCGTCTCCGGCAGGGGCCGTTTCCATGTCCGCACGGCCGGCGTGTCGCGGGCTTCGGGGCTCTCGGCTCTCGGGCCGTCTGTCCCCGGCGTTCCGCCCGCGTGCGCACGTTTTGCCCGTCGTGCGCGCCGCGTCATGCGTTGGCGGTGAGGTCCCCGGCGCTCGGGGTCTGCGGCGAGGGTCGGAATCCCACCCGACCAGTCTTGAAACACGGACCAAGGAGTCTAACACGTGTGCGAGTCGAAGGGCTCGATCGAAACCCCGGAGGCGCAATGAAAGTGTGTGGTGCGTGCGCGGCCGGGTCCAGGCGTCCCGTTGTCGCGGGCTACGTTTCGTGCGGTGCGGGCGTGCCGCTCGGTGGCCGGTGCTTTCCGGGTTCTCCCGGGGGGCCCGCGTCGTCCGTGTCGGCGCGCTTTCGCGCCGCGCGCGGCCGAACCCACGCCGGCAGGGGCGTCCCTCGCGCCCGCGCTCGTTCCACCGTGGGGCGGGATCCTCGCCGCCGTGGCAGGGGCGAGGCGCACCGCCGGCCCGTCCTACGCTCTCCGTCCGGCGCGAGCCGGCGGAGGCGGACGGAGCCACAGCGTACTTGTTGGTACCCGAAAGATGGTGAGCTACGCCCAGGCAGGACGAAGCCAGGGGAAACCCTGGTGGAGGCCCGCAGCGGTTCTGAAGTGCAAATCGATCGTACGACCCGGGCGTAGGGGCGAAAGACCAATCGAACCATCTAGTAGCTGGTTCTCTCCGAAGTTTCCCTCAGGATAGCTGGAGCTCTCGCTGGATGCGCAGTTTTATCCGGTAAAGCGACTGACGAGAGGCATTGGGGCCGAAACGGCTTCAACCTATTCTCAAACTTTGAATGGGTAAGACGCCCGGCTCGCGTCTTCGGAGCCAGGCGCGTGCGTTCGCCGTCTCCGGGCGGCGGGCGCGCGAGCGAAGAATGCGAGCTGCCCAGTGGGCCACTTTTGGTAAGCAGAACGGGCGCTGCAGGATGAACCGAACGCCGGGGTTAAGGCGCCGAACGCGAACGCTCATCGGAGCCCTGGCAAAAGGTGTTGGTTGGTCGAGACAGCAGGGTGGTGGCCATGGAAGTCGGAATCCGCTAAGGAGTGTGTAACGACTCACCTGCCGAATCAACTGGCCCTGAAAATGGATGGCGCTCGAGCGTCGGGCCTATACCCGGCCGTCGCAGGCGATGTAACCATTGGCGCGCAGTGACTTTGCTTTTGCTTTGCTGCGCTGCGCGCCGTCCGTGCCGCGACGAGTAGGAGGGCCGCCGCAGTGGCGCTGAAGCCTTGGGCGCGGGCCCGGGTGGAGCCGCCGCGGGTGCAGATCTTGGTGGTAGTAGCAAATATTCAAACGAGAGACTTTGAAGGCCGAGGTGGAGAAGGGTCCCATGTGAACAGCGCTTGGACATGGGTGAGTCGGTCCTAAGTGACGGGCGAAGGCCTTACGGACGATGTTGGGCGATGGGCTCCCATCTGCCCCAGTGTGAGCGAAAGGGAATCGGGCTCAGACCCCCGAACCCAGAGTGCGGAGAAAGGTCGGGGGACGGCTCGCGCTTACCGCGGCCTCCCAACGTTGCGGTAAAGCAAAGCGCGCCTGGAGACGGCGGCGGGGGTGCCGGGAAGAGTTTTCTTTTCTTCGTGAAGGGACGCGTGCCCTGGAATGGGTTTTACCCGAGATAGGGGCCCGCGCCCTGCAGACCGTCGCGGCTCCTGCGGCGTCCGGCGGGCCCTCGCCGCCCCTTGAAAATCCAAGTGCGATGACTGAATCTCGCTCTAGGCCATACCCATATCCGCAGCAGGTCTCCAAAGTGAACAGCCTCTGGTGCGATGGAACAATATGGGAAGGGAAGTCGGCAAGCCGGAACCGTAACTTCGGGACAAGGATTGGCTCTGAGGGCTGGGTCGGTCGAGCCGGGGCGCGAAGCGGTGTATGGGAACGCGCTCACGGTCGGGGCGAGCCTCCGTTTCCCGGGCCCGCGGGGCTCCCGGCCCGTCGTCCGGTCCGCCGGCGTCTTGCGACGTGGCGTCGGGTTCTACCGCCGGCACGGGCGGTGCGTTCGGGGCCCGGTCCGGTGCCGTGTCCGGGGAAGTCCCTCCCATCATGGCCCTTGTCGAGCGCACCGCGTGGCGCACCGGCCCCTGCGTTCATCGTCGTCGGTCGCGCGTCCCCGCCGGCTCCCACGAGCCTCCCCATCCCGTCGTCCTCCGTGGAAAACCGTGGTCGCGGCGGGGCGATGGTTCTTGGTGCTGTCGGCGGTTGCGGCGCGACGCTCGGACCGTCACCGTGCGCGTCTCGTCGGGGGTCTAACGTGCGCCTCGGGTGGCGGCGGGAAACTCTCCGGTGCCGGTTTCCGGGTCCCCGGCCCCGTCCTTTGGGCCTGTGCCCTCTCGCGGCGCGTCGGCGTCGGGCGTCCTGGGCCGGATCGGCCCGGCTACGGTCCCGGAGCGCGAGGTACTCTGTTGCAAACGTGAGCCATTGCCTCCCCGTGGAGCGCTCCGGCTGCGGCGCGCGCGCGGTCCGCCCGGACCCACCGCGTCCCGCGCTCCCTTCCGCTCGCGCGGGCATTCTCGCGCCGGCGCGTTGCATCGTGAACTCGTTGCTCGCGGCGGTTCCCCGCTCGTGCGTGCGGTTGATGGGCAAAGGTGCGATGGTGCGAGGCTCAGGTGCGCGCGTGCGCCTCGGCCGGCGACCGACAGTCGCCTGAGAACCTGAGGTGCGGACAAGGGGATTCTGACTGTTTAATTAAAACAGAGCATCACGATGGCCGGTGAGCGAGTGTAGACGCGGTGATTTCTGCCCAGTGCTCTGAATGTCAAAGTGAAGAGATTCACAGAAGGGTGGGTGAACGGCGGGAGTAACTATGACTCTCTCTTAGTCGTCATGCAAGTTGCGCTGCCATAGTCTGCAGGTCGTTGAAGTCCGATTTGTATTGCGATAAGTGGCCCAAAGCCGCCGCCTCCATGTGGCGAGAGTCGGAGCAGTAGAGAAAGCTGCTGTACCAAGTAGCGGCTGGGTCCGAGAGGGATCTGGGGAAGCACCCCCCTTTTCCCTCTATTTTGCCCTCTTAAATTCGGGAGAATTATGAGTAGGGAGTTTGAGGGTGCTGCCACTGCAGTTACCCCAGAGGGCAATGCACCAGAGCCAGAAGGGGCTCGGGGCGTGTGGTGCATACATGTCAGGACTGTGGAAGAGAATTTGGAAGGAAAATTGGGCTCGGCATTCACGCTCGCGCCAAGCACCCTCAGGAGTTCCACCAACGCAACCTTCCTGTTAGGGGGAAGCCGCGGTGGGACCCTGAGGAGGAACACATGATGGCGCTCGAGGAAGTCAGGCTAGTCAATGGTGGGTGTCGGTTCATCAACCAGGGGCTAGCCGAGAAGATCCCTGGGCGCTCCCTCGAGGCCATCAAAGGGAAACGGAGGTCGACGGCCTACAAGGAGTTGGTTCTATGACTCCTTGCAGAGCCTAACCAAGCACCACGACTTCGGCTGAGACGTGAGCGTCCACCAGCTATCCCTCGACCAGCTGAAGGAACGGGTCGCTTACCTGAGGCCGAGCCGGCCTCTGAGGAGTCACCCGGCCCTGAGGCCGAAACGTTGAGTCTGGCGGAGTGTGCGCGTTGGAGAGGACAGATGTGGGTCTTCCTGCGGGGGTTGCCCCCGGGGGGCCGTGAGTGGAACGAGCTTTGCTTCGACCATCTCATTGGTCGTCTGGGGTCGATCTCTGGAGGGGACCTCGCTGCGGAACTTGAGGCCTGTACCCAGGGCATTGTCTCTGGATTGCCTGCTGAGAGCATTGGACATCGTGGTGGCATCCCCAGGGGTGGCCCCACTGATCTGTATATACTACTGGATAGCGGGTCGGGCTCTTGAGTTGAAGTCAGCGCCCGGCCACTGGACGCCATGTTGCCACTCGCATAAATTTTTCGTCAACACACTCCGCTAACGTATTATGAAATGCCGGCTTGTGCTGCTATTAATTGCACAAAGAGACAAATACGAGGATGTGGAAAGACATTTCATCTGTAAGTACTGAAAATTAACATTTATTTGAGAGTGTTTTATTTAAAAAACGTTGAATTTGAATGTTAAATTATGATGTTTGCACAACCGCGATCTGGATTCAAGTTTCAACTACTGAACTTCAGAACTAGTTTGACTCGACCGCAGAGTGCGCAAAGTCACTGAGCCGGGACATATTTCATCAATATGCGGTCCCTCAGGGCTAAGTTTGACCCAAAGTCTTTATCTATATAGTTATCGAGGACGAGTATAAATAGCATGGTCCCGTCTAATAATGTGTACCCTGGATGATTCAAAGTTGCAAAACTCAATGCAGTTAAACTTTGAAACAAATAACTGATTCTGTATAAGTACATGGTAATTGAGTGTTTATATGGCTAGTATGTTGAGCCTTACATATTGAATATGTTGTAAATTGTTGCTTCGAGTTGTACTTTCATGACGATCGGCTAATTTATTGAAAATATTTTTTTCAGATTTCCATTCAGTCGTCCAGATGTTCTCCAGAAATGGGTTGTGAATGTGAAACGTGACAAATGGAAACCTTCAAAGAAGTCTGTCCTTTGCTCAGACCACTTTGATGACATGTTTTGACAGGACAGGTCAGACCACAAGACTCAGAGAAAATTCCCTGCCAACCATATTTGATTTTCCGACCCACCTGCAGAAGGTACATAGTACAAGAGTTTCATGTTATGGTGGAGTAACTGAGATATAAATAGTGTCATGTTGTAGCTGTCACTGCCAGCAGTGATTTTCACACTTGTCTGCTTACATGCCAATTGATGTGTCAAATATATAAATTTTGCAAACACATCAACATCAGCAATTTATCAATACTTTTCCACCATCTCTTTTCTCAAGAACATCCCAAATAAATAATCTTGTATAATTTCTTCGTTCATAATTAATTCTGATCTATTATTCTGATGGATTTCCAGGATGAAAGGAAGTGAAAGCCACCCAAACCATGGTCTTTCTCGCAAGAAGCACTGGTCAATCTGCAAGAGCCACTGGACAACACACCCAGTACATCAATCATCACCAGCCCATCAAAGCTTGCAGCAACGACTGGTGCTGATCACACATATGCTGTAACTGCCAGTCCACGGAGTGTGAAACGTAAACTGGACTCTGTGCATGACAATCTTTGTAGCGTCAAGAAAAAGCTCAAATTGACACAGCAGAAATCACGTCGCTGCCGGAGGAAAGTCAAATCTTTGACCACAGTTGTTCAAGCACTTCGTGATGAGCAGCTGCTCTCTGAGAATGGAGCTGACCAGTTGGCAAAGACCTTCTCTGATGTTCCTTCTGGAATAATGGAAAGAATGCTCCAAAACAAGAAAAGTGGCAAGGTGACAAGGAAGACGTATCCTCCTGCACTCAGAGCATTTGCTCTGACCCTTCAATTCTATTCAACCAAAGCCTACATGTATGTACGCAAAACTTTTGACATGGCATTGCCACACCCTGCAGTCATCAGGAAGTGGTACAGTTATATCAGTGGTGAACCGGGATTCACACAAGAATCCTTTGTGGCCTTACAACTGAAAGTGAAGGAGGCTGAAGCTGAAAAGAGACGTGTTGTTTGTGCCCTCATGCTTGATGAAATGTCCATCAGAAAGCACGTCAGTTGGGATTGTGATAAGCTGCGTGGCTATGTTGACATTGGAACAGATGTATGCGATGATTCAACTCCTGTTGCAACTGATGCACTTGTTCTCATGGTTGTGTCATTAAACAGCAATTGGAAAGTTCCAGTTGGCTATTTTTTGATACATGGCATGTCAGGTGCTGAAAGGGCCAATTTGGTGATGCAGTGCATACAGAAGCTGTGTGACATTGACGTTGAAGTTGCCTCTCTTACATGTGATGGACCATCATGTCACATGACCATGTTGAAGCAGCTGGGGGCAAATATGGACATTGCTCGGTTGGATCCCTCATTCCCTCATCCCAGTAAACCAGAGTTGCGTGTGAGTGTCCTTCTTGACATATGTCATATGTTGAAACTGGTGAGAAACACACTTGCATCCAAGGGAATTTTGGTTGATGGATCGGGAGAGAAGATTTGTTGGTCTTACATTGAACGTCTACACGTGCTGCAAGAGGAGGAGGGGCTCAGAGCTGGTAACAAGCTGAGGTCGGCACACATCCACTGGGACAAGCAAAAGATGAAAGTCAACTTGGCGGCCTAAACTCTCAGCAGCAGTGTGGCTGATGCACTGGAGTTTTGCGATAAAGATTTGAAGCTGAAGAAGTTTGAAGGCTGTGAAGCAACGGTCGAGTTCATACGTACATTTGATCATTTATTTGATATAATGAACTCGAGAAATCCCTTGGCCCGCAACTACAAGGCACCAATGCATCCCCGCAACGAGCCTCAGTGGCGTCCCTTTCTGAGAAACGCCTTCACATATGTATTGTCGCTGAAAGATGTTCATGGCAAGCCAATGTACGAAACCCAAAGAAAAACAGCCTTTGTTGGATTTCTCGTGGCGATCAGGAGTCTTCAAGATATGTATGCATCTCTTGTTGGTGCTGCAGAACCAAAACTGAAGTACTTGCTGACGTACAAAACAAGCCAAGACCATCTGGAGTTGTTCTTCTGTGCTGTACGAGCGGCTGGAGGTATGAACAACAACCCCACCTCCAAGCAGTTCACTGCTCTGTACAAGCGACTTTTGATTCGCCACGAGATATCCGCACTTGGTGGAAATTGTATTGCCCAGGATACAACCGGCGTTCTTCATGTCTCCAGTGTGCACAGGGAACCAGAGTCAGAGATCTGTCAAGACATGTTGCTGGTGAGGAAGTATGGCATGGAGCCTCACCCATCTGCTCCTCATCACGACCATGATTATGCTCATACCCCCGGCATTGGAAGGCTATCCCTCTACAAGGAAGAAGTCATATGCTACATAGCTGGATATGTTGTTCGTATGGCTGCCAAGCGTTTGTCATGTCCAGAGTGTATAGATGTGATGACTGACGGTGGTGTTGCCACTGGTTGTCTTCTTTTGGACAGAAAGAATAGAGGAGGTCTTGTGAGGGCGGCGGCTGATGTGATCACAGTGTGTACTGCCACAGAGCAGTGCATACAGAGGATGCTGCACACCACTGAAGGTGCTCTACCACAGTCCAAGAGGATTGCTCCTGCCATCATGTCAACCGTGTTGGGTGAAGTATGTCAGCGGGGTGTTTTTGACAGGTTGGATGAGCACGTGCTCAGTGGTTCTCCAGAATGCAACCATGTCCACCTTCTTGTCAAGTGTTTGTCCTCTTGTTACATCAAGATACGAATGCATCATCTGACGAAGCAGCTGAATGAGCAGATCACGGGGCCCAATGTGCGCAAGCGGCTCACCAAGCTAATTCTCTTCAAACACCAGTAATTTTGTTTTTATTTCACAATTTTTGCATATCAGATGTTCCTTTTGAAAGGACTATTGTATGTAAATTAACATGATTGGTCGACATATGCACACATGTATGCAACTAAGTTTAACTAACTATGCTTGCCATGTACCCATTTTAAATTATGATGTTTTTATGTACTTCAAGAAATACTTCTGAAGCGTTCTGCATTCAAGATGTGCTCTTACCTCTCATTAAATTTGTTCACCTTATGCTTGTGACTAACAAGTGATTTCAAATAGTGTATTGACTGTATGCTCTTCTTTGTGTTTGTTGTTTGCAACTGGGAGACAATGGAGCACTGACAGGCTGCTCTTTTTGGCTCCTTCAAATGTCAGCATTTTGTGCTTTTTGTATCCTGTGCATCATCGCATTTTGTCACCATATCATCTGAATATGTGGATCAATTTTACTTCAAATGTGGATTATATTGTAGGATAATTGTTTAGATCTGGATTGTTTCTTTGTGCAAATTTGTTCTGTGAAAGAATACTGGGAAGCAACAATGAGTCTTGAGTGAACTGAATGGATAATGCTTGCTTGGTGGTGTGACAGTACTCCGGCTAATCCTCTGGTTGTTCACTGCAGTGTTCGGTCAGGCATGTCGGCTGTGGTGCTGTCTAGTCTAGGGATTACCTGCTTGCTGTGAAACAACATGTGGCGGTGACTTTTGGTGGTTGTGCCTTCTCCAACGTGGCACCCACACTGTGGAACCATTCCCAGAGGAAGTCGGGCATACCTCCTACATCAGTATCTGAGCGAAATGAAATGTGTGGGACTTTAGGCCACATTTCTGCAATCTGTGTGCCAAACCTGGCCAGAGAACTGCCTGGGTAATGAGATGAAGTGTGAAACATACCCACGACAGAGGGTGTCGAAACCCTGACCCGGCGGTCGCCAATCAAACGTATTACCACAAGAACAAACTGAAGACACTTGTTCAATGATGATTTTGGTGACAAAATGTTTGTTTCTTTTGTTGAGCCTCTTTGAAAAGGGCACACTACATATGTCGGTCAATATTATTATTATTAATTGAGGCTTTGTAATAAAAGGTGCCTTTTTATTCCAACTTTAAGCTTTTTATGTTTCATTTGTCTTTCAGAAGACTGTTTGTTGTCAACTGATAAATTCTTGACATAGAATGAGTAAATGACCCAACATTGAAACCATCACATATAGACATCCTGGAGAAAGTCTTCTGTGAGAACAGCGGTGACCACAATGCCCTTAAATTGTGGACTAATTTATTGTATCAAGGATGATAAAATCTTTGAAAAATTAGTAAATTTTAATAATAATGCTTTATTCTCAAGCAATTTGGATTATACACTAAATTCATACTTAAATCGAGAATTATTTGAGAAAAACACAAACATGGACACGAAATTTGCGTTGAAATTGTGAGGAAGGTTGGCAAAAAAATCAATCAGAATTGAGTTTTCGAGCTGCTAACCTGGAACGTACAAATAAACATTAATTTGAAGAATTACATTGAGAGTTAAGAACAATAAAACGAAAGGATATTACAAGAGAACATTGGCGTGCCAAATACATAAACATATACATTGTCTGTCAATCATTGAGTTTGGAAAATGACACTTTGTATATATTTACAAAGTATAATTCTGAAAATTTTGCACATATAATCTAGGTTTCTTTCTAAAACAGCTTGTTGAGTGACTTTCAGTTGCGATGTTATGAGGTAGTTCATTCCACAGTTGTGCAAACGCCAGGAACTGACACAGGCCGCGCCTCCTTGTGCGAGTGGCAAGATGGCCGCCGCTGTCGCGCGCCGGCTTCACAGCTTTGTACAAGCCTATTGGCCGATGCTCTATCCAGTAGTATATACATATCAGTGGGTGGCCCTCGCAGTGGAGCGAGAGGTGGAACTCACGGGGATGGTCCAAGGAGGGGATTTGAGGGGCGGCCTGGTGCGGCTCGCAGGGAGAGATTGAGGCAGAAGGGTTCTCCGAAAGCAGCTCGACAGACTCATTATGCTGCTGTACAACGACTGCATGATTTAAATCCTCGCCGTTGTGCTAAGCAGTGCATCGATGGCACATGGGCCGAGTGGGGTGACGACCTGGATTGGGGTCAAATGTTTGAGTTCTGGGCTGCGGTCTTCGGAGGGGGATCACACCCAGATCTCAGGCCTGTCAAAGTTTGTGCACCACAGTGGGGGGTGGTTCGTCCCATCAGTCTGCAGGAGATCCTGTGGGGCAAGGGCCTCCTGAAACACGGGGCCCCGGGTCTGGACAAACTGTCCAGTAGACTGGTGAAGGCAACACCGAACTCATGTCTGTGTAAGTTGTACAACTTCTGGTTGCTTTGTGGGTTCTTGCCCCGGTGCCTTAAAAAGCATCGGACGGTTTTGATCCCCAAGGTCGCCAGCCCCGTTATACCTTCCAACTATCGGCCCATCACAATCAGCAGTTACCTGGTGCAACCTTTTCATAAGATACTCACCAGGCGGTTGTCGGCGGCCTTTGACTTACATCCGGCGCAGACAGCATTCAGGTGTGGTGATGGCTGTGCGGATAATTTTAATATTCTCGATGGTGTTCTTTGGGATGCCACGCACAGCCTTAACCCCCTGTGTCTTGCTGTCTTGGATGTGTCAAAGGACTTTGACTCCGTCAACCACGGTGCGATTCTACGAGCTGCGGAGGGGATGGGGGCTCCGCCTCCGTTCCTTGCGTATCTCGAAAGTACGGACAAGGACTGTTCTACCATCTTGGATTGTTGTCGTGCCAAGCCAATTTCAATGACTCGTGGTGTGAAGCAGGGTGACCCGCTCTCCCCGATAATGTTCAACAGTGTCCTCGATGAGGTGCTGAAGGGCTTACCGGGGGGAGTAGGTGTAAGGTTTGGGTGTGAAAACATCCAGGCCTTAACCTTTGCGGACGACCTGGTCCTGTGTGCCAGAACACCGGCCAGGATCCAGTCATCAATGAATGCGGCTTATGAACTCCTAGGACAAGCTGGCTTGGCGATAAATTGTGAGAAGTCCGTCACACTTAACATTGTCATCGACGGCGCTAATAAGCACTATCTTGTCGATGGGGTGCGATGGTTCACTATAGGCGGTAAAGAGCTACGGTCGTGCACAGCGACTGAGGAGCTGAGGTACCAGGGGATCAAGTTCCTCCCCAGCGAAATCGCTCCAACTTATGGAGCGTCTCTTGAGGAGGGGCTTGTAAACCTCAGGCGAGTGCCACTGAAGCCCCAACAGCGTTTAGCCATGCTGAGGGAGAACTTGATGCCGAAGCTCCAGCATGAGCTTGTACTGGGTATAGCCAGAACGGGCACGCTCCGAAAGTTGGATTGCCAGGTTCGCCACCATGTACGGCTCTGGCTGAGAATGCGGAGACAAACTCCGGTGTCCTTTTTTCATGCCAGGGCTGCGGATGGTGGGCTGGGCTTGCCCCAGTTTTGGACCACGATTCCAATCTTGCGTGAGCAGCGCCTGCGAGGGCTAGAACGTTCTGATAGACCCTATCTGAGGGCCATTTTCCAGACAAGCGTGGGAGATTGGATAAGGCTCAGGAGCACGTGCAACCTGCACTACGGGGGTGAACATCCGCGGTCTGTCAAACAGGCGGATGCTCTCACGGCTCAGCTGCTGCATGCAGCGGCCGATGGCCGTAGCCTGGCTGAGGCGAGTCGAGTTCCCCAGTCTCAGGGTTGGGTGCTCAGCCAGACATGCCTTCAGTCAGGCAGAGCATTTATCGATTCGGTAAAGGTGAGGGGCAATTTGCTCCCCACCGGATCCCGCTCGAGCCGCGGCAGGCCGGCGGATGCTCAGAAACAGTGGTGCGATGGCGGGTTGCCCTGCGAGAGAGACCCTTTCCCACATCTCTCAGGCTTGTTTTTGTACTCATGCTGCTAGAGTACGCCGGCACGACGACGTTTGTCGTTTCGTGTCCGGTCGGCTCCGGCAGCGTGGGTACGGGGTTATGGAGGAACCCGGTATTCCCACTGCAGCCGGTCTCCGGAAACCGGATATCGTTGCTGCGAAAGGTGGGAGTGCCGTCGTCTTAGATGCCCAGATCATGAGCGACACCCTGGCTCTGTCGCTTGAGTATACCCGGAAGGGACGCTACTACGATGTTGCCCATGTTCATCGGTGGGTGTGTGGCAAGTTCCGCACTCTGGACCGACCACGCGTATCAACCGTCACACTCAATTGGTGCTGAGTATGGGCGCCGGAATCGGTGAAGGTGGTGATCACGGTGAAGGTGGTGGAGAGCACGATGAGATCGTTCCGGATCTTTAAGCAGTCCTCGATGCGTTGCCCACGGCGTCGTGTGGGCAGGTGCCCTGTGGGTGTCGCGTAGTGCCAAATTCGTTTGGATTTGGAGGGACGGGATATTATTTTTGATTTGGTTATGGTTTCTTTCTCCAGTTTGGTTTTGTTTTCATTTGTCCCGAATCCCTGAGGGTTTCTCGGGGATGCGCAGCCTTGGAGGGCCAGGGGCCTCAGAGGCCGTTTGCCCTAGAACGAGAAGTTCTCATGTATTGGGGCCATTTGAGATCGAGGCCTGGTTAAGGCCTCCCTCTCCTTCGAATTTTTTATATGCCAGAGCTCCATTTCCTTAGAGTTTAGGGTATGCGGCCCAGTTGAGGCAAGGCTTTGCGACCTGCCCACAGTGGTGGTGCACCGGCGATAGTGGAGTCCACACTTAAAACGGGCGCAGTATGTCCCTTCGTAATATTAGCCAAATGCCTCGTCATCTAACTAGTGACGCCCCGGCTAAAGTTCATCCTGAAGCGCCCACAATGTGCGGACAAACTCCACCAATTGGCCAATGACTTGCGGGCCTGTCGGCCGGCCTCGAAGACTGAGATTGTGTCGGTTGCGCGCGTGCCCAGGAGGGGTCGCAACTATGTACACCATGAAAATAGCCAGATGCCTCGTCGTCTAACTAGTGACGCGCATGAATGGATGAACGAGATTCCCACTGTCCCTATCTACTATTCAGCGAGACCACAGCCAAGGGAACGGGCTTGGCGGAATCAGCGGGGAAAGAAGACCCTTTTGGGAAGAAGACCCCCCCCCCCCCGAGATCACGCGACCGACCCCGTGTCTTAATTGTGGCTCCTGAACGAGGGAATGATAATTAGGGGGGGAAGCGGCGACGAGAGCGCGCGGTCGGCGGCCCCATGGTCGCCTTGCGTGCTCTCGCCGAACTGCCATCTATCACTGTTTTTTGGGGGTTAGTGTCCACCTACTGTATCAGACTAAGTCCTTAACATAAACAAGGATGGGGATGAGGGGTTCACCCCATCGAACCGTCTTAGACACCCGAGAGTGTGGCGGCCTCCGATGCCGGTATTCCCCTTGGTGAGACGGATACCAAGGAACGGCGTCCGCCCCTGCTCGCCTTACCCCAGCGCCATTGATAAAGCGGACGCTGGTGCAAGCTGGGCTGCGGACGCCGCACCTCAGGCGGTACGATACGGTGTGGTACGGTACGATGACGCCGTGGCGCCGTACTACAACGGCCTACCTACAGGTGTCCAAAGGCGAGCAACAGGGTTGGCGATTGTAGCCCCCCAAGAAGACAGTCAGGCCGTGGGCACGCAAAATCCTACAGATGAGAATGCGTACATGAGAAACGGAGGGGAAGGCGGAACACCGAGCATGCGTGTGCAATGTGCATCAAAAGTCATAACATTTCCACCTATACATTGCCACACCGGGCATGTGGAGTGCATTGTTATCTGAGACCGGGGAGGGATGAGAGAGTGCACGTAAACATTTATTCACATTCAGGGAGGTCAGGGAGGGTGCACGTCGACATACATTCGTGTCACCTAATGCCCTCAACGTGAAGTGTATACATGCATGAATGGCTGTGCTTACGCTAGGTGACGGCCCCTATCCTTATTGTGATAAGCGCCGGGCAGCGAGCGTGGATTCGAGATTACTTGAGACTGATTTGAGGCGAACCTGGAAAAGAGGGGGGGAACACTTATACCCTGGGTGTGCCTCAGGAATTAACTCTGCCCCTCATTACTCGGACGAGAGACGCGTGCCCTAAAACGAGGCAAACACCCAACATTGTCCGATGCCCTAACGGAGGAAGGAAGAAGGTGTAGCGTTACATAACCGTGGGGAGTGAGTGCGGGAATAATCATGTGTATAGCCCAAACTGCTTTCGCACCGCTTGCTGAGCCGGCCCGAAAAACTAGACGGCCCGTCGCTCGGCTTCGCGTTACGGCTCACGTGTACGTCAGGTTGGCAGTCTGGCGGACGGTCTTTGTCGCTTTGGCCGGCCATCAGGTTGCTAGTCCGGGTGGATGGCCTTTGTCGCCGTGGTTGGCCTGTATGAGGGAAACAAGAGACAAACTCTCGACGGCAAACCGAGAACGAGCATGCACTCTCGACAAGCCCCGAGAGAAAAAAATAGTTATTAACTGAGCAATCAGATAATCAGGTCCTTCATACACACCAAATGTCGAACGCACCGTATGTCCACAAGGCAATACGCTTTATTGGCCCGTGGATGTGTACATGGACCCTTTGGTGATCTCACCTGTTGTAGATGTACACGCATAACATCGTGCCCTGTTTCCTCTGGGTTGTCGTTGCCCAGTCTCATCCTTGTGAGGTATGGGGGGCGTCGTCGGGCACCATTGCCCGTCTCAATATACCTCTAACCTCTGCCTTAGAATTTGCAACCTACTCACTATGAGGCCAAGACACCGTGCGTGGAGCATCACCAAGCTAAAACGAGCCACCGAGGTCACTGTTTAAGGGACCGCGTCCAGCCGCGCGCAATCTATAAGCAATGTATATTAAGCATAAGCATAACCAACGCAAACGCAAACTGTTTTTTTTTTTTTTAAATAAATAAATAAATAAATAAATATATATATATATATATATATATATATATATATATATATATATATGTATATATATCTATATATATATATATATATATATATATATATATATATATATATATATATATATATATATATATATATACAGTATATATATATTTAAACATACATATACACATGTACATACCCATACATATATGTACAGACATACATACATATACATACATATATACCCACATACATACACACACATACATATACACATACATATATACATATATATATATATATACATATATATATGCACGCATATATATATGAAGATTATATTCATCTCTATACACCTATATACATACATGTATACATAGCGAGCAGCTCTCATCGTTATCGTACAACCGACCTACCACAAGTTGAGAGAATTCGTGTCATATGACATAAGACACAAGGTACATGTTATACTGTTTACAGCACAGCCTAAGGCACACGGCCACACCGCACCAGTCATGCTCCACACATCATATATCCGATGGGTGCGTCTCCGTCTCCGTCTCCGTCTCCGTCTCCTTTTCGGGTGGTGTCAGTGCCAGAACGTTACCATCATGTCGAGTGAGAAGAGGAGCGCCACCCACGCCAATCTCTGTGCCACCGCCTTAGGATTGAGCACACCAATGAGCAGGAGCACGTCGGAGTTCTTGGGGAACCATTTCCCTCTCGCCCCTAACGGGAAACCAAAGAGCCGCACCTCAGGAACCTGAAGCTCAGTGCACACCAGCTGCTTCAGGATCCTGTATTTCTTGATCTTTGCCCTGTAGGCGCGCTGCAAGGTTCTCGTGTCTCTCTCGAACACCACCGTAACGTCCAAGATGATCGGTGGGAAGCCACTCTTCGTCAGGATGAGATCCGGCCTGTAACTCTGCCCCTCGCCTCCGACGAATGTTCGCTCCCTGATGGTCGTCCATCCACAATTCCGGGCAAGGCCCTCCACCATTCCACAGAGCTTATGGTGTCTCATTATTCTCGCTTCCTGTATTGCGGGGCAACAGGACAAGATGTGAACCAAAGTCTCGACCTCCTCTCCACATCTTCGACATTGAACGTCCATCTCAGGCCTACCCCTGGCCAGCGCCGCCCTGGTCGGGTATGTGTTAGAGCGCAGTTGCAGGGCTGCGATGGTATGGCGGGTCCTGCCCAGCCTCAGCCCGTAAAGCCAGCCATTGCTGATGGGGTCATTAGAGAATGCCGCGACCCGGAGCCCGTAAACCGGCTGCGCGCACCACTTGTGAAAGACAGCCGTCCTCCAACCGTCAGTCGCGATGCCCCCGGCGGGGGTGACCTCCAGGCCGAGCTCGGTAAAGTGGGACTGTAGGGATGCGCCCGCCGGCGACCCGATCGCGATGGCATGGGTCACGTGGTCGCGAGAGTGCATCAACATCCAGTCCCGGGCCGCTACCATCCTTGGAACGGCACCCACGAGCTCCACGAGACCGATTCCTCCATCTCTGCATCTGGAATAGAGGAGCCCGTTTGGGTGTCATTTCCGGAAGATGGAGGGCTCGCTTTACTGCCGACCGAATGGCCCGGTCCATCATGACCAACCTGTTTTTGGTCGCCTTACCGCACACAAGCTCGTGAAACATCCGGGGAATGACGTGGTTCTTGATCAGGGCTACCCGGACCCTTGCGCGGACCTGGGCATCCCGAACTCTGTCCAGCCACAGCATGAGCCTGCCCTGAACATCGTCGAGACAGGCGTAGCCGGACGGGCAGATGGTGATGCCCAGGTATCCGAACTTGTCGTCCGGTCGTAGCATCCTGATGCTGCCATCCCCGAACGTCCAGTCGGCGCAGTTATTGTAAACCGGGGCCCCCTCGGCCGTGTGGTCAAGGTAGAACCCCTTGGTCTTGGCCAGGTTCAGGGAGAGCCCGGAGCCTTGGCAGAATCGTTCGACCACCGACAGGTTGTGCTGCATACCCTCCCAGGAGGAACTGACCAGGGTCACGTCGTCAGCATACGCGAGACCGCACACCTGTACCATGCACGTCCATACCTCCCATTCCCACTCCGGCTGTCGTTCCTGTGTCGTTCCGTCTGTCGCTGCTGTCGCTGCTGTCGCTGCTGTCACTGCTGCCGCTTCCGCACCTGCTGGATCTCCGTCTTGGGGTCCCTCTGTTCCATCGTCATTCTCGGCAGCATCAGCACCCGTGTCGCCATCGGTGTCCTCCGTTTCTCTGCTCGGATGGAATCGGATTCGTCCACACGATCGGGCCTCCTTCGCAGTCAATTCCAGCGCCACTCTGAGGTCTGAATTCCCAACTTCCGAGACCCTAAAGAAGTATGGTGCACCAGCCCTTTCCAATTCACAAATGAGGTGGTCGAGAGCCAAATTAAAGAGCAAGGGAGATAATGGATCCCCCTGCTTGACTCCGACCTTCAACCCAATTGTAGGCTTGTCCTGCCCAATTCTCCCAAAGGTGGTGGTGGCTCCAATCAGGGTGCTCATGATGAGGTGAATCAGGTGCTCCGGGACCTCCTTAGACAGGAGGGTGGCATAAATGTGTGAGTGCGACACGGTGTCAAAGGCTTTGGCAAAATCCAATAAGACAACCGCGACCGCCTTTTTATTAGTTCTGGCCTCGCCCAAGATGTTGAATAGCGTGCCGATATTCTCGCTACATCCCGGTGCCTCGATGAAACCCCGCTGCCGCGAATTTAGCTGGCAGGCCTCGCTTATCCTCTTTGCCAAAATTCTGGAGAAGGTCCTGCTAATTACTGACCCAATTGTCAGGGGCCTCCAGTTGCCCAAGTGATGCAGCTGCTCGGGGTCCATGGTTTTGGGAATTAATTTGGACCGGCACGACTTCATCTGCTGAGGGACCGCACCATCCTCCCTCCAGCAGTTAAAGAGATCCCTCAAGGAAGGGCACTGATCTTCTGCCCTGACCAAGGTGCTAGGCTTAATGCCATCTGGGCCCGCTGCAGAATTTGTCTCTAATTGCAACAGGGCCATCTGAACCTCTTCCGGAGAAATTTCTGCCTCTAGTCCCTCGACGTTGGTCCCACCCGTGGTTCCAAAACCATATAAAGATATAAATTTGTCCTCAGGCTCCCATTTGGCCTTGAATCGCCGGTGCACCATTTCCTCAGGGATCTCGCATTCCATATTCATAGAGCCATCCAGAACCTCGACTGCGAGCCTATTCCTGTCCTTCTTTGCCAACTCGGCCAACCTTCTGAACTGTGCTGCCTGCTGCCGAGCCCTCGATGCCGTTGGTCTTGTCCCGATGGTTTCCCTTCTGGGCCTAACCCGTTGAAAGCCAAGGCCATCCCCTCTGTGTCTACGTCTATTACTCTGGGCCCGTCGCTGACTGCTCCCTACACCCGCTCCTACCCCTGCCGACCTTAGACCTCGGCCTCCCCGGGCATTACATCTCCTCAATAAGTCGTCCAGCAGCCGCATACTCCTCTCGGAAGCGACACCCACCGTAAAGGTAACGGGCCCAAACACTGGGGCCGGGGGAACGATAAGGTGTTGCCTGGCAACTTGAGCTCGACATGCGTCTTCCATAAAAGTAAACCAGTGTGCCGCGAGCGCCCGTTTTTGCTGTTGCCGAGCCTGTCTTGCCTCTTTTCTCTTCAGGTCAGATCGTTTGTTTCTAATCTGCGTTAGCGTCTTTCCCGGAAGCTTACTGGCCAGCAATTTGTTGACGTCGGGCCTGTCCCCATCCGTCCTCGTCCACCGAATCAGTGTGGCAATTTGTTTGGGTGTCCAAGCCCCCCCCCCTGATCCATTCTCCTTCCAGCAGTAGCAGTAGTAGTATTAGTATTGCCTTCATGTACTCCGGGCCGTCCAGTCCTGGTACGTGCGCCCGCGATCCTGTCCCTATTCCTTTTGTCAGGGTGCCTTTGTCTGTCGTGCTGGGAGCGTCCTCGCGCCGTCATGAAGCCAGCGGGGCATAAGGAACACGGGAACGGGAGCGATGATGTTGATGTTGATGTCGATGCCGATGCCCTAGCCGAGGGGCCGCCCTTGTTACATTTAGGGATGTGGCACAGCAGCGCATGGAGGGACTGGGACGCAAATGTGCAGAAGGAACAGCGACAAAGCAGGGGGCTACGCGGGTGCGCCCTGATGATGTGACGACGCATTTCTCTGAGGTTGTCGAATTTCGCGCCACAGATGCAGAGATACATGCTGGTAGGGTAGATGATGAGGAGGCTTGTGGGACGGCCGGGTCGGACAGGCGACACAGGAGGCGGCCCGGAGACAGGGGATGATGTTGACGCGGACAGAGAAGTCGCGCTGGGGCCACCACGGTCGACGACCCTGCCCGGGCACTCAGGAATATGCAACAGCAGATTACGGGGCTGTTGTCTCGCATCATAACCGCATACCGTACGACGACACGTAACCTTTTTATTGCTATGGGCGAAGGCTACGTGCCTTTCCATCTCCCCTAGACCGTCTATAGTGACACCACAAGGACACACAAACTGCTCACAAGGATAGGTAAAATCAATTTCTATGTACACCGAAGCAGCCTTATCCAATTCCTCAATTTCCGCCTCTGAACACTCCGTCCAATGTCTACCTTTTAAAATATCCTGATAAAATCTCCCCTTAACACTCGGATCTGGAGGTGTTGCAGGCTCCACCGGTCCCAACTCTTCTGCTGCAGAGGTCGACTCTGGGGTCCTTGATTCCGGCGCATCAGCCACCGCGCCCCCCTCTGATGTTCGAGGGGGTGCCGGCCATGCCATCGTCTTTTTTAACTGAAGAGCATGCCGATGTTCGCCCGTGCTTCCTGGCACCGCCTCAGCCCGGCGCTTGAGACCGGATGGCCCTTTCACCCAGGCTTTGCCCTTTCGTCCTCTCGCCGTCTTCGGGTCCTCCCGACATCCCAAGCCAGGCGTGCCCCCTTCAGTGCCAAACCTCTCCGTCTCCATCTCCTGGTCCCACCATGATGGTTCCCCCACTTCTGCCATCCTTTCTCTCTCCTCGACGGTCTCTCCATCTTCGTTGTCGTCGTCGTCGTTCCTTGTGCTTGAGCGGAAGCCTAGAGTGCAGAGGCCAATGGGTCCTGGGCTGATCCAATCGAGGGGCACCATTTCGTACCATACATCGTTGGAGGACCCGGCCATCTGTCCATCTCCAGAGGGGACATCCCGTCTCGGGGCATACACCGCACGCTCACCGTCGTGAATCAGCGGCAGTGCAGTGTGCGGGCCAGGTGGAAGATGGCAGCACTGCAGTTCCGCAGCAGGGGCAGATTCCCCAGAGTCTACCGACCTCCACCATTGTAGATAGGGGTCAAGCTGCAGCGTATAAAATTTTCCCTCGGGCATCGTGGCACCTCTGTTCTTCAGAAACGACGAAACGTCCCCAACTGAGCTCTCACTTGTCCTTCCCTTATCCAAAAGAACCCTTAGTCTCCAAAAACAGTGACCACGGTGATGCCCTTGCCAACTTTACTATCTAGAACCTCTGAATACTTACCAGCTACACACCGTAGTTCTGAGGGCGAATCCTCCTGGTTGGGTGCGGGGGTGGGGAGAGCAAGACCGTTATCATCCAATAAGCCGCAGGATCCCATGACTATATCCCAGTTTCATATTGTGTCCCGGATCGTGTAAGTGTCCCTAAGAGGGGTCGAAAACGACAACGCAAGATCGAGACCGATCAAGAGAGATCAAGAGAGATCGAGGAAGGTCGAAAAATATTGAGAGAGGGCCGAAAAGGATCGAGAAAGATCAAGTAAGCTCGAGAAGGCTCGAGGAAGATCGAGAGAGATCAGGAGGGCATAATCTACTTAGCAATCCTTACAGAACCTATCATGGTGTCACCGGCTAACACGCGGCATTACCGTTACAGGCTAATACCGCGAGTTGGATTTATATAAGCCCCCAAGGGGTTCTGAATAGCTAACCTTTCATGCTCAGCTTACCCCCTAACCTGACCAGTTTTAACATCTCATTGGGAACTCACATCCCTGTGTTTACCTCCCAAGTTAATTGAAAACAAGAGGGTTCCTCAAAGAAATAATTAAATAAATCGGTTTGCCGCGCTAAGGAGGGGCTGTTACCCCCATGTTTAGGGAGAATGACTGAAACAATATGATGCGGTAGGTAGGGTTAAATGCGTCCTTACCTTAAGAGTGGGTTGACAGAGGGGATAATTAAATTTTGAAGTTATTCTACCTCAGGCAAACCCCGCCTGCTGAGGGCACGCACGACCTGTGATTTGGTGGTTATCCACACTAACCACTCCTCAGTCGAGAGGAATAGGGTTGTGGTGGGCGTATGTGCTCATTAATTATAGAGAGGGGTCCCATGAGTAATGGAACACCTCATTGGTAACCCATAGCCCTGTGTTCACCTCCCAAATTAACTGAAAGGAAGAGATTCCTTAAGGAAATAATTAAATAAATCGGGTTACCGCACTAAGAAGGGGTTGTTACCCTTATATTTGGGAAGAATTCTTTAAATAACTGGTGTGGTAGCTCGAGTTGACTGGGTACTTACCCGAAAGTGGGTTGACAGAGGGAAGAAAGTAAATTCTGAAGTTATTGTACCTCAGGCAACGTCCATATACTGAAGTCATGTATAACCTGCGGTTGTGGTAGTTGTCCAATTAAGGACTCCTCAGTCGATAGTAGGGTGGTGGTGGGGTTATGTGCTCATTAATCGTAGAGAGGGGTCCCATGAGTAATTTAACAACTCATTGGTAACTCACAGCCCTGCGTTTACCTCCCAAATTAACTGACAGGAAGAGAGTTCCTGTAGGAAATAATTAAATAAATCGGGTTACCGCACTAAGAAGGGGCTGTTACCCCCATATTTGGGGAGAATAACTGAAATAACATTATGTAGTTGGTAAGATTAACAACCTATGGACCAAGAGGTAGGTTCGACGGAGGGGATAGATTAAATCCCGAAGTTATTTTACCTCAGGCAACATCCATACACTCAAATCATGTATAACCTGCGGTTTTGGTGGTTGTCCAAATTAACCACTTCTCAGTCGATAGGAAGGTCGTGGTGGGCTTATGTGCTCACTATTCATAGAGAGGGGTCCCATGAGTAATGTAGCACCTCATTGATAACTCATAGCCCTGTATTTACCTCCCAAATTAACTGAAAGGAAGAGAGATTCCTCAAAGAAATAATTAAATAACTCGTGTTACCGCACTAAGAAGGGGTTGTTACCCCTATATTTGGGGAGAATTATTTAAATAACTGATGTGGTAGCTCGAGTTAACTGCGTACTTACCTGAAAGTGGGTTGAAGAGGGAATAAATTAAGTTCTGAAGTTATTCTACCTCAGGCAACATCCATATACTGAAGTCATATATAACCTGCGGTTTTGGTAGTTGTCCAAATTAAGGACTCCTCAGTCGATAGTAGGGTTGTGGTGGGCTTATGTGTTCATCATTTGTAGAGAGGGGTCCCATGAGTAATTTAACACCTCATTGGCAACTCACAACCCTGCGTTTACCTCCCAAGTTAATTGAAAGGGAGCGAGTTCCTTAAGGAAATAATTAAATAAATCGGGTTATCGCATGAAGAAGGGGTTGTTACCCCCATATTTGGGGAGCATACCTTAAATAACAGTATGTGGTAGCTCGAGTTAACTACGTACTTACCTGAAAGTGGGTTGACGGAGGGAATTAATTAAATTCTGAAGTTATTCTGCCTCAGGCAACATCCACATACTGAAGTCATGTATAACCTGCAGTTTTGGTAGTTGTCCAAATTAAGCCCTCCTCAGTCGATAGTAGGGTTGTGGTGGGGTTATGTGTTCATTACTTATAGAGCGGGGTCCCATGAGTGATTGTCCAAGGAAACTTGGTACGCCAGGCACATATGCCTGAGGGATCTTCCTTCACAAAAGGTTTGGGAGGGGGAGACAATAGATACCTATGAAGGTGGGGGTAGGGGGGGAGGGGAGGCAGATAGCAGCTCGTCCGGCCGGTCAGCCTAGCTACCCGTCCCTTCATCGACTCTTCGGTACGGCCAGGTCATGGCGGGTGTATCAAGGCCGCCCCGTACTGATTCAGTTGCTGAGTCAGCCATGACTGGATAGGCCCCCTGTCCCTGTTGCCGCTAGGCCCCGAGTGGCCACTGACAAGCCTCCCTTCCAAAATTATTAAGGTGCCTATTTGATGAAGGGGGGGGGGGGGGGGGGAGGGAAGAGGACCTCCTTGCTTAGCTGCTCAGCTCTTTTGGGCGGACAGCCTAGCCACCCGTCCCTTCGAAGACTCTCCCATACAGCCGTGTCGCGGCGGGTGTCTCCAGTCCGCCCTGTATGGATTTTGGCGTTATAGAGTCGGCTAAGGCTGACCTGGCCCACCTTCGCATCTGCAGCAGGCAGCACGGCCCCCAGTGGCCTGAGGGATCTTCCTCCCCGAGAAAAATGGGAGGGGGAGACAATAGAAACATACGGTGGGGGTAGAGGGGAGGAGGGGAGGCCGATAGCAGCTCGTCTGGCCAGTCAGCCTGGCTGCCCGTCCCTTCATCGACTCCTCAGTACGGCCAAGGTCATGGCGGGTGTATCAAGGCCGCCCCGTACTGATTCAGTTGCTGAGTCAGCCATGACTGGATAGGCCCCCTGTCCCTGCTGCCGCCAGGCCCCGAGTGGCCACTGACAAGCCTCCCTTCCATAATTATTAAGGTGCCCATTTGACGAAGGGGGGGGGGGGGGAGGGAAGAGGACCTCCTTGCTTAGCTGCTCATCTCTTTTGGGCGGACAGCGGAGCCACCAGTCCCTTCTAAGACTCTCCCATACAGCCGTGCACCGGCGGGTGTCTCAAGTCCGCCCTGTATGGATTTTGGTGTTTTAGAGTCAGCTATGGCTGAACCATAGCTGAACCATAGTCAGCTATGGAGATCTCGGAGACGGTGGGAGGGATTTTCGAAGCTCCACACGGTCTCCACGTTTTTCGAAGTTAAGTCTGTTCACAATTGTATTTTGTCGAAACTGTATTTATCTTTCGGTGTGTGAAGTTATTGTGTGCAACTTTGGTTGTTTCTCGGTGTTTATCTTTCATAAATTGATCGTCTGTTTGCCGTGTCGCGAGCAAGGCCTTTGCCGAGCAAGGCCTTTGCCGCGTCGCGAAAGATTTGAAATCGAAGTTAAGTGATTGTTCCCATTTGTATTTTCGTTAAAACTGTATTTATTTATGGTGTTGTACGTATATTGTGTCCCGACGAAGATTTTTCGGTGCAAATCTTTCATACCTGTATTGAAAATCGTGTTAATTCGTGTCGTGTCTTGAGGCCTTGTACAGTGTGCACTGTACAACCTTGAGGCTTTGTTTTTCTCTCAGCGGTCCATCGTTTGTGATCCAATAACTTTCGTTCTCTGTATTCCCAGTCTTTTCACCCATAGCCTACTTCCTTGTGTAAATCTCAACTCAACTCGGGGGAAAAAAAAAAAAAAAAAAAAAAAAAAAAAACATTTCCTTCTCTGTTCTCATTCGTTTATTCATTCTTATTCGTTCGTTCGTTCTTCGACCACGTGTTTCTCCCCCATTTCCCCAGCTAGTTTTCACTCATTAACCTTCAATGTTTACACTTTCCCCTCAAGTTATGTATTCCGTCATATTTTATAACACCTTTTTCTTCTTCTTCTTTAAAAGGCTGCTTTCGACTTGCTCACCAAATCAATTCATCCCAAAAAAAATATCCATCTCCTATAGTGCCTTTTTTCTACATTCCCTAAACTCTCCTGCACTCCATCCTCCATCCAGCGTCCTTAAACGTATTTTTAACTCGAAGGTCACAAGAAACTCATTTTGCAATAAATGTTCGTTTCCCATAAATCGTTCACTTTCAAAAAACCCCTCCCCTCCAAATCTTCCCCATAACCCCTCCCCTCCAAATCTTCCCCGTCACCCCTCCCCTCCAAATCTTCCCCATCACCCATCCCTTTCAAATCTCCCCCCTTGCCCCCTCCCTCCTAAACTACCCCCTCACCCCTCCCCGCCAAGACGCCCCCTCGCCCCTCCCCTCCTAGACTCCTGCCTCACCCCTCCCCTCCAAATCTCCCCCATATCCCATCCCTTTCAAATCCCTCCCCTTGTCCCTTCCCTCCCAAACTCCCCCCTCACCCCTCCCCTTCAAATCTCCCCACCCTCATTGCTTCTCAATTTCCCCCCGCTCACTCCCCCTCCTCAAAGTGTCCTCCCCGCTTCTTCCCCCTTCAAACTCTCACCTCCATCTCCCCCAACCTTCTGCCTCGCTCTTCCCCCTCCTCAAATAACACCTCATTGTGGCTCACCCAATCACCATCAAACCTTTTGTCCGCCCCATCCTTCCCTTTCTCCGAGCTATTCTGAAATCTCTGACACACCTTCAACAGCTCTCCCTACCTCTTCCACCTCTTCCACATCTTACCCTACCCCTCCTCCCCCCTGTTCTGTATCTGATGCTCCCCCTTCCTCTTCATTAACGGTATGGACCTCAAACATCCGGGGCCTTCGTTCAAACTTAACTGATCTCTCCATACAGGTTGCTTCTGTCAAACCAGACGTGATCTGCTAAACAGAAACTTTCCTCCTTTATGATGTCTCTGATTCCATAGTATCTCTCCCGGGCTACTCCCTCCTCCGGTATGATAGACCTGAGCCTCGTCCTGGAGGCGGGGTTGCTATCTTTATCAAAAACTCTCTTCCTCACTCGCCCTGCACTGCACTCTCTCCACCTCACCCCCAGGAATACCTCTGGCTACGGCTTCCCCTTCGCTCCCACCTCTTGTTCATATGTGTGTTGTACCGTCCACCAAACAGTGATGCTCCATCTACATCTCGCTGTCTGATGATATGGACCAACTTCTATCTACTCATCCCAACTCTCTCTTCCTCATATGTGGTGATTTCAACTGTCATCATGCCAGTTGGCTGGGTGTGGGTACCTCTCTCACCAGCCATGGCTCCTCAGCAAAGGACTTCTGCGACTCACTGGGACTGACACAATCTGTCAATTTCCCGACCCGGATCTCAGTCAACGGAACATCTTCTCTTCTGGACTTGGTTATGACTAACCTCCCTGAAAATGTCTGCTGCTCTTCTTCTGCTCCGATCGGATCATCTGATCATGTCCTTGTTAAAGTGGACATCTCTCTGACCATCCTCAGGGAGCCTGCTCAGCGTCGACGAGTCTGGCATTTCACTCAGGCCAGCTGGCACGGTATTCAAGCAGCCATCAATCATCTGGACTGGTCTCCCATCTCTACCACCTCTGACATCAACTCATCCTGGGAATTCTTCCAAAGTAAATTGCTCTCTCTCATGCACAGATTTATCCCATCTCGTCTTCAGTTGTCATACCCTTCCTCCCGTCCATGGTACATGGAATCTTGTGGTGAGGCTGTTGCCCAGAAACAACTTGCCTTCGTCTCCTGGAAAGCAAATCCAACGGAAGGAAATCTCATTTCCTTTCACAAAGCCCGAAACAAGTGTGTGTCCACCCTCAGGAGAGCCAGGAAACAATATCTCTCCGTTCTCAAGACCGAACTCTCTTATCTGTCTCCCTCTTCCAAATCCTGGTGGCGTCTGATCAAATCCGTTTCTGGTGTTTGTTCCCCCTCCATCCCCTCCCTTACCTCAAACGGCTACACAGCTGACTCCGCACGTGAAAAAGCTGAATGCCTCAACTCTGTGTTTGCCTCTAAATCTTGTGTCCCAAACCCATCCCTCTCTGTACCCACCATACCCAGTCGTACCCTGCTGCTCCTGGACTCCGTGTCCTTTCCTCCTGACAAGGTGGAGAAGTTTCTGTCAACCCTCGACTCTGATTCTGCAACTGGACCCGACGGCATCAGCCCACGGGTCCTAAAATCCTGCTCTGCTGCTCTATCTCA
Organism: Myxine glutinosa; assembly: GCF_964187855.1. Lineage (NCBI taxonomy): Eukaryota > Metazoa > Chordata > Myxini > Myxiniformes > Myxinidae > Myxine > Myxine glutinosa. The sequence goes on along the minus strand of NC_136261.1, from coordinate 374,048 downwards.
CCCTCTCTCTGTTCTCTTCACCCTCTCTTTTGCTCAAGGTCAACTGCCATCTGCTTGGAAATCAGCCAACATCACCGCTTTGCACAAAAAAGGTGCAAAAACAGATCCTAGCAACTACAGACCAATCAGCCTTCTCCCAATTATCAGCAAAGTCAAGGAATCGATCATTGCTTCGGATATGAAATCTTTCCTCTTCTCCAATGGCTTGATCTCTGATCATCAATTTGGTTTCAGACCAGGTCACTCTACTCTGGACATGCTGCTTCTGCTGTCTCAACAATGGATGGAGGTCCTCAATGCCAAACAGGAAATTAGAGCTGTCTCCCTCGACATATCACGTGCCTTCGACACGGTCTGGCACCCCGCTCTGCTCACCAAACTCTCCTCCTTTGGTATCCATGGAAATCTCCACGCATGGCTGGCGGACTTCCTCTCTAGTCGGCGTCAACGTGTGGCCCTGAATGGGTTTCTCTCATCTCCTCTTCCTGTTCAGGCTGGAGTTCCCCAAGGCAGTGTTCTGGGCCCCATGCTTTTTCTGGTCTTCATCAATGATCTCTCTGACTCTCTCGAAAATCCTCTCTATCTCTTTGCTGATGACTCCACTCTCTGCCGCTCCATTCCTCTTCCCTCAGATCGGCAGTCTGCTGCCTCCTCACTCTCTGAAGACCTGGACAAAATCACAGACTGGTCAAACAAGTGGAACATGTCTTTCAATCCTGACAAATCTCACACTCTTACTATGTCTCTCCGAAAAGATCGACTGGACAACCCTCCCATCTACTTTCTCAACAATCCTCTCCAAGAAGTTCTGTCGCTCAAGATTTTGGGTCTCACTATCTGCCATGATCTTTCTTGGGAAAACCACATTTCCAAGCTGGCCTCCAAAGCCAGTCGCCGACTGGGCATCCTCCGTCGTGCGAAGTCCTTCCTCGGCACACCTGAGCTCCTCACCACATACAAGGCTTTCATCCGCAGCTCAATGGAATACTGTTCTCCCCTATGGGCCGGTGCTCCTGCCTCACACCTCGCTCGGCTTCACGCTGTTGAAACCAAAGCTTTCAGAATTATTGGAATCTCCCGCGATGAAGCTATCTCTGAGGGCCTTTCACTCACTCACCGCAGGCAGGTAGGTGGTCTTTCTGTCTTCTACCGACTCCTCTCCGGCCTTGCACCCCCAGCTCTCTCTGTGCTCTGTCCCCCAAATATTCCTACAGGTCGCACAAGATCTGCCAGCAACCCTCTGATGGTTAAACTGCCGAAATCTCGGCTCTCTGCTCACCTTCACTCTTTCATTCCTCTTTTCTCGCGCCTCTGGAACAAACTCCCTCACTCCCTTCAATCCCACTCCTCCCTCCAGGTCTTTAAAACAGCTGTTCACCACCATCTCATCTTCCCCCATCCAAAACCTTGATCTTTTCTACCCCCGCTAATTCACCCCAGATCCACCTTGTTTGAAATTCCAACTTCTTTCCTGGAAGTCCTGGCAGTGTCCATATGTTTTATACCTCTCCCACTGCCCCCTTCCCATGCCCCCCCCCCCCAAAGCCCTCGCCCTCTCTCAGATCTCTCGATGTCTCCATGTCTCTCGGTCCCTGCTCTCAAATGTTGTGTTTGTGTACTTCCCCCTCTCTCCCCATCTTGTCTACCGCTCCCCATGTTATATGTTTTATGTGTCGGTTTGTCTTTCTGTGTGATTAATGTTCGCTCTTTCACGAGCCTCGACCTTGTATACAAAAAAAAAAAAAAAAAAAAAAAAAAAAAACCGTCCCACCATACGCATCTACAGCATGCAGCACGGCCCCTAGTGGCCTGGGGGATCCTCCTACCCTGAACCCCCTTTCGTGGCCCCGGGAGACTCCAACCATAAGCGCACCAAGCGTCCTGGGGAAGGGAGAGGCTTAAAGCGCCCCCCGCCGGACCGGCACAATCGAGGGGTTCCTTTTTGTGAGTATTAATTATCGGTGGGGAACTCCTAAGTAATTTGATCCCCCAATGTTCATGTACAGCCCTTTTTGTGGTTACCTCTCGAGGTAACTTGAAAGAAAGAGGGTTAATTGAAGGAAATAATTAAATAATACTGGACACCGCCCTCAGAGGGCGGTATTACCTCCCAAACTTGGGAAAGAAAACCCAATTAATTTATTTGGTAGATAGCGTCAACCTCGTCTTACCTCGAAGTGGGTTGACGGAGGGGATAGATTAAATCTCGAAGTTATTTTTCCTCCAGGAACATCACACACTGAAGTCATGTATAACCTGTGGCTTTGGTGATTATCCGAATGAATCCCTCCTCAGTCGAGAGGAATAGGGCCCTGGTGGGGGTTATGTGCTCATTAATTAAAGAGAGGGGTCCCGTGAGTAATGTAACACCTCATTGGTAAATCATAGCCCTGTGTTTACCTCCTAAATTAACTAAAAGGAAGAGATTCCTCAAGGAAATAATTAAATATAGCAGGTTACCGCACTAAGAAGGGGTTGTTACCCCTATATTTGGGAAATTCTTTAAATAACTGATGTGGTAGCTCGAGTTAACTGGGTACTTACCTAAAAGTGGGCTGACAGAGGGAAGAAATAAAATTCTGAAGTTATTTTACCTCAGGCAACATACATATACTAAAGTCATGTATAACCTGCGGTTTTGGTAGTTGTCCAAATTAAGGGATCCTCAGTCGATAGTAGGGCTGTGGTGGGGTTATGTGCTCATTAATTATAGAGAGGGGTCCCATGAGTAATTTAACACCTCATTGGTAACTCGCAGCCCTGTGTTTACCTCCCAAATTAACTGAAAGGAAGAGAGTTCCCAAGGGAATAATTAAAGAAGTCGGGTTACAGCATTATGAGGGGGCTGTTACCCCCATATTTGGGGGGAATAACTGAAATAACATGATGTGGTAGATAGGGTTAACTGCGTACTTACCTGAAAGTGGGATGACAAAGGGGATAATTGAATTTTGAAGTTATTTTACCTTAGACAACATGCACACATTGAAGTCATGTATAACCTGCGGTTTTGGTGGTTGTCCAAATTAACCACTTCTCTGTCGATAGGAGGGTTGTGGTGGGCTTATGTGCTCATTACTTATAGAGAGGGGTCCCATGAGTGATTTAACACCTCACTGGTAACTTACAGCCCTGCGTTTACCTCCCAAGTTAACTGAGGGGAAGAGAGATTCCTCAAGGAAATAATTAAATAACTCGTGTTACCGCACTAAGAAGGGGCAGTTACCCCCCTATTTGGGGAGAATACCTTAGATAACATTATGTGGTAGGTAGGGTTGATACCCGACTTACCTAGAAGTGGGTTGATAGAAACAATACATTTAATTGAGACTCAGATTTACCTCAGGCCTGCACGCCCACATCTGAAGCACCCCAATTTTTTAGAGAAAGGCGTGGTTAAACAGAATTATCCCCCATCGTAAAGGAAAGGGGTCTGATCGAGGGGCTCTCATTATAATGGGAGTCTCTTAAGTAATTTGAGCACTCAATAATGACCTATAGCCCTATGGTTACCCAAGGAAGGTAACTTTAGAATAAGGAAGTTGGTTGAGGGAAATAATCAATAAATAGGAATGTCTTACTCAAAGGCTGTGTACCTGACCTATTTGGGGTAACTTAGGTTGACGGATGTCCCCAATCAGAAGAGAGAGAGAGAACGGGGGTAAGAGGGAGGAGGAGGGAAGAAAAAGAGGGGTGAGAGTGGAACAGAGTTTGAACATAGCCAGGGGTAAGAGGACACTGTACCAAATTACCAACCAACTTACCTTCAGGGTCCCAGCACAGCACCTTCACAATTCATAATTCATAACAGCGTTTACATTGCATAACCGCATAACGTTTCATAACAGCATATCATTGCATAACAGCATATCATTGCATAACAGCATAACATTGCATAACATTGCATAACAGCAAATTCACAACATCTCCTATCGTTAGAACAGTCAAAATGTCAACATCAAACAGCAAGTTCCAATATACATGGCATTGAAGGAAATTCATGAGACCCAGAGGCATTGAGAGACAGCACAGAACGATAAGATCTGGGCGGCGGATTGCAACGAAGTCACGATCGATTTTTATTTCACGTACTTCAAATCGACCGATGTGTACCAAATAAAATACCCCACTTGATGCACTGATGTCGTCTTTGGGGCAAAAGTGAAAACAGATTCTAATTCGGAATTAAAATGAAGGTGTGCACGATAGAACCACGGAGGTATATAATAAACTGGAGAGCCAATGACGGCTGTCGGCTGAAGCTAGCGGAAGTTGCTTGGCGGCCATATTGGGAAGCCGATTGTGTCTGCGTCCGTGTTTGATCTCACAATCAGCTGATCTCACAATTTCTGATTCATTTTGGATGCTTACCGACTGTAAGGAGTCTTATTTGTGAACGCGCTGTTTCAAAATGCCACAGTGTGTTGCATTTGACTGCACAAATACCTCAGGGAAGGCCTTCACATGCACATTTCACAAGTAAGTGACAAACCGCGATCGCGGGTGTTCTGCTTTTTCAGTTTTTGGCGTGGTCACGGTGGTGGGGCTAGGTAATTAAGTTTCAATGTAGTTTCAATGAAGTTTGAACACTGTGTTTGAATTTGATGATGTTAGACCACGCGCAGGGTGTGCAATACGACACAGATCTCAAATATAACTGTATTGTGTATTCACTAGGGCTATGTGAGTATGTCAGACTGATGTCTGATTGACTCATTCATTGATTCAGATTGAAGTATCGAGATTGACTCGTCAGCTCGTGATCATTGTCAAGTGATTTAATTTGTGATGAGCTTCACTTAATTGTCCAGTCTACTACTGTCAGGGTTTCCATGCCCTCCTGTGTCACTCGTGAGCAGAAAGAGCAAATGGGGGTTACTTGTGGAAGGTACGAAAGTCCGACACATGGCAAACATTAGCAGATGAAGTTGTATTTAACTATACATATGAAACTCAAAATATTATTTTGATATGGAGTCGTTTTGACTCGGATGTTTTGACTGCCCTCTGAGGTTTTGACCCGCAACCACATTTTGTGACCACAATGTATTTTGTTTCAAGGTTTCCAAAGGATAAGGACTTGTGCTCTCGATGGACATCTGCCCTGAGAAGGGAGTCCTTCTACCCCACCCCAGGCACCACAGTTCTGTGCAGTGATCACTTCAATGAGAGTGACTTCGACAGGACTGGTCAAACCGTCCGACTGAAGCCGAAGTCCGTCCCCAGCTGTTTCAACTTCCCAGCACATTTAAAGAAGGTAAACTATGCTATGTTGGTATTCCACCTATGTTATGATAGTAACCCATCACATGCCATGTCTGCTGCTTCATATGCAGCTCCTAAGACATAGTTTTATGGAGAACAACTCAGTTGCTTTTTAAAAGATTTAGAGCTGAGCCGAATCCCATTTTGTACACTTTCTTGGCATTTCCCCCCCGAAGCTTTGTTGTAATAATATTTAACAAAATGTTTAGTCTTTGAAACAATGTTACAATATGTCCAACGCAGTCACATCTATTTCTAATTAGAACCCCAATCTAATGAACGAAGCTTCTAAGCATTCGGCTCAGCCCTAAAAACAACTTAATGAGTATTAATGGTTCACCTTTTCTTTTCTTTCCAAATAGGTTACAGCTTTGAGGAAAGCGCCAGTGGCCAGGTCTGTCATCCAAGAAGATACACCAGAACCTCAAGCCACTACTCAAGATCCTGAACCTGAGGTGGGACCCTCATTTCAGACCACAGATCACTCCTACTCCGTCACAAGTCCACTGGTATCGAAGCACAAGCTCGATGAAGCAGTCCACAAGCTGGACAACTTTCGAAAAAAATTAAAAGTGAGTCAGCAACACAACAGAAGGTTAGCCAGAAAAGTGGAGTCCCTGAATACCATCGTGGAAGACCTGAGGGAGAATGGGATGGTCACCGACAATTGTATTGAAATGCTCAACACAACATTCTCTGGTGTGTCAAAAGCTATTGTGAGCAGAATGCTGAAGAACAAAGGCAGCGGCAAACGCTCGAGAGATGAATACGATCCAGTCATCAAAGCTTTCGCACTCACTCTTCAATTTTATTCTGCTAAAGGATACGACTATGTTCGAGAGACATTCGACTTGGCACTGCCAAGTCCATCCACAATCCGGAAATGGTACAGCGCAATTGATGGTTCACCTGGTTTTAGTGCAGTTGTATTCCAAGCACTAGAGAGCCGGTTTAAAGCAGAGAAGGAGACTGGCAAGAGAACACTGTGTAGCCTGATGTTAGACGAGATGGCCATCATGAAGGCAATTGACTTTTTAGGGGACAAGGTATTGGGGTACGTCGACATCGGAAACGGAGTCCAAGATGACAGTGCTCCCCAGGCCAGCAACGCACTGGTTTTCATGCTGGTTGCACTGAATGACAGTTGGAAAGTGCCTGTAGCATACTTTATGATAAATGGATTGTCGGGGAAGGAACAGGCGAATTTGGTGACACAATGTCTACTAAAATTGCATGATATCGGTGCAGAGGTGGTTTCCTTAACTTGCGATGGACCGTCCGCTCATTTGACAATGTTACGTGAGCTAGGTGCCGACATCACGCCGCAGAATGTGAAACCAACATTTCCCCACCCAGCAAATCCCGAAAAGAAAATTTGTGTTGTACTCGATGCATGTCACATGCTTAAACTTGCAAGAAACTGTCTTGGATCCATGAAAATGATGGAGGATGGCAACAAAAAAGTCATCGCGTGGAAATACATCCAGGCACTCTTTGATCTGCAGAAGAGGGAAGGCTTGCGTCTGGGAAATAAGCTCTCCCGGAAACACATCGAGTGGAAGAGCAATGTCATGAAGGTGGACACAGCTGCTCAGACATTGAGCACTAGTGTGGCAGATGCAATTCGGTTTTGCAGGGACACTTTGCAACTATCAGAATTTCAGGGCAGTGAGGCTACCTGCCAATACATTGAAACATTGGACAAACTGTTTGACATTCTAAATTCTCGCAATCCATTGGCACGAAACTACAAGGCACCACTCATGACATCACGAGAAGGACTTTTCCTGCCATTCCTGGATACTGCCTACAGTTACTTGTCCAACATCAAAAACATGAATGGTCAAGTTATGACCAATACGCATTTGAAAACCCCCTTCATTGGTTTCATGATCTGCATAGAGAGTGTCAAAATTTTGTATTTCACATATGTCAAACCTGCCTCATCTCCCCTGCGATACCTGCTCACGTACAAAATGAGCCAAGACCACATTGAACTTTTCTTTGGAGCGGTCCGCATTGCATGTGGAAGTGGGAATAACCCAACGGCCCGGCAGTTTGTTGCCGCATATAAGCGCCTCTTGATGCGACATGACATCAAGTCTGCAAGTGGGAACTGTTCTGCACAGGACTCAACCAGAATCCTGAATGCGGCTTCCTTCAAGTGCGTTGCAAAGCAGGCTGTGCCTGACGAGAGTCACGACATGTTGGTGGCCAGACGATACGACCTGGAGTTGAGATCCCCGGCAAAAGAGGACCACGACTATGCGGATATTCCAAATTTTGAGCAACTTTCCATCTTTACAGAGTCATGTGTTGGCTATATTGCCGGCTATGTGGTGAGGATGGTGAGGAAGACTCTGAAGTGTAGCCAATGTCTTTCTGCATTGACCAGTAACAACGAAGAATGGCAAACCACACCAATGTACAGCCTGATTGTTACCAAGAACAGGGGTGGCCTCATAGTTCCCTCGCACAGTGTTGTTCGTGTCTGTGAGGCGACTGAACGCTGTGTCAAGAGGCTCCTGGCTGTAAGCAATGGCAAAATGCCTCGTGAAAGTGGGATAAGAGTGGCAATTTCCACTTCTGTCCTTTCTGAGGTCGGTCGGTCTACATTTGCTTCCTTGGATCGGCACATGTTTGACTGTGAGGCAGACAGCAACCATGTGTTTGCTTTAATACATTCTGTATCACAATCATACAGCAAGATACGTTTCCATCATGTTGTGAGAACACTCGATGATGACATGAAGGAAGAGCGCATCAGGAAAAAATATTGCAAACTGGTCCTGTTTGCTCACTAGTGAGGCAACACCAGAGCAAGCTGAAATATAAGAGCGACCTCATCTCTACATGGTGTGGGTGTGTTTTGTGGGTTAACTGTGAATTGTGTGGGTTAACTACATGACAGCGTTTCATGTCATTTATGTGACTGACTCACTGTTGATGTGTTGCTGACCCATGTCAGTGTAGAATAAACTCTGGTTATCATTATATCTGCGTGGTTTCTAACATCTCGGTAATAGAAACATACACATCTTAGTTACAATATAATGACTGAATTAAGTAACATCATATAACATGACAACAAATCAGATCTTTATATTGAGGAATATTATAGAACAAGCCAAAGAATGGCAAACGACGATGTACCTCAATTTTATAGATTTCTAGAAAGCTTTCGACTCCTTGCCCAGAGAAAGTCTGGGTCATAATGAAGAAATACAGCATACCTGGAAAATTAGTGAACCTTGTAAAAGCCCTTTACCAAGACTTTCAATGTGCGGTCGTCGACCAAGGTGAAACAACAGAATGGTTCAAGGTGAAGACAGGAGTTAAACAGGGGTGTAACATGTCAGGATTCTTATTCCTACTAGTGGGTGATTGGGTCATGAGAAGAACGATAAAGAACACCGAGCGGTAATTTTGGGCACGTTTTTTTCAAACAAGCTCTAAACCATTGGATTCCCCAGGAAAAATGCGTCTAGAACCAACTTCAAACTTAATGAACACCATTTCCTTAAAGAACGGGATTCTGAGCCCGAATATCAGTTCAAATATTAGTATTCTATATTAATTAAATAGTCGGCGGTCCTAAAATTCGCTCCAGCTGCATCATCAGTGCGCCACGCCTTTGCTTTGACAGGCTTACGATCGGCTTCCCAATATGGCCGCCAGACTATTTCCGGTGGCTTCACGGCGGCTAATGCTGCGAGGTGGCCAATTGGCTCTCCATATTATATACCTCCGTGGATAGAACAAGATCTCATCAGACTCGGAACTCGTGCCAGGGACGTGATGACGTCACTACGTTTTCAGTGTTAAAAACACAAATTTTATATAAGTTAATATTTTCCATAATGCGGTCAATATTTGTCCGATTTTCGTCAAATAAAGGTTGTCCTTACTTACCTAGTGGTGTGCCTATCCACCTCCAGTAACCCGGTGTAATCATCGAGAACCGATTCAAAATGGCCCCTCGCTACGATTTTCCACGATCATATTTTATTTTCACTACTTCAAATCGACCGAATTTCACCAAATAAGATACCGCACTCGATGTGGGGACCCTATTTTCGTGGCAAAACTGGACATAAAAATGAAATTCGTTATGAAATGAAGCCGTGCACAATGAGACAAGTCTGCAGAATCCAAAGTCGTGCCGCGACACGTGATGACGTCACTGCGTTTACAGCTTTAAACGGCAATTATATATAAGTTAATATTTTGAATAACTCGGTCAATTCCAGTGCAATTTTCGCCAGATCAAGGTGCCCGTTGCCTACAGATACCCCTCTATCCTCCTAGAGGCGAAATCAGGATGAATTTCGTAATAAAAATAAAGTCCTTCGGCGACGAAAATTTTACATGGGGTTTTCCTATGTAACTTTACTCTGAGGTAATTATACCTAAAATCGTCGAAATTTTGCGGGGCCAGTTTCTCTCGAGTGTTAAGACGTACTAGCGACTACGAAATCCGGAATCAGAATTAAAATCCGAGTCTCCATTAGCTCTGGGGGCCCCCCAAAACAAATCGCATTAACCCTTAATGAAAAAACTTCCGAACTCCGAGAATCCCAAATGTCACACCATCCGATGACAATGCATATACTGTATATACGCAGAACTGCGAGCATCAGGCATGTCATGAGAGTAATATGAACCGTCATGAAACGGATGTTTGAAACATGAAAGGAACATAGCCCTGTGTTCACCTCCCGAATTGACTGAGAGGAAGAGATATTTCTCAAGGAAATAATTAAATAAATCAGGTTATCGTGCTAAGAAGGGGCTATTACCCCCAAATTTGGGGGGAATAACTGAAATAACATGATGTGGTAGATAGGGGTAACTGCGTATTTACCGAAAGGTGGGCTGACGGAGGGGATAGATTAAATCCCGAAGTTATTTTACCTCAGGCGACATGCACACACTGAAGTCATGTATAACCTGCGGTTTTGGTGGTTGCCTAAATTAACCACGTCTCTATCGATAGGAGGGTTGCGGTGGGCTTATGTGCTCATTACCTACAGAGAGGGGTCCCATGAGTGATTTAACACCTCACTGGTAACTTACAGCCCTGTGTTTACCTCCCAAGTTAACTGAGATATCTGAAAGGAAGAGAGATTCCTGAAGGACATAATTAAATAACTCGTGTTACCGCACTAAGAAGGGGTTGTTACCCCTATATTTGGGAAGAATTCTTTAAATAATTGATGTGGTAGCTCGAGTTAACTGCGTATTTACCTGAAAGTGGGTTGAAGAGGGAATAAATTAAATTCTGAAGTTATTTTACCTCAGGCGACATGCACACACTGAAGTCATATATAACCTGCGGTTTCGGTAGTTGTCCAAATGAAGGACTCCTCAGTCGATAGTAGGGTTGTGGTGGGGTTATGTGCTTATTAATTATAGAGAGGGGTCCCATGAGTAATTTAACACCTCATTGGTAACTCGCAGCCCTGTGTTTACCTCCCAAATTCACTGAAAGGAAGAGAGTTCCTCAAGGAAATAATTAAATAAGTCGGGTTACCGCACTGTGAAGGGGCTGTTACCCCCATATTTGGGGAGAATAACTGAAATAACATGATGTGGTAGATAGGGTTAACTGGGTACTTATCTGAAAGTGGGATGACAGAAGGGATAATTGAATTTTGAAGTTATTTTACCTCAGGCAACATGCATACACTGAAGTCATGTATAACCTGCGGTTTTGGTGGATGTCGAAATTAACCACTTCTCTGTCGATAGGAGGGTTGTGGTGGGCTTATGTGCTCAATACTGATAGAGAGGGGTCTCATGAGTGATTTAATACCTCACTGGTAACTTACAGCCCTGTGTTTACCTTCCAAGTTAACTGAAAGGGAGAGAGATTCCTCAAAGAAATAATTAAATAACTTGTGTTACCGCACTAAGAAGGGGCTGTTACCCCTATATTTGGGAAAAATTCCTTAAATAACTGATGTGGTAGCTCGAGTTAACAGGGTACTTACCTGAAAGTGGGTTGACAGAGGGAAGAAATTAAATTGTGAAGTTATTTTACCTCAGGCAACATGCACACACTGAAGTCATGTACAACCTGCGGTTTAGGTGGTTGTCCAAGTTAACCACTTCTCTGTCGATAGGATGGTTGTGGTGGGCTTATGTGCTCATCACTTATAGAGAGGGGTCCCGTGAGTGATTTAACACCGCATTGGTAATTTACAGCCCTGTGTTTATCTCCCAAGTTAACCGAAAGGAAGAGAGATTCCTCAAGGAAATAATTAAATAACTCGTGTTATCG
>NC_136261.1:355000-357500 GCF_964187855.1 Myxine glutinosa | reverse complement strand
GATATATGCTCTGCCTGACTGAAGACGAGTCTGGTTGAGCACCCAGCCCTGAGGCTGGGGAACTCGGCTCGCCTCAGCCAGGCCACGGCCATCGACTGTCGCGTGCAACAGCCGAGCCGTGAGAGCATCCGCCTGTTTGACAGACCTTGGATACTCCCCCCCGTAATGCACATTGCATGTGCTCCGGAGCCTTATCCAGTCCCCCACGCTTGTCCGGAAGATGGCTTTCAGATAGGGACTATCCGAGCGCTCCAGCCCTCGGAGCCGACGCTCACGCAGAATTGGAATCGACGTACGAAACTGGGTCAGACCCAGTCCACCATCTGCGGCTCTGGCATGAAAGAAGGGCACCGGAGTGTCCCTCGGAAGTCTCAGCCAGAGACGCACATGGTGGCGCACTTGCCGATCCAACCTGCGGAGCTTGCCTGTCCGGGCTATCCCCAGCACCAGCTCGTGCTGGAGCTTGGGCATCAAATTCTCCCGCAGCATTGCCATTCGTTGCAGTGGCTTCAAAGGTGCTCGTCGCAAGTTCACAAGTCCCTCCTCAAGGGACGCCCCGTAAGCCGGAGCAATTCCCCTGGGGAGGAACTTGATCCCAAGGTACTTCAAATCATCGGCCGCCGTGCACGGCCGAATCTCCCTCTCACCCATAGTGAACTTCCGCATCGCGTCGACAAGATAACGCTTGTTGGCGCCGTCGATCACGATGTTCAGGGTGAGGGTCATTGAGGCAGCAGTCATTGAGGACTGGATCCCGGCCGGTGTTCTGGCACACAGGATCAGGTCGTCGGCAAAGGCCAAGGCCTGGATGTTTTCACCTCCAAGCCTTACCCCCACTCCCTCCGGCAAGTTTCTCAGAACCTCATCGAGGACACTGTTAAACAAGATCGGAGAGAGTGGGTCGCCCTGCTTCACACCTCGAGTCATTTCAAGCTGGCCAGCACCGTAACAACTTATGATGGTCGAACAGTCCTTGTACGACCCACTAAGATAGCGAAGCAACGGGGGCGGAGCCCCCATCGCTCTTGCTGCCCGAAGGATCGCTCCGTGGTTGACGGAGTCGAAAGCCTTCGACACATCCAGCACAGCGAGGCATAGGGGAGAGAGGTTGCGCGTAGCATCCCACAGAATGCCGTCAAGAATATTGACATTCTCCGTGCAACCATCCCCCCGCCTAAACGCACGCTGCGCCGGATGGAGGTCAAAAGCCCCCGCCAACCGCCTGGCGAGTATGTTATGGTGCAGTCGCACTAGATAACTGCTCATTGTTATCGGCCGGAACTGAGATGGATGTTCGGGGCTGGATGTCTTGGGGATCAACACCGTCTTATGTCTTTTCAGACAGCGGGAAAGACTCCCACAAAACAACCAAAGGTTGAACATCTTACACAAGCAGGCATCCGGAATCGCCTTCACCAGTCTGCTGGAGATCCCATCTACCCCCGGGGCCCCGTGCCTGAGGGAGCCTTTGCCCCATCGGACCTCCTCCAGACTGATGGGACGAACCAGATCCCACTGTTGTGTCACAACCCTGACTCGTCTGCGATCTGGATGCGATCCCCCCCCAAAGACCGCCCTCCAGAAAGCAACCATCTGATCACTCCAAGACCAATCTTCGTTCCGAACTCCCTACCACATTCCACACACGCAAACACCGCGCGTCCCCGAGCCCCGCCTGGCTCTGGCGCGATACCCTCCAGGGTAACTGCAGAGGCAGTACTTGAAATTCCAGCCATAATTCGCTCGCACGAAATTTGGAGGGTAGCTCCAGGGAAAAGGGGGGTACTACCCCAGATCCCCTTTGTGCCCAGCCGCTACTTGGCACAGCTCCCAAAGGAGCTGTCCCGACTCTCGCCACGTGGAGGCGGCGGCTTTAGGCCACTTATCTTAGCTCAAATTTAGGGTCGCGACCCGCTGTTCCACGGAAAACCAGGAATCAACGCTCCGTACCTTTCCTCCAAGACAAGACTAAGAGAGTCATAGTTACTCCCGCCGTTTACCCGCGCTTCTGTGAATCTCTTCACTTTGACATTCAGAGCACTGGGCAGAAATCACATCGCGTCCACACTCACTCACCGGCCATCGCGATGCTCTGTTTTAATTAAACAGTCGGAATCCCCTTGTCCGCACCGGTTCTCAGGCGACTGTGGGTCGCCGGCCGAGGCGCACGCGCGCCTCGCACCATCGCACCTTTGCCCGTCGACCGCACGCGCGAGCGGGGAACCGCCGCGAACAACAACGAGTTCACGATGCGTCACGCCGGCGCGAGAACGCCCACGCGAGCGGAAGGGGGCGCGGGACGCGGCGGGTCCGGGCGGACCGCGCGCGCGCCGCAGCCGGAGCGCTCCACGGGGAGGGCAACGGCTCACGTTCGCAACAGAGTACCTCACGCTCCGGGACCGCCGCCGGGGCCGATCCGGCCCAGGACGCCCGACGCCGACGCGCCGCGAGAGGGCGCGGGCCCGCCGGCCGAAGGACGGGGCCGGGGACCCCGGAAAAC